>NC_056514.1:2402451-2432457 GCF_014905685.2 Nematolebias whitei
AAAAATGGGTAAATGTACCAATTCATAAGTGTTATTAAAGAGAAAACTAATTCTTCTCTCTTTTTGTTGAAAGTAGTTTTCTTGCTTCCACAGCTTGATGCTCTCCTGGTCTTGGTTGTTTGGACGATCAAGGTCGCCCCGAGGACAACATGAGAAGCATTGGTGGCAAGCACCCGTCAGATCGGAGTGCAGGCTGTTTGGGCATCACGTGCCTTGTTGCAGATGGACAACGCCTCATCAGCAACACCAGGACGTGTCTTGGAGGAGGATCAGGTGTTCACTTTGGTTGAAAAAAAAAAAAAAAAGATGCAAGCAAGATCTGAGTGCAAAGTGACTTTTGGCATGCTACCACAGGAAAACCATCCCAGTGGTGCCTGAGGGATGTCAGATTGGAGTTGTGTGGAGGCCCCACTGTGTAACATGTGTGGGAACTGTACATGCTAAACCAGACTAGAGAAAAAAAAAGGAGAACGAAGTTTGATTTTTACTGCCAATTAAGGAGAAGGAGGAGACGTGCTTCGTTGGCAGTTATCCCAAGTTGGAGTCTGGATACCATCAGTTGTCATGACTCAAGAAGAAATGGTCAAAATACTGATAAAAGAAATAAACTTGCAGCCAAAGATGTGGGGGAGCACAGAAGAAGTGCTCTCCAACATAATTGAAGCTTTGAACTTGTTTTCCTGTGTACCTTGCAATTTTTCCATGTACAGCTGCAAGAGGAGCGCTGCCAGAGGGTGGTTACTACATCGACATCATCATGAGTGAAGGAGATTATGGAAAATTTCCAGTTCTTACTGAGTAGTTGTAAAACCTGAATTGACAAAATGTAATGAAGGCAACCACAGTTATGCAAATATCACATTTTGCCTTTAATAACTGTACAAGGACACTGGTTTTAAAAAAATATATATAAAAGTACAGGGTGAGTGGTTTGAGCCACAGACAAATCTCACATATGACATGCAATTATGTGAGACAGCTGATAAAGGAGAGATATAAAGATGCTGAAACTAATCATGTAACCCATGTTTAACCAGAGACAAGGTATTGTGTGATTGGACTCATGAACTAGGCTAGAGAACTAGTTTGATAGCAACAATAAAAGTACCTAAGGTGTCTTTCTCTGGATGTGTGTGTGGTGTACATCTGTGAACTCGGAACAACCAGACTTATCGTTTGACTAATTATAGTTCTGAATCTCGCCTTAAAGTTTGCACGTACCATGGCGAGTCTCTCTGGATCATTTAAAATGCGCATTTGAATGAGTCCATAGAGTTGATTGAAATGATCAAGTCTCATAAGTCTAAACGTGTCTGATCTAACAGTGTCCACCTGCATGGCTCAAAGAAAGGTTTTTACATGTGGCTAAAACTAATAGTGTAGGCGTCGGCTCACCATTGGTGGGATATATTCGCAGGAATATTATCTACGGCGCAAAATATATGCAGTATCCCTTTTGTTTGTTTAGTGAAAAGAAGAATAACTAGTTTGATCTATGTATCTCTGTATTAACTTTGTGTATTTTGGGAACTTGTTTAGGGTTTAAAAAAGAATTAATCAGGAAATTTATAATACAGCTGGTACATGGTTTGGTAGGGAAAAAACTATAATCTGAACACCTACCAGGTGTTTTGATTTACAATGATCGTGTCAGTGGGAACGTAATAACTCAAACGTTCCAGGGGTTTGAAACTCGTCTGGATTTTCTTAACTGTGTGAGTGAGTTTATTTAGGATAAAGTCCCAGAACAATCTGGATTTCCTTAACTGTGTGAGTGAGTTTATTTAGGATAAAGTCCCAGAACAATTTCAATTTCAGGAGAACTCGACCATTCAGAGGTCGGAGATCGTTTAGAGTTCAACTTAAAGGGATGGCATTTTCAAGACTAAAAAGTTGTATTGTGGAATTATGTTTTACATGTCATAAAGGCAAAAGGGTGGAATGATATAAAAATATGTTTTATAAGGTGTTAAGTTGCCTTTATGCCTATTCAAACATATACATTTTGTGTGTGTTACTTTTCAGAATTAAATGTCTAAATTGCCATAAAAGGCAAGGGTGGAATGATATAGGAATGATTATTTTGATGCTTTTATGTCAATTTATACTTATATTACACTCATTTACATGTAGTTTGGAAACACACTTATACAACGTGTTATTCACATATTAGGGATTGTACTTTGTTTAACATGTCACAAAGACAAAGGGGGGAATGATTTATGTTGCCTTTGTTAATATTTGGGACATTCTTTGATGGTTTGCAGAGGGATGGAGGGGTGCGTATTTCCTCTTTAGGAAAAGTTTAAGGAGTATTTCTGGCTTCAAGGTCTTGGCCCGCCTTGACGTCACACTGCTCCTTATTTGTAATAAATCACCAGCTCCTCATCCGTTGTTCTGGTAACCATCAAACTTGTTTTTCACTGCTCTCACGCGATCCGGTCAGGGAAGAAGGTATAAGAGGAAGTGTGACAGGCAACTTAATTTTTAGAAGTCTTGTGTGGACCAGCGCGCGGTGCCATGCAGTTGTGATTGAGTTCTGGTTCATCCCAAAGATCCAGTCCCCCGGCACAAACAGAGCAATGTTGTGTATGCTGTTCAGTGTCAGGAGGGCTGTGATCACTCTTACATCGGGGAAACAAAACAGCCACTGGCCAAAAGGATGGCCCAGCACAGAAGATCAACATCATCAGGCCAGGACTCTGCGGTCTACACTCATCTCCAGGCCAGCGGTCACTCTTTCAGGGATGAAGATGTTCACATCCTGGACAGAGAGGAACGATGGTTTGAGAGAGGAGTAAAGGAGGCCATCTTTGTAAAAAGAAATCGTCCATCATTAAACAGGGGTGGAGGCCTACGTGTTCAACTGTCCCCCTCTTACAATGCTGTGATTGCTAGTATCACTCAGCCCTCTGTGAACAGTAAAGAGCCATCAGTGTGCTAATGATCCATTGTTATGCTGATGGTCCTTCTAGAGCATGTGATCAGCTGGTTTTGGTTGTCAGCAGCAAAACTGGTTGATCCACCCTGAGACGGTGCTATTTAAGAGACTGAGCTGAATACAGCTCCTCAGACTGAGGAAGTCTCTCGGATGAGAGACGAAACGTTTCTACATTTTTTGTTGATTTGCTTTGTTTTGTTTTTTTGAATGTCCAGAGGACCAGATTTAACTTTTTTAGATTTTTCTACCTGGATTATTGAGCATGCATCAGGATATAATCACTTCATGCAAAAAGTGTCAACAATTAACTTTTATTTATTAAAAAGAAATCTCATCAGTTTTTTTCAAACTGAGATGTTAACTTTTTCCACAGAACCCCTCTTGAAAAGAGCTGAACTTTCACTTTAAATGTGAAACATCTGCAAAACAAGATGGTGAAATTCTTTTTATCTCAGATATTCTTGGGTACTTCAAGTTGTTTTTAGATGCTGTCAAAACTATAGCTGCAGGTAAACCATTTATAAACAACATATGTTGCACTTCCTTCAAAGCAACCAGCTTAACACATCCAAACAACATATTTATTTCTAGACATTTCAAATCCACCCTTTTCCCCTTAAACCATCTTGACTTTAGGCATTTTAATACATCCTTAGTGGCCCAAAATGTCAATGCTTGGGCCTTTAATGGCAACATCAGATATCTTAATTTCTCCTTTGACCTTTGGCATTTTAAAATCAATATCACCTTCAAGTTTTGGGGCTTTTTAATTTAACGTCAAAATCTGGGCTCTCTAATTCTGGACCTTTGATGTTCAATGTTTGACAATATCTGCTTTTCAGAGTGTTGATGTCAACATTTGGACCCTACTTTTGCCCCTTTAATCCAAATAATTGCTTCCAGCCCTCAGCTCTTCTGCTGACACATCATCCATCTCAGCTGCATGCACTCCTGCCTGTATTAATGCCCTCCAGAAAGCAGAACGAGTAAGTTCCTGCATGTTTTTCCGGCCGTCCCTTCTCGGCCCACGACCCATGGGTTGGCTAAATGATTTTTTCACAGTTTTCAGCTCTGTGTTCCTCTCTGTGCTCCAATCTCCGAGTGCACCCAGTTCCAACACTCTGAATCTACAACCCAACGCACAGCGAGCGCAGTCCTTAGCCCATCTCTGCTCGCACTCCCCTACGGTCACCCAATGACCCTGTAAATCAGACCAATCCGATGCTATCTGTCGGGCTGTTTCTACACAAACTTCAAACAACGGTCTCAAGTCTTGCAAAGCTCTGACTCGATGCGCTGAATTCATTACCTGACCTCCACCTTTATCCAACAGCCTCGATACTCGAGCATCTGTGGGTTGTGATATTTTAGACAAGTAAACAACCTCTTTGTCTCCCGAGATGCTACCGTCCAAACTCGACGGATTCCATCCGTCATCCAACCTTGCAACATAAGCTCCGACTCGCTCCGGCGAAACATCATGCTCTTTCTTCCTCCTTTTAAGCCTGCATATCTGACTGACCGCGCCCTCAGCTACTTTAATCATGCGGTCTAGCTGTGCCGTCAGCAGCTGCACATGCTGTTTCTGCAGCTTGCACTCTGTCTGCGCATCAGATAACAACTGTTTTTGTTGTAAAAACTGTTTCTCTTTCTCCTGAACTTCCTCCACACACCTTTTCCATACAGTCGCTTTCTTTCTCTTGAATTTTCCTCGCAACCGGGACACCTGCTCCACCGCCCCGTCAGCTACCCTGCTCATTCTCCCAAACTGAGCGAGCGACTGAATGTGCCGTCCATTCAACAAGCAGGCGGTCCTCACATTCTTGTTTGCTCCATTGAGCCTGTGATTGCATTTTCTGACTTTATGCTGAAGTCCTGTCACTGGTGCCATCTTTTCTGACCTCTATTGCCTGCAAAAGTGGTCAAAACATCACTCGGACTATCTGCTTTCAGAAAAATTGTTCTAACAACTAAGATGGGCTTCTTCCCACCTCTTCAAAAACAACAAAAACAACTGGGATGGGACTTCTTCCCATCCCGGTACAACTTTTTCTCTGTTCCCCTCACGCCTCCTCAGGCGTCTGGATCAACTTTTCCCTCCGTTCAGCTCACGCCTCCTCAGGCGTCTGGATCAACTTTTTCTCTGTTTTAAACTCTCACACAAAGGCTCGGGGCGTCCCCCTCCACCTCTTAAACACAAAGCCAAGGTTGGATAACTCTCCCAACCCAGCACAACTTCAACGGACTCTTTGTCCAGATGCAACTCGCATCAACATTTTCTCAGCACTTTTTTCCCTTCGTTTGAATATGGTGCAGCCGTTCAGAATTATTTATTTAATTATTAACATCCCATCCTCGTCGCCAAAAATGTATTATGAAATTCTTTATCAAAGGGTTCGTGAGCGATCGGCACCAGATATTCAGACAAGAGGAAAATGAAACACAAGGGACTGTAACTTGCTAGAATAATATTGTCATTTATTAATCTGCCACAAGAAAACAGCCAAGCAAAGTCATGTACACTTTGTACACTCTTAACACACAAATTGATATGAGTATCTCTCACCGTGACAAGTGATCGGGAAGCCTTTCGATCCAATGACAGAACTCACATCACAACTGCATGGCACCGCGCGCTGGTCCACACAAGACTTCAACTTTGTCACAGTATTTGTGCTCCTTAAATACCCCTTCCCGACCGGATCGCGTGAGAGCAGTGAAAAACAAGTTTGATGGTTGCCAGGAGGACAGATTTAATTAAATCTGTTTTTCCATCATCAAAGCAGTCTGTGCAACAGAGCGATGGCTTCATAAAAACATGTCCTTCAAAATCTGGGTCACCGTAACCTTAAGATTGGGCCAGGTCTTCTGGTTAGAGCATCCCCCAGAGAACTTTAATTACTCCAAAACACATCTGCAGCACAGGCCTGACTTTAAGCAGATAAGCTGCATCAAAAGTGAGTATAAGTATTAATTGACATAAAAGCATCAAAATAATCATTCCTATATCACTCACCATTTCAGTCATGACATCAACAGAGGAGGAAGAGATCACTGTCTATTGGGAAAACAAAAAACAAAAGAAAAGGCCAGATCAGGGATGAAGAAGGGAATTTAATACATTGGTGTCGCATACAAAACAGTCCGTCGCCGGGCAGTTTATTGTGCGACACCGTGTATGCGTTCGTAAAAATTGAGCTTTGCACGGACATGCCCTGGGGGGTACGCTCGTACCGCTGCGTACGTACGTGCGTGCGTACCTCCGCGTATGGACGTACGCGGGAGTATACTGGGGGCTTAAGAGTTAATCAGGCCTGACTGATTAGTTTTGGAAAAGCTGCACCTGCACACGTGTCTCTTCTGAGGTCACCCTCTCAGGCCTAAACAGTTTGTTTACACCTTCTTATAAAACACAATTTACACACTAATTACAAGTGTTTCTTGAATTATGAAATCTTTGAAAATGTGAAAAATGAATGTTGATGATTTTTGTGTTGAATTGATCCAATTGTCCCAAGTTTAACACATTTTACCTTCTGGACCATCTTCTCAGGTGACTCTTGTGGTGTGACATCTTTCCATAGGCTCATCAGGAACATTGTGCCTGCACGGCACGTCTCCAGGAGATGCCTGCCCCAGTCCAGCTGTACCACAGTAAGGCTCCCCTCCTCGTCTTATGTGATAGTAAGAGAAGCTATATCAGGTCTGGTTATGTTTCAAGCCGATGCAAATTAAGCAGCCTTTTTTTAAGCTTGTTCATTCATCCAATTAATCTGAGAATCTGGCAGAATTGTTAACCTCCTCCTCATCTAAATTCTAAGGTGAACTATTTCTCAAAATAGTCTGAATTTATATGCACCTGTAAATCCTAAACATAAATTCTTATCTCAAAACATCCTGTTCAAAAGATTATTTTGTTTTATCTAAATCTAAGACAAAAATCTTCTTTTTTCTCATGAATGTGTTATTTCTTGCTTCATATTGTTATTTCTAGTTAAACACCGGTTAACGAATATAACCACTGTATTCGGTATCTATCTAGCTATCTTGGCCTCAGCGGCTTGCCGTCCTCTCAGACTCCTCCCACTCGAGTTAAAACACACGTCACAGCTTTTGCTCGTTCTTCTTCCACGTCGTGTCTGTGCTCTGTAGTGTGTCTCACCGAGTCCTTCCTTGGCAAATGTGAGTTAATGCATTTGTTCTTTAGGTTGTTGGAGCGGTTTGTGTCTTGTGTTTTATCAGATTTTCCCTGTTGATAAAAATAAATCAGTTTGAAGGGAACGCGCATCAGTTAATGAGCGAGGAGCCGGTCAACATTAGCTAGCTTAGTTGCTCAGTCGCTTAAACTTAGGACACAAGTTCTTCAACGTTCATGTTCAAAACAGGGGGAGGGTCAGTCCTGGCAGAGCAACGGGACTCATGGGGACCCGTTTCTCAGTCCGGGTTTCTGCAGAACCTCCTCATTGCGTCGGAGCGGAACAGACCATGTGGCGATGCGGAAAGGCCCAGGCCTGCCGGAACTCCTCACGGAAGTCTCTGCGTTTTCACGAGTTTTTACTGCAATAAACGAGTCATTCCATTATTAAAGCTCCGGTATTATTGCTAATAACGTTAAAATGTCAATGAAACGTATAAAATGCATTATTTTCGTAGCGGAGTCCATTGGTGCATTCTAATGCAGTGATTGTGTGTGGACCCGCAGTGGGCTCGGATCTGCTGCACCAGGTACTTTTAATATTAGGACAAAGTATCGCGCTTTTGCTGGCAAAGTGTTTTCATTTTAGCTCTGTAAATGTATTTCATCCATTATTCCAGATATACAGCAACGTGGTGTCCCACCCAGTGTGCTTGGACTGAAGGGGATTTCTGTCATTTGTACTCAGATTAGCCAAATTTGCTGAAAGAATCAAATCTAAGGCCACGGGATTAGAGGCTGGACCGGCTCTCATTCAGTCACACAGGATGAACACTTCTCTGTGGAGTCAGAACTGCCTGAGGTGTGATTGGTTTACTGTTAGGTGCGTGTGCGTGTGAGGGCAGTGCCCAGTGTGTGTGTGGGCAGTTCTGTTCAGGTTCGTTCAGGTTATTGAGCATGCATCAGGATATTCTGTTCAGGTGTTGATGGGGTTTGCACCTTCTGTCCCCAGCCTCCCCCCTCCTGCTGATCATTGCAGCAAAATGCTGTGAGTGACTCTGACTCCTCTTTCATTGCGTTCATCTTAATCTGTTTCTGTATTTTTCCTGTTTGTTTCAGAATCATGACTGAGCTGCAGGAACGAACCTTCATCGCCATCAAGCCTGACGGCGTGCAGCGAGGCATCATCGGAGAGATCATCAAACGGTTTGAGACGAAGGGCTTCAAGCTCGTGGCCATGAAGATGCTCCATGTGAGTAAATGAGCAGAGTTTCTTTTTCTCTGTCAGGATTTATTTTCAGCCACATGAAGCTGCTGCAGCTAAAGACTCCCAACAAGCTGATTACACTCCTGATCTATTCTTGACCACAGAACAAACGATTAGCTCCAAACATTTGATCTAAAACCTGACGAGACACCACTCAGTGAATCCTGCTTCATTTATGTGAAATACGATAAAACTTGTTGCTGTTGCTCAGACATCAACATTTTATCTGGTTTTACTGAATTCAAGAGATTGCATCATATTTTGGGTAAAGATCAGCCACACATTTATTTTTGTCTGCTTTTATTAATTTGATTTGATGCAGTCGATAAACATTTTTTTTTTTCTGATCAAGCCTAATTTTATTTTATTTTTTAGGAAGGCCCAGTTAGGATATCCACATTGCTCTAGAGCCTGTTTTGTGTAGGATTTCTCCTTCTGCCTGGCTCCTGAGTTAGTGGGGATGCTGTCTGCTCTGTGGTACAGAGTCCTGATGACTCATAACTTGTGCTCCAAAGGGTGATGGGAGTCAAACTGCAAATACTGGTCTGTGTGGGTGGGTTTGCGGTACACCTCAGTTTGCAAATGTCCTCTATCAGAGACTGAGACCTCACAGTCCAAGAAAGCCAACCTGCCATTTTTTACATCTTCTCATGTGAACTTGATGTATTTATCCACAGAGTTGATGTGGTCAGTAAAATGTTGGACTTCCTGAGATTTAATTTTAACCCAGGTGTCGTCAACATACCTGAACCAGTGACTGCCACCAAGTCATTGGTTCATAAATAAGTATAGAATTAAAATGAGTTTTGACAGTGCATTCAATGCAGCTGATTTTCTCCCTCAGGAACACAAGTGAAGGTATTGTAAGGTTATGAGAGCATTTGAACAAATTCTGACTGAAAGCAGAGAAGAAACCCAAACAGGACTCCAGTCAGCCATCAGGTGAAAAGGAGGAACCCAGACCAGTGGTCATTCCATTTGTTGAGGGAGTATCAGAGAAACTGAAACGTTTATTTTCTAAACACAACGTCCCAGTGGCTTTTAAACCCCAAAATACATTAAAGAATGGTTCATCCCAAAGATCCAGTCCCCCGACACAAACGGAGTAATGTTGTGTATGCTGTTCAGTGTCAGGAGGGTGATCAGTCTTACATCGGGGAAACTAAACAGCCACTGGCCAAAAGGATGGACCAGCACAGAAGATCAACATCATCAGGCCAGGACTCTGAGGTCTACACTCATCTCCAGGCCAGCGGTCACTCTTTCAGGGATGAAGATGTTCACATCCTGGACAGAGAGGAACGATGGTTTGAGAGAGGAGTAAAGGAGGCCATCTTTGTGAAAAGAAACCGTCCATCATTAAACAGGGGTGGAGGCCTCCGGGTTCAACTGTCCCCCTCTTACAATGCTGTGATTGCTAGTATCACTCAGCCCTCTGTGAACAGTAAACAGCCATCAGTGTGTTAATGATCCATTGTTAGGCTGATGGTCCTTCTTGAGCATGTGATCAGCTGGTTTTGGTTGTCAGCAGCAAACTGGTTGATCCACTCTGAGAAGGTTCTTTTTAAGAGACTGAGCTGAATACAGCTCCTCAGACTGAGGAAGTCTTCTGGATGAAGGACGAAACATTTCTACATTTATTTTTGTTTTGTTTTGTTTTTTGAATGTCCAGAGAACTCAACTTTTAACATTTTTAGAGATAACCAAAGAGTTTTATCTGGAGGAACACTGCAGAGATTCAGTTGGAATGCAAATGATTCTGTATTTTTGTGTTTGTGTCATGTTCTGTTCTTTAGGCCTCTGAGGAGCTCCTGATGAAGCACTACATTGACCTGAAGGACAAACCTTTCTTCCCTACTCTGGTCAACTACATGAGCTCAGGTCCACTGGTTGCCATGGTGAGAACTCACACACCAGGATAAAAAATAATTGGGGCTAAAGTTTTCATGAGGTCTTAAAGTCATAATTTCTCTACCCACCAAGTTGTACTGAGTTAATGTGCTGCCGTTTCACAAGTTCTCTCCAAATGCTGTACTGAAAATAGACCGATCTAATTAGGTTCAGCTACTTTCAGTTCATCTCCATTAAATTCACTAATGAAGTTGGTTAAAGACGCTTCTATTAATCTGTCAATCATTTTAGTACAGTCGGTTTCAGTATAAATATACTTTACTGTTCATCCGTCATCTTTACCCACATCTTCCTTTCCGGGTTGCGGGGGTCACTTGTGCCCATGTGCAGCATTGACTGAGAGGTGGGGTACACCCTGAAGAGGTCTCCTGTCCATCATGGGGACACTTGGAGACAAACGAGACAACCGTTGACGTTCTCACTCACAGCTGGGACCAGTTGAGCTCTGCTGTTGGTGCAGTGGGATCAGTGTTCAGACCCTCTTACCTTTGGTAGTTACAGGTTTGGAAGGTGAACCTTAGGTCCATTCTGCAGCTTTCCATCAACCCGACCCATCTCCCAGTCTCTGCTGCTGAAATACATCCCACACTATGATGCTGCTACCACCATGCCTCATTGTGGGGACGGTGCCGAGCAGATAATTGGCAGTGTCTGGGTTCCTTCAGGGACAGCTTTGGACTTCAAGCCAAACTGATGATTTCAGTAGACCAGAGAATCTTGTTCCTCTGAGTCCCTCAAGCAGCTTTCAGGTTTCACACTGAGGAGAAGAGAGGAGAGCATCAGCTCGTGTGCTGCTCGTCACTGAGGCACGTCTCTCTGTTTGCTGTGGTGACCAGCTCTTAATCTGGTTGTATCAAACTTCTACTGGAGAATGTTGGAGCTCACTGAGCTCTGAGGAACCTTCAGTGCAGCTGGAAAATACTGCAACCATCCTCAGATCTGTGCCTTGAAACAGTCCTGCTTCTGAGCTCTACAGGCAGATCATCTGACCTTTGACTCCTTTACAGGCGTGTGCCTTTCCTAATTATTGTAAATAAATTTTACGTAATCAGCGAAGCCTGGAGGAGGAGCCCCTCCCCCCATTGTCCCCTCCGCTCCATTCATGCATTCAGATGTGAGCTTCAATGAGATATTGGTATTTAAACATATTTACTGTACAGACAAAGATGTCACGCAAAATATTTTAAAACTTTCATTAAAATGTGTACCAGATTTGACTGCTTTTTTTTTTTTTTTTTTTACTTCTGATCAGCAGAGCCCACGTCATGACTCAGGAGAGGAACATCCAGTAAATGTTCTTTTCTGAACAATGCCTTTAACTCAGCTAAAAAACCAAACAAGTACCAGTAGTCGATCAAAAGTCACTCGTCGCCATGTTCTTGTCCTCTGGTGAACTGAAGTCCTCTTCGAGGCACGAACATCACACATAGTCTCGCAGCTGTTTGTTTCCTCTTCGATAGCTTTGTATCGATCGCTTTTAACTTGAAGCTGCATCATGAGGAATTCTCCGTGCGTTTCCATTATCGCTGCAGATGAACACGGTCTGTGCAAGAAGTGCAGAATACGGTAACGATCTAAAGAAATAAGTGCACGTCGATCTTAAGAGATGGTCCTCGACAGGTTAGACTTCTGCGGGGCTGCACATAACTGTTTTAGGTCGTTTTCACAGCTGATAGTCCAGTAGACTCGGTTCGGGACCAATATTCATGAGCTTTTGTTACATTTGAGCTGGTGCGTTTGCATTCACACTGCACTGTGCAGACGAGTCAACCTGTTGAACCAACCTGTTGAACCAACCTGTTCCTCCGCTCGCCTGTGGGGGCGCTGCACCAAGAACTACTGAAAGAAACGACACAAACCTCTGAAGACACGTCTTCTTCTTCTGTAAATAAAAACAAAAACGGAGTGGCATCAAGTTTTAGCAGTTTTAAGAGTTATATTTAGTCATTTTTCAAAAATGGACTCGGCATGAGCAGAATATGAGACAGAAGACCGTAGAGAATATTGTTTTTCCACACAAGGCAGCTGACGGCTCCATATGAGGTCAGAGAAATGCTGTTTGTTTACCCTGCGGAGCGGGTCCGGTCTGTTTACATTCACACTGTACTCGAACCGCGCTGGAGTTCTCTTCTACCGGACCGAGACCTAGGTTTTAGCCTGGGCCATTCACCTTTTTGTTCCGTGACAGAGTTCGATGGCGCGTTCACACCTCCCTAAACAAACCGGACTTTCTAGGAAAACGAGCTAGAGTTGGATTAAAGCGGACTAAACAGGGCTGGTGTGAATACACCCTAAGTGGGCTCTTCAGGTGAGGACCAGCAGATGGTGTTTGGTACTCGCCCCATATGCAGTTTTGTCTTAAGTGCCACCTTCCTTGCTGTCCTCCTCAGTGTCACTCCCACTATCCTCTACTTCAGCTTTCTCCATGGTAGATGATGCAGATGCTGTAGATGTACCTCCATGTCCTTGGCATTTTTTTTTCTCTTTCATTATTTTGTAAACTCCCCATTTTGATAAATGTAATTGACACCCTTCACAAGTTTGTATTTTTATCTTGCATGGTTCTGTTTTGTGTTAGTTTTATAGAACAAAAACTGATGGGCTGTATATACTGTAGGGAAGAGGTGTTTACCTTCTGGACAAACTGAGGTCATCGATTGGTCAGTTGCTGACACGCCTACTGGATTGATTGACGTGTTGCGTTGCGGATCAGACTCGTGCAAAAAAAAAAAAAAAGAGGCTGCCACCTCCCACAGGTCCTGGGTGGAGGTGGGGCAGTGTAGGTGCAGCGGTAGCATTGTTCTGAGTTTTAATGTTAATAAAAAGTTTAAAAGAAAAAACAGAGCGCCCAGCAGCCCACGCATCAGACCGGCCCACGCATCAGACTGGCCCAGCGGGAAATATCCCGATCCTCCCATTAACTTGACGGTCAAGCACTCAAAGGCGTGTGGTAACACAGGTGATGCTATGCAGTCCTGATTTTTGTTGCACATGCGTACCTGGGTACCAGTTATGTGCACCCCTGGACATCTGATGACAGAGTGGGTGGAGTTATGGGAGGAAATTTTAAACCCTGAGCGAGAGGCTTTGTACATGTGGATACCTGAGGACATTCATTCTGTCACAAAAGCACACCCCCAAGAGGGGTGGGCTCTAGCTATGAGCACCCATCTCTGTCAAAGGAAAATGTTATTCAGTGGCAGGAAGCCTTTCAAAATCAAATGTAAAAATATAAATTGTGGGGGGGAAACCACATTTGCACTCCTACAGATAAGCTGTGGGATACAAGGTGTGAGAATAAAGTAGTGGCTTGTACATGGGCATTGATGTCTAACAGATGTGCTCCCACATGTTCCTGTCGAAGCTTTGATTTGACTGAAACTGACTATAAATTGTATAATTATTAAAACCACAGGGAGCAGCTGCAGAGAGGACTGGAGAAACCCCTTAAACCTGCCCCCACCCTGCTTTTTTGTTGTTGTATGAATGCTAACATGTTAGCTGTTGGAGAGCTGATTTTCTGCCTCGTGTGTTCCAGGTGTGGGAAGGTAAGGGCGTTGTGAAAACAGGCAGAGTGATGCTGGGTGAGACCAATCCTGCAGACTCTAAACCTGGAACCATCAGAGGAGACTTCTGCATCGATGTTGGCAAGTGAGTGGTGTCTGCGTTCTTTTTAGAAATCAGAGGTCCAGTTTGCAGCAGAACTGTGTGATGCGTTTACCTGCATCTGTAGAGGTCAAAGTCTTTAGAGGTTGTTCACGTCGTGATTCTCAAGTGTCCCACTAAACTCAGCAAAATGGTCACCAAAGTTCCTGCTCAATAATCCAGGTAAAAGCCAACCATGTTCATTCAGGTCATCTGGACCGCAAAATGGTCTTTAGCAATAAGATGTATTTGGTCTGTTAGGGGGGAAATTCTGATGTTGCATCCATGTTCACTGGTATCTGCAGAGAGATGGAAAGTTGAGTAAAAAATACACTGGGTGTACTTGATATGAAATATTACAATAATGTTTAATGTTAGTTTGAATTCTATTCTGGATTTGACAGGGAGCCAATGGAGAGAAGCTAAAACTGGAGAAATATGATCTCCTACTAACTCCAGATAAGACTCTGGCAGCAGCATTTTGGATCAACTGAAGACGTTTTAAAGAAGTATTTGGACACCCAGATGGACCAGTTTTTCTGAATCATTTTTAGATGTTTCTAATTTTAGTGGAAGAAGGTGGTTCTAGTAACGTTTTTAATGTGGGGGATTAAAGACATGTCCTTATCAAAAATAACACCAAGATTTTTAACATTAGAGCTGGAGGACAGATTAATGTCATCTAAAGAGGGAGAAAGACTGAAACATTCATTCCTAAGGTGCTCAGGTCCAAAAACCAAAACCTGAGTCTTGTCTGTTCAACAGGAGAAAATTAAGTGTCATCCACGTTTTTATGTCTTTAAGACATGCTTGTAGTCTAGCTGATTTGATTCATTGGTTTTAATGGACAAATATAATTGTCATCAGCATAACAATGAAAATTTATCCCATGCTGTTAAATAACTTTACCTAATGGAAGCATATATAAAGTAAAGAGTATTGGCCCAAGCACTGAGCCATGAGGAACTCCATGACTAACTTTGGTGTATGAAGAAGATTTATTATTTACATTTACAAACTGGACTCTCATCAGATAGATATGATTTAAACCATTTTAGAGCTGTTCTGTAATCCCAACATCATCTTCAAGCCTCTGTAGTAAAATATTGTGATCAACTGTATCAAATGCAGCACTGAGGTCTAACAGGACCAGTAGAGACACAAGTCCATTGTCTGAGGCCGTGAGAATATCATTAGTTACTTTTACTAGTGCTGTTTCTGTGCTATGATGAGCTCTAAACCCTGACTGAAACTCTTCAGATTATTTCTTTGTAGATTAACATCTAACTGACCTGCAACTATTTTCTCTAGAAATTTTGAGATTTAAAAACTTTGAAGCAAAATAATATTTAACTTTGTTCCAATTATCAAGTAGGTTTTGTGCTTCTGGACATGTTTACTGGAGAAAATGGTCAGAAGTGGCTGTTTTTAAAGGTGTTTGAACCCTGGGCCACATGAGAATAAAGACAGCTGCTGAAGATGACCATCCTTGTGTCGGCTGCTTGTGCTTTAAGATCTTTGTGTGTTTTAACCTCCTCCACCGTCTGATATGAGAGTGAAGTCGTTCCAAAGGTCTGGAAGGTGAAGTCTGGAAGATCTTGACATGGAGGGTATTTGGTGGAATCTGTTTGAAGAACTTTAGTAAACTGTAAAGTTTTTTCTGACAGGAAAGCCTTTACAATGTATAGATGCCTCACATGTTCATCGGTTTAGATTCTTTTGAAGTGTGTGTGTGTGTGTTTATATGCTTGGTGTAAAAGGCAATAAATGACAAAGTATGTGATCATGTACAGAATGTGGTCAAGCCTGTTGTGTGTTCTGGAGAGTTCTCACCACCTGCCTCTGGTTTTCTCAGGAACATCATCCATGGCAGCGACTCTGTGGAAAGTGCCAACAAGGAGATTTCCCTGTGGTTCCAACCCGGGGAGCTGGTCACCTACACCAGCTGTGCCTTCAGCTGGCTCTACTGAGCTGCTCTGCAGAATCCTCCCTTTACTCAAACCCTCACCTCTGCGACTTGGGTTTCCTGTAGACACACCCCACATTCCCTCATCTTCATTCTCTGGCCTCTGAAGGGGGTCCACATCCATTCCTGTTCAAACATTCCATACTGTCCTGAAATGTCCACAGCCGACGACGTGAAACTGACATTTTTGATAATCTGCTCCAATAAATGGTCCACAGAACCTGTAATGGTGTAAGTTTTATTTGGAATAAAACAACACGGTCGCAGCACACACCTACAGACTCAAACACCAAGTTTCAGGCGACGGCTCCAGTTAGAGTAGCTGCAGACGCATTAAAATATCAAGTTTGTGTTTTAACCTTTCACTCCGCTGTAAGCAGCACAACTCCAGACAGAAACATCTTTAGTCGTAGTTCTGTCGGGTGGAGCAGGATTTAAAATGACAACATGAAGTTTTACATTCGGCCATAACTTTAAATTCATCCTGGCTTTAGCTACTGATTAGCCGAAATGTTGACATTGTCATCGTCATTATAGGTGAAAGTTTTTAATCTACAGTAAAAATCTCTGACCAAAATGTCTTGAATACATGAAGCACAAGCTCCACAAGGTTGTTGGGAGTCGTTGCACTTGAGGTTTATTTCCAGTGTCAAGTTTTTGTTTTGATAACCATGTTCTGAATGTCCATTAGACTGTTCATATTTAATCAACATTTCATTTGAAGTGGTTTGGACATTATGGGATAGTTCAGTTGCAGATTTTGGTCTCCCAACAGTTTCCAGTTCAAATCTCTCAACTCCCTGAGATTCCAGCCTGCTGTCATTTGAAGAATGACGTGAGGGTGAGCGGACATTGTTCTGCTGTAACGTTCATTGAACTGGTGCTTTGAGTGGAGAAGGCGTCAAATCATGAGTACAACATATTTTCATGTGAAAGAAACACATTACCGGTGCATCAGTCCCTCGATTCTCACGGGGGTTACTCTCCACATACCCACTCCACAAAAACCGCCAAGTATAAACTCTTCGTACTGGCCTGTATACAAAGACTAGAAACCCCACACTTGCAATGTTCTAAACTTTTATACCTACGCCATTTGAACATACATGTGCTGGTCATACAATTCCAATACGCAGAATTTTCTGAGATGGTGAATTTGGGGTTTTCTTTAGTTGTCACTTATAATCAACATTAAAAGAAATAAACATTTGAAATATATCGGTCTGTGTGTAATGAATTAATATACAAGTTTCACTTTTTGAATGGAATTACTGAAATAAGTCAACTTTTTATGATGTTCTAGTTTTATGACCAGCACCTGTAAACATGTACAGTACTAGGGCTGCACCGGTTAGTTTTCTGGCCGATCACCGATTTCTAAAAAGTCTGACCTGCCGATTCAGATTTAGTCTGGTATCAGTTTTGTTTTGTAAGCGACACTGTCAGGTGTCACAATGCACCTTCAGTTTTCCAATATTTTGTTGGGGAAAAAAATACCCTTGAACAATATCCTAGAAACCATACAAACTTGTTTTAACCGGCCATGAGGTAGTGCCTGAATATAAATAAAGTTTATATAATTAAAACTAGAAAAAAAAGGTAAAATCAGATTTTCATGCTGATTTCCCAAAATTAAGGAAATCTGGGCCGATTCATCGGTGCACCTCTATACAGTACTACTAAATTTTATATGGATACTCACCGGCCTTGGTTCTGATCGACACTAGCCTTTGAGCACCAGACGCTTTTGGAGAAAGCTGGACCTTCAGAGAGCCAGCACAAAACCAAACAATGCTCCCGATCGAGTCCAAATAATCCAGAGGGATACGGATGAAAAAAGTCTGGGGGAGCTCTGAAGAAAACACTGGACCTCCACGCTTGAGAGGCCTTATGGGCCGGCAAGCAGCGCACGGACTGACTGATGAGGCTGGAAGTAGTTCTGGTCCAACTCCCGGTTGGTTCCGTACAGCTCTGCATCCACTGAGTGCCGAAGTCACTATGAATAAGGACTGAACTTTTTTGTCAGGTTCAGATCGCATCAAAACCCTCCATTTAATCAGAAGGCAGCGGCCAGAAGCACTGTTGCCTTCTGGGTAATGCAGTTCTTTTGCCTTACGGTGTAGGCTTATTGAAAGAAAACTTCAAAATGGCAGCACCTGTCCAAAGTTTTTTTTTGTGTTAACTTTTTATTCCATACCGTCTCATTCACGTAATATTAAAGTTGACAATCGTTGAAAAAACAAAAGAACGAGTCCGTGAAAGTTGAACTGCAAAGTAGCGAAGGACTACACCGTCATGATTGTTCCAACAAAACTAACACACAAGAGAAAAGGTGATTTCCAACAATCTGAAGTCGAGCTCTTTATTCAGTGTAAAAGTAAAACTTATAAAAGCCACCAAATAAAGCCATGCCCAAACAATTTGCAGCACTTGTAAACACAGAAGCCATTTTGTTACAGCCAGTACGATCATCCAGATATTTGGCTAATATTTACAAAGTCCATCACCGCTTCATCACAGCACAAATATACCGATATACACCATGAAAAAGAAGTACAAACGTTCCACTGCAGTCTAATGTACCTCAATGGCCAGTGTTAATATCTTTAGATTTAAAACTATCAACATAGATTTATTTTAATTAGTATCCAAAATATCTTTTTTAAATTTTTTTTTTTGCATTATAAGCTCTGAACTCGATTATTTTCAGACAACATTAAATTTCCAATATGTTCAATCATTATCAAATATATATATATATATATATAATATATATAAATATATAGCACCACATGGTTTAATATAGTAGGAAGGGCTGTCACATACAAAAGACCCGTGTTAGTATCCAAAGAAAAAGTCCAACATGCTGAGGGAGGCCTTCAGCATCAGGAGAAAACTAAAAGGAAAAACCCACAAATCCAGAGTCCGCCACGCTTGAACTGAAATTCAGAAACAAATAAATGAATTTTTACCTTACAGAAAATAAAAAGCAGAATTTTTACCTTACAGAAAATAAAAAACAGAATTTTTACCTTACAGAAAATAAAAAGCAGAATTTTTACCTTACAGAAAATAAAAAACAGAATTTTTACCTTACAGAATCCATCCACCATTTTGAGAAACAAATATACAAAATGCTCTGAAATCTGTGCAATGGTACACTGAACATCAAGATATGTACAGTTTTATAAAAATGTAAAATAAATGTCAAATTTAAACCAAAACTAGGACAATGAGACAGACTGAAGGACCACGGGGGGGGGGGGACCTCCTGCTCTGGTAACATACTTTTCTTACACGAGGACGAAGCACCGCAGATCAGAGAGAAGGGTTCTTATTTACAAGACTAAAAAATGTTGATTGTGCACTCAGTTTGTATTTTTTAGTAGCAGCAGGTTTTCCAGAGAACAGTCACTTTACGTCCCATTTTCACGACTAAACACGTTAATGCTGTTTGGCTCCGACGTACTGAAACGATTTCTTTTTCTGCCCTCGTTCATTAGTAGACATGAAAAAGCTGATGCGGTCCTTTATTGCTCGTTTAGAAGCTGACTGAGCATCAGGCTGAGATAAATGAGAACAACACCCGAGTGAAACAGCTCGTGAGAGAAAACGTGTTTGTGTTGTGAGCAGAACAAGCTGCGGAGTTCTGTCAACGAGTTCCAAAACTTTCTACTGAAACTTGTTCTGGAAACAGACTCTTGCTTTTTCTATCTTTTACCATTTTAGTAAAATGTTTCATCTAACCAAAACTAACTCCAACCTAAAAGAGCTATAAACTCAAATTTACATTTCAGATGAACCACCTGATCAGTTTTCTACAGAAGAGGACTAAAAGGTCATGATGCAAAAAATAGTTTTTTCCTTCATTCTGAGAAAAAGTCAAAATTCTGAGATTAAAGTTAGAATTAGATCAATGGAATCTGACTAATCTCAGAATTCCATCCATCCATCCATCATCTTTACCTGCTTCTTCCTTTTTGGGTCACAGGGGTCACTGGTGTCCATATACAGCTATCACTGTGTGAGAGGTGGGGGACACCTGGACAGGTCTCCAGTCCATCACAGGGACACAGAGACAAATGAGACAAACAAACATTCACTCTCTCTCTCTCTCTCTCTCACACCTGGGGACAATTTAGAGTTACCAATCAGCCTAACATGCATGTTTTTGATCTGTGGGAGGAACTGGAGTACCTGGAGAAAACATGCATGCACGGAGTGAACATGCCCCCCCCCCCCCCCCCCCCCCGGACGGGATTTGAACCGGGGCAGCCTGCTTGCTGAGAGCAGCAGCTCTAGCAACTGCACCACAGTGCGCTTCCCATTCTCAGAAATAAAGTAAATTTAAAAAATGAACCGTGGCCCTAATCCTCTTCTGTACTTTTCAAATTGTTTTTATTTTTTACATTTTAGGTTTTGAAAGTTCTTCAGTTTCAGCTCAAGCTAACATTATTAGAAAGCCATAATTTCTTCAAATAAAAAATATATATAGTTTAGAAGTTTAAATGTTGGACTTAATTTACATGAAAATTTGAACAAGTTATTTTAGAAAATATTTTAAATACACAATTATTTTGTTCAGACTGGGCAGTTCAGGAGCAACAAAAAAAAACTATTTATTTAGATTTTTTAGAGTTCTCACATCCTCATGTTCCAATAATAAACTTATCTTCCAAAAGAGTTTTCACATATTTACATTTGAACAGCGTTCACTTTCTTTTGTTGTAAATTATGAGTTTATAGTAACACATTTTGTTTGAATGTGAAAATACATGTTAAGATTATGCAAATATGTTTAAAAAACCAACAACATTTGATTGAAGAATAAACTTTTCATATTTATATAAAGTTTTCTTAGTGGGTACATTACTTCTGGAATCTATTACCATTAGACTGAATAATTCCTTAAAACGACTGAAATCATTTCTTCAAATAACCAAACATTTGTGATCAGAGTTTGTAGCATTTAAATGTTTTACAATAAATCTTTAACAGCTTGTTGCGCTGCTCAGAGTGGACTTTACAGCACGCGTTTGTAAAAAGAGGAAAATATCGACGACCCCCCCCCCCCCCCCAAATGAAAGAAAGCTTCCTGAGAAGTGAACGTGGATCTGACAGCTTGGAGGAGAACGTGTGGCTCTTCTGAACTCGCTGACAAGTTTCACTGTTTCCTCCAGACGCAGCGCGCTGCTTCACTAAATATACACACGCAGTATTCACAGTTGAACTTGGCGCTGCTGCGTTACATCATCTGGAGAGGAACGTAGTGATCTGAAGATCGCTTTAAGCATAGTAAAATTATCTGGGTTCCTGTTATTGCATAAGGTTGAAATGAGAAAACGACCTCGTGTTGCTATAAAATCTCACGGTTTGGTGTCGGCTCTTCAGCAGTTTCAGGGTCGCTCAACGAAGAAGTCCGTTTGCCACCTCGGAGACTAAACTCTGAAGGTTGAGGTTAAAGTTGAAGGAAACGTTCACAGATCAGAGATCTGTTGTCTAAACATGGTTTGTTTAAGAATATTAGGGAGTAAAAGTTCTTGTGTTGGACCCGGTTTCTTCCTTGGGTTCGGTCATCTCCACTCCTGCAGCTGAAGCAGCTGCTGCTCTGATGAACTAACAACACGAGCTCCGTGTTGTCGTCATCGCATGTTCCCATATGATGAGATTAGTTCTCTGCATTTAGCCCAGTGGAGCAGTGGGCAGCTGTGTGGGCGCCCAGGGAGCAGTTAGGGATTGGGCGTCTTGCTCAGAGACACCACGACATGTGGGAATGGCGGGGAGTCAAACCTGCGACTTTCTGGTCCCAGGTCGGCTGGCCTACCTCTGCACCATCTCAGCCCCTGAAGAAGGAACAAGCTGGACAAACTGCAGGAAGAGACGTGAAGATGCATTTTCATTCTTGTTTTCCAGCACGCCCACTTCCTGTGATGAAGAACAAAAATGGAAACCATCAGCAGGTTTTGGTCCGAGACTGGTCTGGGTCTTGGTCCGAGACTGGTCTGGGTCTTGGTCCGAGACTGGTCTGGGTCCCCACCGTTTCAAATAAATGGATTTTTTTCTTCATGACTTTCCTCCAAACACAGGATTTCTATTTTTTTAGCATTACAAAATGAATCCAGTCTTTCTTTTACTTTGGTTTAGGACATTTTGAACGAACGTTTTGTTTTCTGTGATTTGTCGTTTTTCAAAGTTTACATCGTTTCTTTTTTTATTACTATTCTAACATGGAGCTTTTTACCTCATGTTGGGATTGGTAATCTAATCTCAACATTTTGACTCCAGTTTCCATCTTTAATCGAGGCCGAGATGGTAGAGGCAGGGCAGCTGACCTGGGACCAGAAAGTCGCAGGTTCAACTCCTGAAATGCCCACGTCGTGGTGTCCTTGAGCAAGACACCCAATCCCTAACTGCTCCCCGGGTGCCTACACAGCTGCCCACTGCTCCACCTGGGTGTAGCTCAGGTGTGATGTGTTAAAAGCAGAGAACTGATGTCATCGTTGTGTGATGACATCACAGAGCCCTTTGTTAACTCCTCCCCCTGGGCGACCCCAGCCGCTGCAGCTTTAGACAATCACCATCATTTCCATAAACATGTTTCAGACTGAGCCGTCGTTGGGAGGTAGTTGAGAAACATTTGCAAAAGTCCAGCTTGAAGATGCACATCATGTTTTTGTTGTGACGGACCTGTCGCTCCCGACCACGCTCATCACTAGAACTTACACGAACATGTGAAGTTTTCATTCTGACACGTTTCATCCTGTCCTACACAAACGTCCAGAAAGAGCGAGGGAGCTCGTTTCCGTCTGTGGCTCAGCTGAGCTCGTAGGACGTTTGTGTTCACGAGGCTCTGACCCGAGAACAAGCAGAACCTTTCTACAGATCCACCTGTTTTGAGACAAACGGTGACCAGAAGCAGATCCTCCAGCCTCGTGTGAGGAACTGAACACGTCTGACTCTTTTCAGTGGACCACTTCAGCAGATCTGAGATTTGAAAACGCAAACCGCCGTTTTCACACAGTAAAGAAGCGTTTCTTCTTCACTGCAGCTTTTACAGAAACAGAGGAGTCACACGTGTTCAGCGACTGTGGATCCGGACACCAGGCGGTTCTTCCATGTCCGAGAGGTAAGACGGACGTCTGGCCGCAGGACTGGAAATAATCCTCACTCCCCTTCAAACCAGAAGTTTCTCAGCTGCTCACCCAAACTGTTCTTACATTCTCCCATTACTTCTTTAAGATTCAGTGTTTGTTTCCACAGCTTCATCATCCCGAACGTTCAGAAGAACAACTGCACGTCTGCTGCGTCCAGCAGCTGTGGCACCGTTTGTCCTCTGATCATCTTTAAGTGTCTCAAAGCTGCTCTTGAAGGCAGGTCGCAGCGAGAGACGCCTTTAATTTGAGGACGCTGGTGACAAAACAAGTTTTACCTGCAATAAAGTAATAGCCCTGATTCTTTGCTGTGAGGTCCAGTGGAAAGGTTAAGAAGAATATCTTACCTGCTGTAGATAGCTGTTTGAACAGCCTCAGTTTGAAGGAACAAAGATTGATTAATCTAGTCTGAATGGGACAAAAATCAAAGTGCTGCCGCCTTAAAACAACTCCAGCTCGTAGAAGTCTTACAGTGGTTGTGTAAACGCTTGTTTATTTTTTTTAATAAACCCTTCTACTGAAGGCAGTTTCACACTAAACGGTTACTTCTGCAGAAATAAAAAAGTGCTCCAGGCTGCACTGGATGGGCTACAGCTAGTTCCTTGCAAACCACCTCAGGTCTTGTCCACACAGAAGCACAGACTGTCCCGAGAAGTGTTTGTGGTTTCTAAAACCATCCTGTAAACACGCCGCCGTTCACTGGCACACACACACACACAACTGTAGTAACCATGCCGGGGCTGTGTGTGGTGCTGTAACGCTGCCACAAAGACACCAAAAACAGGAAACGAGGTGTGGAGCATGAGCATAAAGCTGACACGATGCTACACACCAAGAGGATGTCGTCAGGTCAAAGGTTAGATGAGAGGAGAGGCGGACAGCCATGTCAAAACCCTGTCTACATGAAAACACATACGCAGCGCTGTAAAGTTTTTTAAATTTGGAACCATCCATTATCTTTACTAGCTTCTTCCTTTATGGGTCACTGGTGCCCATGTCCAGCAGTCACTGTGTGAGAGGTGGGGGACGCCCTGGACAGGTCTCAGTCCATCACAGGGACACAGAGACAAACAACCATTCACTCTCTCTCACCTAGGGACAAGTTAACCAATCAGTCTAACATGCACATTTTTGTCTGTGGGAGGAAACTGGAGTACCCAGAGAAAACCCACACGTGCACGGAGAGAACATGCAAACTGCACCCAGAAAGGCCCTGGACCCAGATTTGAACTGGCGACCTTCTCGCTGAGAGGCAGCAGCTCTACCGAGCCACTGTGCCGCCCAAATATGAAACCTGTTCCAAACAATAAAACCTTTCAGTAGCTCGGCAGCCATATTGGAGTCGTTTGGGTGAGGAACCTTTGACGTTCCGTGTCAAGAGTTAATCTTCAGGAGTGAGTCAGTTTATTCTTCTGACTCGGAGCTCAGTCGCTCTGACCTGCTACTAGTACCTCCGTATGTTTAAAATGAGGAGATTAAAAACAGGTAAGAAATAGTTCAGAACCTTTCCACACAACCCCACGTCAAAAGATGTGAACTTTGCCTTTAAGTGTTAAATTGATCTTAAATTGACAGCAAACTGTATGGAGTTATGAACGTGAGCCTGCAGGAAGTTTGAAGCAGCTCGGCTCGCTCCCGGTAAACTGACACGTTCATTCACTGACAAAAAGTTACTTTGGATTTTGTTTTCCTTCCTCAAAAGCTAACGTAACAAATCATTTTTAGTATCAGACACAAGTCTGAACGCTGATAAAAATAGTGAATAATGGAACAAACTGTTGATCAGATGGAAGCTGCTGAGATGAGCACCAAATGTCTTTTCTGAGGAAGGAACTCTTCTGCTCTTAAGTTCTGCAGAGTTCACAGACGGACTTCTTCAGCTGTCAATCAACAGCTGAAGGAAGATTCAGAAACTCTTTAGATGAATACAAAGTTTGTTTTCTCAGTCATCCAGGTATATAACAACAAAAAAGGTTGCATCATGTCATCTGGACTTCGTTTTTTTGTTAAAAAGAAACGTTTCGCCCCTCATCCAAGAGGCTTCGTCAGTCCAGATGACATGATTCAACTTTTTTTGTTGTTCTTTAGATGAATGTCTGCAATCTGTGTGTGTGTGTGGGGGGGGGGGGGGGGGGGGTCTAAAAGTTGACTGAACTCTGAGAAGTTCTGTAGAAGGACTGCCTTTAGGCTGGCCATCTTTATTTTTCACATCAAACACATGCAAAATAAATAAATCCCATAATTCTGTGACTGGACTTTAGAGGGATGAGTTAAACGAATTGGAAATTAAAAATTGTTTCACAAAAATATATAAATAATAATCTGGACTTTCTGGTTTGCTGCTGAGTCAGAATTCTTTAAAGAACATAAAAGTGTTTCCTCAGCAGAAACATTCAGCGGCGCTCAGTGAAACAGTTGCTGACTGGTTCATGAGGAACGGATGTAGCTGCAGAAACAAACAGGAAGTGATGGTGAGCAGCTCTGAACTGTCCCCAGGTCAGTGGAGGAGTCCCTCCTGTCTCTAGTCCCATCTCCACTGGTCTCCACTGGTCGTAGGAATATTACAGAAAGACACACGTTACGTCTCCCACGCTGCCACCAAACATGTAAATGCAACAGAACTTTAAGACCAGAAAATAAAACTCACATCTTCAAGTAGTAAAGAACAAAACAAAAATAAGTCACCTGACAATATTATTCCAAGGAGAATAATGAAACGGGCCCGGCTCGCCTCGTCTTCTGTTGGAGCAGAAAACAACTGAAGACCCGGCTCAATAAATACGTGTCACAGTTTCAGGTCTCCGTGTGGCCCAGAACCAGTTTCTCCTCGGCCTCAGTGCTTCCTGTAAATCTGCTGTCTGAATCAGGCTGTACAGCTCAAAGTTGATTGCAGAAAAAATGCCCAAACCTGTGAGACCCAGAGCCACTGTGGGCGCTGCGGGTCAGGATGGTTCAGAGAGACGGTCTCTGCAGGACTGATCAGACCGGCCCTCCACCTCCTGGGCCAACTCCACAGGCAGCTTGTGATGTGATTCCTGACCCCGGATCGGGTTTCCCCAGGCGTGCGTCCCGGCTCCTCCCAGACCTCCTCAGTGCTCCTGTTTAATGTAGTAGCTGCCCGAGCCGTTACTCTCCTGGTCCGAGGCTCCCTGGGAGAAGGTGAACTCGTCCACCTCAGCCGTCTCCTCTTTCATCCGCAGGAGAGACTCTGCAGGAGGAACAGACACGAGAAGCAGACGTGAGCCCAGTGAAAACATCAACATGCAACCAAACGTGCTCAGTGTAACTGGGATCCCTGAACCATGAGTGAAATAAAAACGTGGCTACAAAAAGCAGAGTACAGCATCAGCATTCAAAAAGCGTTCAATACAAAAACAACTGGACTTTATTTGTAACAGAAGACGTTTCGCTCCTCATCCGAGGAGCTTTCTCAATTCAAAGAGCAGAGAGTGAGAGATACAGGTTATAAGGCTGAGTGAGATAAGACACACACACACATAAGACACACACACATACTGTATATGTAGATTGGCAGTTCACACCTAAAAAAACCTAAAACAGTAGGTCTTTGTTCCTCTAATTCACAGACGAGGCCCCTCTGTTCCCATCAGGTGTGAAAACCGGCTGGGAATCTGTTTTAAAGTTGCATTATATGTTTTTGAAAGTGGGAATCTGAGGCCTCCTCCTCTGTTAAGAGATGGTTTTTCTCTTTTTACATAAATTGCTTCCTTCACCCCCCTCTCAAACCATCTGTGTTCTCGGTCCAAAATGTGCACATTCATTTTGGTCCTCAAAAGAGTGTCCCTTATCTGTGAGGTGGAGGTGAACAGCTGAGTCTTGTCCTGTGGAGCTGGCTCTCCTGTGTTGAGTCATGCGTCTGTGAAGAGGCTGTTTGAGAGGGGGGTGAAGGAAGCAATTTATGTAAAAAGAGAAAAGCCGTCTCTTAACAGAGGAGGAGGCCTCAGATTTCCACTTTCAAAAACATATAATGCAACTTTAAAACAGATTCCCAGCCGGTTTTCACACCTGATGGGAACAGAGGGGCCTCGACTGTGAATTAGAGGAACAAAGACCTACTGTTTAGGTTTTTTTTTAGGTGTGAACTGCCAATCTACATATACAGTATGTGTGTGTGTGTGTGTCTTATGTGTGTGTGTGTGTCTTATCTCACTCAGCCTTATAACCTGAATCTCTCACTCTCTGCTCTTTGAATTGAGAAAGCTCCTCGGATGAGGAGAGAAACGTCTTCTGTTACAAATAAAGTCCAGTTGTTTTTGTATTGAACGCTTTTTGAATTCATCATGTCCTGGATGACTGAGAATCTTCACCAGCATACAGCATCAGCAGCTCCACGCTGAGGCTCCGCCTCCTTCTATAGGCCCTGCTGAGCCTCGGAGGCTCTGGGCCCAGCTGCTTGTCAGTGGTGTGACTTTACCTGATTTGTGGGTTTGATGGAGGTGAGTTTGGGACCGAGACGGCCCCTGGGCATGGTAACTGGGTGGACTCTGCTCTTCGTCTCCTGAGAAGCTGCTCCTCCTCCTGCCTGCCTGACTGAAGGGCCGTCCACCAACCGGAATCTTCCTCTCTAAACACCAAGCCAGACTCAGGTCAGCTACCAGGGGCTTATTACAAACACAGGCTGAGTTCAGCTCCATCACAATCTCAGAGTTGAGTTGGTGAACCAGGAAGGAAAGTTAAAGAGGTTAGAGGTCAGAGGTCAGGGTGAAGCCTCTGATTGGACCTCGCAGTGAGAAACCCGTCTGAATAAGCCCCTGGTACGCTGTGCTCAAACTGCCAGACCCCAGGAAGCAGAGGCATCGTTAACTACCAACATCAGTACTACGAAACCACTTCACCACCAACAGTGAACTGCAAAAGTATTCATCCCCTTGGTATTCTTTTTATTTTCCTGCTGTACAAACTAGAATTTAAAACATCTCCACTTTGATTATAACAGACACTACTGCAAACTAATGAAGTTTATTGAAGAAAAATCTTTACAAATGTGTCACAATAATCTCAGTATATACACACACAACTGTTCTGATAGAGGTGTTCACTGCTGGAGTTTAAATACTAAGGACTACAAACAGGCATGTGACAGTAGGGCTGAGTACCGAACCGAGGTTCTTTAATGGCACCGACCGAACTGCACCGGTCGGTGTATGTATTGAAACGGCACTCTTTTTTTCGGTGTCAAGTTTCGATATTGGCTGTAACGTATCACGTGGTTTCAGCACGCAGGCAGGTAAAACACCAGACATATGACAAACAGACTACGTGTTTACACGCAGAGCTGTATAGAGCTGCTGCACCTAATCTATCTATAATGTCTGTCTATGGTGCTGGTGACGCCCACAGACGGGGTTCACGTGTGCAGCGCGTGTTGTCGAACGGCTCCGACAACACGAGCAGAAAGTTGCTCCCTGCTTCTCTGCAAGAAGACACGAAGCAGCCTCCCCTCCTCCTCTCAGCGTTAGTCAGTCTCTGTGTGTGTGTTAAACAGACTGAATCAACATTCCACGGCAAGACTCGTTTTCAATAAAGAACTCCCGAGGACGGCTCTGTGTCTGTTTCAGCTGGTGAGTTTACGTTTGTTAACATTACTGCAGCTTAAAACGTACATTGCGGTGAAATAACGCTAACTTTAAGATATTAGTGTGTAAATTTATTTTATCTACGTAGCTAGCTAAACTCAAGCTAACTAAAGATTGACAGTAACGGATAAATCTTAGCTTGTAAAACTGCTCATCCATCCAGTCAGCTGCTTCAACAGTTCAGCTAATGTTCACCGTTTGTTTATGTTCATGTTCTCCTCACAGGAGCCTCTGACCCAGACGTGAGGACAGACAGAAAAGCGAGGTGGGGGCCACAGGACAATCACAGACTTTGTTGTTAAAAGTTTGCTGCTTTTTCTACAGTGGAGCTGCACAGTGGAGGTAAGTCAACTGTAAAGGATTTTGTTGACCAGTTAAGCTTTTATCTCTCAGCCTAGATAATGTTTTTTTTTTTAGCAATAATAATACAACCATGTTATTGTTGATGTTTTGTTCTCATGTCAATTAGAGAGATGATCAGAGCCCTAAACCCCAGAGAAGATTCAGGCAGAGACACAGAGGTGCAGAAGTCTGCATCAACCCTACCTCAGTGAATCCAGTGACCTGCTGGTGGAAAGTGAGGGACAATATGTCAAACTGACAACCAGGTATCTGTGTGTGCAACAATCATCATCTACAGCCTCAGAGTGAACATGTTCTACTGCTGGAGACACCATCAACCAGGAGTGGGCTTGTTTGTGTCCAGAGAAAGAAGACATGTTGTTTCTGAAGAAAAACTGTTCAGTGAAAAGGTCCTCAGTGTGTAGCAGTGAGCATTAGACACTGACGTGTCACTGGTTTGAAACTGGTCTTTTGAACTGGAAATTATTTGTTTATTTTAATGTAAGAAAACTGCTTGGAATAGAAATACCAAAGTTAAAAAATAAAATTCACAATATGTACTGTAATGTGTAACGTCATTTTATTCTTGTTAGAATTAATATTAATTACAAAATTGGTACCGAAAAAAGAACCGTCCAGGAACCGACACCAAAGTGAAGGTACCGACACCGGTACAGATTTTTTTTAGAAAGGTACCAAGCCCTATGTGACAGCATGAAGACCAAGGAACTCTCCACACGGGTCAGAGACAAAGTTGTGTTGAAATGGTTGGGCTGTAAAAACAATAAAGTTCCCAAACTCTGAGAATTTCATGCTGCTCCAGTAAAAGGTAAATGGACTGTACTTACACATCACCTTTCTATCTCATCCAGACACTCAAAGCTCTTTACAACAATCTAAATACTATATACAGGGAATAATCAGTGATTTATCACATTCATACACTGATGGGACACACATCACAGGCAGTGAGGGGTTCAGTGTCTTGCCCAGGGACACTTCAGCATGTGACTGCTGGTGGAATCGAACCCCCAACTCTCCCACTGGAAGA
>NC_056514.1:2442457-2457087 GCF_014905685.2 Nematolebias whitei
TGTTCAATGATTTGTAGACATACAGGATAATTTTGAATTGGATTCTAAGGTGAACCGGTAACCAGTGCAGTGAGGCCAAAACTGGTGTAATGTGCTCTCTTTTGCCTGTACTGGTTAAAAATCGGGCTGCTGCATTCTGGACCAGTTGTAGTCGTGCAATGGGGGTTTGACTGATACCAAACAGGAGTGAATTGCAGTAATCAAGCCTATATGTAATGAATGCATGTATTACTGTCTCCAGGTTCTTTTTGGACAATATGGGCTTCAGTTTAGACAGCCGCCTCAGTTGGAAGAAACATGATTTAACAATCATGTTTACATGATTGTTAAGTTTCAGGGAAGGGTCCATTATCTCTCCCAGATTAATGACTCTTTGTTTTTCTGACAGGGTTAGAGCGGAAAGGTCGATGCAGTGGTTTGTGATCGTGTCATTGGGAGGAAACAACATGACTTCAGACTTCTTTTCATTGAAACTTAAGAAGTTTAAAGCCATCCAGTCCCTGATGTCAGCCAGGCAGTCGAGCAGAGGTTGAATAGAGCATGTACCATTGTGTCTTAGGGGGAAGTAAATTTGACAGTCATTGGCATAGAAGTGGAAGGGCATGTTGTGTTTCCGGAAAATAGCACCAAGTGGCAGCAGGTATAAAGAGAATAGGAGGGGACCCAGGATGGACCCCTGCGGAACCCCCCATTTAAGCTCTGCCGCTGCAGAACTAAAATCCTTGATGGAGACACAAAAGGATCTGTCAGTGAAGTAAAATCTGAACCAATTGAGGGCTGATCCTGTGACGACCACCCACTGCTCCATCCTAGCAATGAGGATCTCATAGTCGATGGTGTCAAAGGCGGCTGTGAGGTCCAACAGGACAAGCAGCACAGAATCACCGGTATCTGTGAATCTGAAGATGTCATTAAAAACCTTCAGCAGGGCAGTTTCAGTGCTGTGGAGAGGTTTAAAGCCAGATTGGAAAAGCTCTAAGATGGTGTGATCCTCCGGGAAGCACTTCAACTGGGACTCGACTATTTTCTCCAGTAGTTTAGAAACAAATGTGAGTTTGGAGACAGGCCGGTAGTTGGAAACGACTGAGGGGTCAAGGTTTGGCTTTTTCAGGAGAGGCTGGACAGCAGCATGTTTAAAGGATTTTGGCAACCACACCAGTGGATAAACTACTGTTTACTATGGCAAGAATGGACAAACCTAGAGTTGGAAAAACCTCCTTTAGTAGTCGAGGGGGGACCACATCAAAGGGGGAGCCAGAATGTTTCAATCTGCACATGACCTGCTCCAGAGAAGATAGAGTGATGGGTTCAAAATGGTCAAAAGGAGCTACAGATTGAGGTGGGATGGATGGGTCATGAGTCAGAGGGGAAATGAGAGCCCGGGTGGTCGCAATTTTTTCCAAAAAAGAAATGTAAGACGTTCTCGCACAGCTCAGTCGAGTCTTCCAGAGGTGATGGTTCAGTGAGGTGGAGAACAGAGTTTAGGGTGGAGAAGAGGACACGTGGGTTGTGAGAGTTTGAGATTATGATATAAGAGAAGTATTTGGATTTAGCAGCTTTCACTGCTTTCTGATAACGGCGCCAACTCTCCAAGTATTTGAAAAGAGACCTGCAGCCTGTCTTTCCTCCACTTGCGCTCCACCCTCCTACATTGCTGCCTAACGGCCTTGGTGACGTCACTCAGCCAAGGTTCTGCTCCGAGTTTTGATTTTCTAGTTTTAACAGGTGCAACATGATCCAGAGTCTTTAAGCAGACAGAGTTGAACTGGGATGTCAGTCCAGATGACCTGACTGAGCATTATTGGATGTGGTACCTGGATGATTGAGCATGAACTTTGTTGCCAACAGGAAGTTGTTTTAAACTGAAGTTTCAAAATAAAGCTTGTAGAAGGTCATCAAAATAAGAGTCTGGTTATGTTATAGCATAATTATATTCCAACTTATTATTTATAGAAGAAAGACGATGATGTTGGAATTTTGAGCAGAAGCTGCACCCTTCAAAGATTTTTATTATTTATTTATTTTTGTTCACTTAAGATACAGTTGTTGACAAAGTCTCAATCTTGTGGACCAAACAGATAAGAACAAATTAAACATTGTGCTGAACATGATTCAGAGTTCAAAATGTTCCCCAAACAACAAAGATGTGTTTTTATAGTCTCTGGAAGGCATCATAAGGACCAGAAGGTTTGGCTGGATTATTCCAAACGCACCTGATCGTTTGAAGCGGTGTCCAATGCTCCGGGACCAGCCTATGTTATGGATGAGGGGGCTGTACATGTGGCACCAGAAGTCATCCAAGCCGTCCTGGCTCTCCTCATAGACCAGCCTGAGGCGACCTCCGATCACCTGCTCCACCAGTGCCACCCGTGTCCGGCACAGGTAGTTTTTATCCACCACCTCGACTCGCATCAGCTTCTTAAATGGAAACTGCATATTCTCATAAACCTGACGTTCAAAGAAACAGGATGCTGATGAGTTTGGAGACGAGTCAAATCTAGTATTACAAGATTAAAACATCTCATCTTTAACAAGCGCACCATGACAGCTGTATCTCACCTTGGAATTAAAATCCGGTGGCAGTGTTTTTGCTCCAGTGAGACGCTTCACAAGAAAGACTTTCCAGTTTGAGTACTTATGTTGTATACCTAGAAGAGACGTCACAAAACATCAAGGCAAAACCCACTGTCAACGTTCAGAACCAGCAGCTTCAAAACACATTTTTACTCGCTTTAAAACACCTACTTTTAGGAGGTACAAGGGGTTTGTTGCTTGACGCGCACCAGCCCACTGGGTGCACCTCAGGGACACACAAATTACACCAGAAGTCTTTACTACTGTCGGTGTCAAAGCCCTCATACCGGAGGAGTGCCTTGAACCCTGCAGAGTGACAGAAAACACCACTTCAGACCTGGAACTGCACAAGTTCAGGTCTAAACGTGAACGTTCACACCTGCAGTAAAATGTGTCGGAGTGGTCTAATCTCAGGAGTGCAATGACACCAACATGTTGGTTATTTAGTGAACTGAAAAATAACAATGAGCAAAGACAAATCTAAAAATACACCTTTTGTATGTTGTACAACTTTCCCCCATCATCCCCACTTAGGCCAGTCAAACCTGTAGTGAGCTGCTTGTGACAAAGGTCCCTCAGGGATACACCCGACTCATAAACCAACACCCAACCCACCATGCCAACGAGCATAAGCAAGAAGGGCCTAAAAGTTGCTTTTAAGGGTGTAGCGAGACAAGATAAGAAACTGGGTTAACAAGAACAAGATTTTAACAATATTTAAAAAATTAACAAGCTGCACGACGACGTCCCCCGTCACTAAGGGATTTACACAGTGAATATAGCTTTTGAGAAAAATGTTTTTCTGGACTGGAATTGAAAAGAAACTGCAAGTAAATCAAAATGTTTTGGTGCAAGATATTAAGTGGGAAGGAGTTACACTGTGGAGAACAACAGATTTTTTTAATGACCCCGGGTGCACAGAGTGACAGAAGCTGGTGAGTAGAGAGAGTAATTTTATCCACCACCAGGTGCAAAGGCGGAGCCAGGGGATGATCAATGGTGGCCCTGGTCCCCATTGATTAGTCATCGGCCACTGAAATCATTTGAGGAAACTATAGTTTTAAGCAAAATAAAAACTAGCAAGCAAAGTTGCTTCTACATCTATCTATATATCAATCTATATAGCGTATTTTCCGCCATAAACATTGCACCGTCTCATAAGTCACATCAGTCCAAATATGTCGAACAAAGTGGAAAATCCATAAATACGTTGCTTCGCCGTATAAGTTGCATCTATTATACGTCACCGCTGATGTGTCGCATTTGTTACGAGTCACCGCTGACAACCCAGAAATGTGGACCGGTGTTGTGCCAAAAATCAATTGACTGCAAAAAGGCGGCCGCGGGAGCGTGCACAGGAGGACTTTAACGAGAATTTAACAAGATTAACACTTAAAAACAATTATTTGTTTGAAAGTGTTTCTCAGTCTAAATTTGCTTAATAAATGCACTTTGACGGTCAAATCAGCTGCATTTCAAAAGTAGTTGATGCCTTGGTGCTCCGGGAGCGCACAGACAGGGAGGAAAAAAGGAAGGAGGAATGTTGCGCAGTTCTTCGAAATTTAACAAGATAAGCACCTAAAACAAATATTTGTTTGCTCGACATTACAGTAAAGGTGTGTCTCAGTTGAACTTTTACTTAATAAATGCACTTCAATGGTCAAATTAGCTGCATTTCGCCGGGCGGCACAGCGAAATGCAGCTAATTTGACGGTTGCTCCAAGCAAGCAGAACAAAGGTAGCATCTATGGCAAGCCAGTTGTGTCATTAAAAGCCACTTTTATTTATTACATGACACAACAGCATGCCATACTACTCTGGTACCATCTAGTGGCTGAAAATGGTAGTGTTCAATGTTTTCAGTCAGAATGAATGAAAACAGTCAAATCTCAGCCAAAAATTGGTTCATAAATATGGAAAAAAATCCATAAACAAGTCACTTTGGTGTATAAGTCGCAGGGCATGCAAATTATGCAAAAACTGCAACTTATAGGCCATAAAATACAGTAAGTAAAATTTAGTGAACTACACACACACACACATATACAGTGAGGAAAATAAGTATTTGAACACCCTGCGACTTTGCAAGTTCTACAACTTAGAAATCATGGAGGGTCTGAAATTTTCATCTTGGCTGCATGTCCACTGTGAAAGATATAGTATATAAAAAAAAATCTAGCAATCACAATGCATGACTTTTTAATAATTTATTTGTGTGTTACTGCTGCAAATAAGTATTTGAACACCTGCCAATCAGCAACAATTCTGGCCCTTAAAGACCTGTTAGTCCTCCTCTATAACGTCCACCTCCACTCCACTTATAATTCTAAATTAGAAGCACCTGTTTGAGGTCGGTAGCTGCATAAAGACACCGGTCCACGCCACACAATCAGAAAGACTCCAACTACTAACATGGCTAAGACCAAAGAGCTGTCCAAAGACACCAGAGATAAAATTGTAGACCTCCACAAGACTGCAAAGGGCTGTGAGGCAACTGCCAAGCAGCTTGGTGAAAAAAGATCAACTGTTGAAGCAATTATTAGAACATGGAAGAAGCTAAACATGAATGTCAGTCTCCCTCGGACTGGGGCTCCATGCAAGATCTCACCTCGTGGCGTATCAATGATCCTAAGAAAGGTGAGGAATCAGCCCAGAACTACACGGGAGGAGCTGGTCCATGACCTGAAGAGAGCTGGCACCACTGTTTCCATGGTTACTATGAGTAATACACCAAGACATCATAGTTTAAAATCATGCATGGCACGGAAGGTTCCCCTGCTTAAATCAGCACACGTCCAGGCCCGTCTTAAGTTTGACCATGACCATTTGGATGATCCAGAGGAGTCATGGGAGAAAGTTATGTTGTCAGATGAGATCAAAATAGAACATTTTGGTCTTAATTACACTCGCCGTGTTTGGAGGACGAAGAATGATGAGCACCATCCCAAAAACACCATCCCTACTGTGAAGCATGGGGGTGGAAGCATCATGCTTTGGGGGTGTTTTTCTGCACATGGGACAGGACGACTATACTGTATTAAGGAGAGGATGACCGGGGACATGGATTGCGAGATTTTGGGGAACAACCTCCTTCCCTCAGTTAGAGCATTGAAGATGGGTCGTGGCTGGGTCTTCCAACATGACAACGACCCGAAGCACACAGCCAGGAGAACCAAGGAGTAGCTCTGTAAGAAGCATATCAAGGTTCTGGAGTGGCCTAGCCGGTCTCCAGTCCTAAGCCCTATAAAAAATCTTTTGGAGGGAGCTCAAACTCCGTGTTTCTCAGCGACAGCCCAGAAACCTGGTTGATTCTAGAGAAGATCTGTGGAGGAATGGACCAAAATCTCTGCTGCAGTGTGTGCAGACCTGCTGAAACACTACAGGAAACCTTTGACCTCTGTAACTGCAAACAAAGATACTGTACCAAATATTAACATTGATTATCACAGGTGTTCAAATACTTATTTGCAGCAGTAAAACACAAATTAGTCATTTAAAAAAAAAATCATACATTGTGATTTCTGAATTTTATTTTATTTTTCTTAGATTATGTCTCTCACAGTGGACATGCACCTACGATGAAAATTTCAGACCCCTTCATGATTTCTAAGCGGGAGAACTTGCAAAGTCGCAGGGTGTTCAAATACTTATTTTCCTCACTGTACATACATATACACATATATATATACACACACACATATACATATATGTAGGGCTGCAACAACGAATCGGTAAAATCGATGATTAAAAGCGTTGGCAACGAATTTCATTATTGAGTCGTTGTGTCGCGCGATTATGCATCTTTAACGGCGCTGCTGAGCCGTTTTGTTTTGTTCACGGGCAGTTCATTGTCAATGATGACTGACTGAATAAAGTTTGAAAAATAAAAAACTGCAGCGCGAGTTGAACAGAGCGAGGGGGGAGGAGGAAGCAGAGCAGAGGCTGTTTTCAAAGGAAATTAAGTCAATTTTACAAATGATCAACGCAGCGAAAACTGTTTGACCCAAGTCCTCCAAAGTGTGGGAGAACTTCACAAAGATAAAAAATGAGAAACATGCAGCTTTGAAAATCGCCGACACGACACGAGAGAACCACGGAGATAAAACGTAAACATGTCGGAGTCACGAACTGCAGCTGATACAACATGTCTCACTCCCAACTCGTGTTGCAGGTGAGTCTCTACAATTTAACATTTGTTCTGTTTCAAGAGAGAAAATGTAACGTCAGTCTGTCTGTAGATGAAGCTGTTTGTTTGTTTGTTTGTTTGCTGATTAATGACGGTGATAGAGAACGTGTGTGTTACTTTTGATTTAATTTAATTGGAACAAGCAGTGTTTAAATGTGATTTATAAATAAATTAACACAAAGATAATAATTTAATGATTAAGCTTCAACTTTTAATTTGTTGGCAAAGTCTGAAGACACTGCAGGTATGGCAGGATGAATTGCATTTAAACAGGAATAAAGTAATTTATTACATCTACTCAAATGTGTGTAATTAAGTATTTTATGTGTGTGTGTGTGTGTGTGTGTGTGTGTGTTTAATTGCTCTTTTAGCTACTTTTGCCTGAACCTAACACTGTAAGTGAAACAAGGCATTTCTTGAGTTGCTGTAAATTATGCTATAATACATATTTACTGTCTCATTCCAGAAAACAACAATAACAAACAACAACAAACAACAACAAACAACAACATCTTTCATGATGGACAGACATCATGGACACCACAGCAGCAGCCGTCTTCACTGAAATCATCCTTAAATGATCGTCACTGACATGAGGCCTCTGTTCATGGTTGAAGACGAAGGCTTCACTACAATAATTCAAATTTATAATCCAGGTTACAATAATCCACACTTTTAATCCAGGTTACACTCTTCCCTCAAGGACACATTTTACAAAGTAGCTACATATTTTGCAGGTATAAAGATACATTTGTATATATTTTTGTGTACATTTATCTTTTTAAGCTATGTGACTAACTTTTATTTTTTATTATTCAATATTTTACTAACAGAATAGTCAAATAGCAACCTGTTTTTTTGTGTGAATTGCTGTCAGTCAAATGTTCAATTTTGGAATAAAGGGGTGGAAATTAAAACTTTTTTTTTCTGACTCATCGATTAATTGGAAAAATAATCGGCCAATGAATTGATTATTGAAATAATCGTTAGTTGCAGCCCTCCATATATATACACATATATACAAACCGGATTCCAAAAAAGTTGGGACACTAAACAAATTGTGAATAAAAACTGAATGCAATGATGTGGAGATGGCAAATGTCAATATTTTATTCGTAAAATAACAGATGACGGATCAAAAGTTTAATCAGAGTAAATGTAACATTTTAAAGGAAAAATATGTTGATTCAAAATTTCAGTGTCAACAAATCCCAAAAAAGTTGGGACAAGTAGCAATAAGTGGCTGGAAAAAGGAAATTGAGCACATAATGAACAGCTGGAAGACCAATTAACACTAATTAGGTCAACTGACAACATGATTGGGTATAAAAAGAGCTTCTCAGAGTGTCAGTGTCTCTCAGAAGCCAAGATGGTAAGAGGATCACCAATTCCACCATTGTTGCGCAGAAATATAGTGCAGCAAAACCAGAATGGTGTTACCCAGCGTAAAATAGCAAAGACTTTTAAGTTATCATCATCAACCGTGCATAACATCATCAAAAGATTCAGAGAATCTATATATATAATATATAAATATAATATATATATGTGTACCACATGTGGTGCGAATGACAATAAAGAAACTGATTCTGACTCTCTGCCACACAAAATATAAACCCCAGAAACCATCAGGCTGACTGCAGATTGACTGTGCTTTGTGAGACAATCTTCAGCTTGATGAGTTTGTTACACCCCTAGTTGTTTTGTTTTCTAACAGACTTACCTGCTAGCTTTATAATTTCTGCAATCCAGTACACCTTTGTAGAGAGGTTAGTGTCGGAGTTGGGTACCTCAATCCTCACTCCTTCTTCTATGTCCCCCCAGCAGGTCCCCATAGGGGCCTGAAGAATAAGGGAAAAATGAACTTATCTCACCAAGAGACGATGAATTCATGAATCCCCAACTCAGATTCAGATTTTACTTACATGTTTGAAACAGCTGACCGGAGCTCCCACCGTGTTATTGCTAAAGATATACTTCCCCCAGTCGAAGGTCTCTGCAGGGACCGCTAACAGGACCAACAGAAGGTGTAGTAGAAGGTGTTCAGTCTGCACATGTTAACCCAAAGAGTATCACGTCTTTTGATGACTTACCAGCTTTAGACTTGGCCTGGTTCAGTTGACTTGCTTGGTACTGAGCATAAGCTGCCAATTTTGCCATGAGAGGTTGTTTCTGTAAGACTTTAGCTTTTTTTGTGGGAGGTTTGCCCTGATGAAAAAAACAAAACAAAACAAAACAGGCTTTAATGTAATTAAACATTAACATCAGGCAAACTGAACACCTGAAAATATTCACCTGTAGTCGTGCCAAAATGCTAGCTTTTTTAGAATTGGAGGAGTAGCTTCTGGAACAAGACACGCTGCAGAAGCGTTTAGTTTTGGAGTAAAAAGCATCCCGTACTCCAACCATCCCGCACATTTCACACGTGGCTGTGAAGGACAGATAAATGCAGAGTATAATTCCTGTGATCCACAATAATAACTCTCAGAGGATGATCGTCAGCATTTATTGATAAAATCTTTAACGGCTCCATTTTGTGACCTTATAAAACATTCAAACAGAAGAAAGAAGAGGAACAAGGTGACTTCCCTTCTGATCAATAACAAAAAAGAACGATGATTCAGTTCAATGTACAAGACCACCAGGAGTTAATGTAGCTTTGGACCGACAAAGCAATGCTGAAAATATTTTACAGACACTTTTATGCCCATTTTCTCATAAATGAAAACAAGAAAATCAGTGCATTTTCTGACAGTCTCACTGAGTTCTGAGTTTTTGCAGCCAGTAAGCTGTATAGCAGCGTTTTCAGGGATAACAGCAGAAAAATATTTTGAATCAAACGTTTTCTACACCTAAAGCCCCCAGTTTACTCTCGCGTACGTCCATACGCAGAGGTACGAACAAACCCCCCAGGGCATGTCCATGCAAAGCTCAATTTTTACAACTGCGTACGTGTACGCGGTGTCGCACAATAAACTGCCCGACGACAGACCGTTTTGTATGCAACACCAATGTATCAAATTCTCCTTCATCCCTTGCCTGGTTTAATGGCATTTTCTTTTGTTTTTTTTCCCCACAAGAGTCGAGCGATCTCCTCCCCCTCCATTGATGCCATGACTGAAATGATGAGAAATGAAGGAATTTGTCACAAGCGAATTTAACTCAGGTCCAGCATGGCTGTGGGAGGGTCTGGAGATTTCCTGGTGGGCTGGTCTGATGTGTGGGCTGCAGAGCCAGCGCTCCCTGTTTTTTTTAAATGTTTTAGATCTTTTTATTAAACAACATATCACCACACAACACTGCTGCGGCTGAGGCTGCCAGCGTTTGTTTTTGTTTTTCTTCCGACCTATCAATCAATCCAGTAAGTTTGTCAGCAAATGACCAATCAACAAACTCGATTTGTCCCGAAGGTAAACGCCACTTGTCTGTGAAGTTGTTCTGCAGCTGCTCAGGGTATACGCTCGAGTATGAAGTCTGAACCCTCTGCGTACAATACACGTGTACGCATGTGTAGTGAACTTAACCTGATGTCAAGACTAAGCCCAGTGGCGCAAAAAGCGGGTATGCAGCGTATGCAACGCATAGGGGCGCTGCACTGCAGGGGGCGTCAAAACCCTCTGTAGAAAAAATGTTTTTCTAGTAGGCATTTTCTAAATGATCAATAACAGGGGAACAGCACTGATTAGGCGCCCCTCTGCTCCTTCACCTCCCCTCTGCTCCTTCACCTCCCCTCTGCTCCTTCACCTCCCCTCTGCTGCTTCACCTCCCCTCTGCTCCTTCACCTCCCCTCCTATCGCTCTCCCTTCCCACACAGGTGGCTGTGAACACGCCCCTAAGAGAACACACTCGGCGCGTTTTTTTTTTTTTTTTTTATCTTGAACTACCGCTCGTTGTGCACTTGACAACAAGATGGAGCGGCAGAAAAAAAAGCTATCCGGGGCGCAAAACAGAAAAAGGAAAAGGGAGAAGGATAAAGATGTTGGCGGGATGAAAAAAAGTCTTTCAATGTGGTTGAAAGATAGTAGGTAAGTACTGTCAGTGTATTAGCAGGACAGGAGGGTTTAAATATTCAGGTTAGCTAAAGCTAGCCTAATACACTGCGGTTGGCTGTTAAATGTTGCCTCCCCTATTGATGTGATTTGTTTAGTATTTTCTGTATTTTTATGAATATTTGATACATGCGCCTCGCCTGTCACACACACATATCCACACACTAAGTGTAAGAATGACCAAAATAAAACTCATGAAATATTAACACAGGAAAGCTAAACTGTTGTGGCGGCAGTTCCCAGCTATGATCCAACGCTTAGCCCTCAGTGCTGCAATTTATTCACTCATATGTACATTTATTATTATTGATTCTTTAATTAAAGATGAGTTGTACAAGTTTATGTGTGTATCAGATAAATTAGTCCTCAGTGTCACTATAGCTCAAAAAGGTTGGTGACCCATGTTTCCAACCTTTTTGGCAGAGGGACACTTGAGTTTAAATGTCTTATTCAGTATCACTACAGTGGTGTGTGTTGTGATGTATCTGGTGAGTCAGATCAGATGAAATGTCCAGTCAGTAACTGTTATCCAACAAGGAGATCATTTAAATTCAAGTTTCATTTCTATTGTGGTTTGACTGCTGTATTTTTAAACCTACTTGACACAAAATTAATGTCATTCAGCTGTGAGGATGGAGAGAAGGAAGAGAAGATGACAGAGGAAGAATCAGGACAGACTGGGGAAGGCAACAGGTTGGTCTAATGCAGGTGGAAGTGAGGGAACAGTTACTTAATCCCAAGCAATAACGTGTAAACATTATTTTTAAAAACTGTATTAAGATCTGTCATTTTTACAACATGCTTTTTTGACCTTATGACTTAGTGCAGAATGCCACAGACAAAAGGTGAAGGAGACAGACACGAGGTCAGTGATAGAGGAGACAAGTGATGACATCAGGTAGGAATAATTACATTAGGGAGGCAACAAAAACCTATATACCATGATGGTTTTAATTTCTGATGACCATATTTCATTGTCTTCTTTTTTGGGAAAATTAGTTCAGGCAGACATGGTGAGTTAATCATCACAAAGCAGAGAGGACCAGATGATGAAGAGGGAGAGGAGCAGAGAGGACCAGATGATGGAGAGAGAGGAGCAGAGAGGTCCAGATGATGAAGAGGGAGAGGAGCAGAGAGGTCCAGATGATGAAGAGGGAGAGGAGCAGAGAGGTCCAGATGATGATGTAGAGGGAGAGAAGTACAGAGCTGCAGAGGAGAGGGCTGAGGCAAGGCTTTATTCAGAAGATCCATCCGAATGGCCTTTACCACACAAAATGGGGGACACATTTAGGCAGTACATGGTTGAAAATGGCCCACAGAAAGTTTCTGATGGTCCATATCCAAGATCAGAGAAGAATAAGAGGTGTTTTTCCAAAGCGTACTGTTTTCGTATACTGTCTAATGGAGAGAAAGTTGAACGAGATTGGTTACTGTATTCCAAAAATACCAGCAGAGTCTATTGTTTTGCGTGTAAGCTTTTTGGTGAAGCTAAAGTTTCTGATACATGCCTTGTGGCAGGGTACAGTAACTGGCGATGTCTTTCAAAAACACTGAAGCACCATGAAACCAGTAGTTCTCACATAAATGCTTATCTGATGTGGAAAGAAATGATATCTCGCTTACGCCTAGGTAAGACTATTGATAGTGAACTGCAGAGAACCATGGCAGCTGAAAAAGCATACTGGAGAAGTGTGTTGACTCGAGTTATTGACTGCATACTCTTCCTTGCAGAGAGAAACTTGCCACTAAGGGGGAAAAATTCTCAGTTAGGAAATCCTAAAAATGGAAATTTTCTGGGAATCCTTGAGCTCATTGCACGATATGATGTCACACTGGCAGAACATCTTAGAAAGGCAGCCTCCAAACAAACCACTGGATATCTGACATGGTGCACTCAGAATGAATTTTTAGATTCAATATCAGAGTGTGTTTTGGGTAAAATATCTGCCCAGATCAAAGCCTCTAAGTACTTTGCAGTGGAACTGGACTGCACACCTGATATTTCAAAGCAAGAGCAGGCCTCAGTCATTATTCGATATATTGATACTGATGAGAAGAAAAAAGTCACTATTGCAGAGTCTTTTGTGGGGTTCACTGCTGTGAAGGACACAACTGGGAAAGGCTTCACAGATACACTAACAGGGGTTCTGGAGAGTCTGGGGTTGGATTTGGCTAATTGTAGAGGGCAAAGTTATGACAATGGCTCTAATATGAGGGGAATAAACAAGGGTGTTCAAGCTTTAATACAACAGAGATGTCCAGAGGCTTTATTCATCCCCTGCTGCAGCCACAGCCTGAACCTTTTGTTATGTGATGCAGCCTCATCTAGCAGAGAGTGTCTCACTTTTTTTGGCACTGTTCAAAGATTGTACACAATCTTTTCGTCTTCTGTGAAGAGGTGGGACATTCTCACAGAGTTTGTCGACATCACACTGAAGCCTCTGAGTGACACCCGGTGGGAGGCAAAGCTAGACTCTGTCAAAGCTATACGTTTCCAGATGGGGGGAATTTTAGATGCACTACAAAAGCTTGGAGAAGTGGCAGGAGACAGCAAGATTGTCTCAGAGGCAAAATCACTATCTGATGAGATTGTCAGTATGGAGTTCCTTGTGTGCCTCATAATTTGGTATGCCTTATTATGTGAGATCAACTTTGCAAGCAAGGCACTACAAGCAGCAGATGTGTCAATGGACACAGCCATTAGGCTAATCGAGTCTCTGAAAGAGTTTTTGCTCAAATATAGAGAAGAGGGCTTTCAGAAGTCACTTGACATTGCAAGCAAAATAGCCATCGAAATGGATGCTTCTCCTAAGTTCAAAGAGAAACGACTTAGGAAGCAAAAGAATTTCCCAGATGACAATTCATGCACTGGTCATCATGAAAAGGAACCCACAAGGCATTTCAGGTGCATGGTTTTCAATGTTATTGTTGACACACTCCTCCAAGAGCTGTCTGAGAGGTTTTCCAATTTTCAACTTGTGTCTGAGAAATTTAAATTCATCACTAAAATGGAGCACATGACAAAAGCTGAGCTGGAGGAATCAGTGACCACATATGCCCTGACCACTTGTGATGTTTCAAGAGATATCATTCAAGAAATATACCCAGCAAGCCGTCTACTGAAGGGTTACAAGGCTCTAGAAAAGTTAAATTTCCTAATTCAAGAGGACCTTGATTTGGTATTTCCAAATTTGACAGTAGCCCTTAGAGTATTTTTAACCATGCCTCTGACAGTTGCATCTGCAGAGAGATCATTTAGCAAGCTGAAGCTCATCAAAACATACCTTCGTTCAAATATGAGCAATGATCGCTTGTCCCAGTTAGCAGTGATCTCTATTGAAAACAGTGTGGCACGGTCTATTTCATTTGATGTTATACTTGACAAATGGGCAAATGCAAAGTCACGGAATGTAACAGTTTAAATGTCATAAATGTTAAAACTCTGACATGGACTCCAGGCTGTTAAGATGTCATATTTCCGCTACATAAAATGTTGAGCACTGACTGAGTACCACTACTGTTATATATTTGTACTTTATAAAACTTCTTATTTGTTTATGATTGAAATGATCACCTGATATAATATGTAACATTAAAAAAATCTGTAATATTACTACTGTATTTTCTAAGTGCATGACTAAGCTGTATGAGGCGGCAAGTAAAAAGGAGCGGGTGGGGGGGGCGCCGATGATGTGTTCGCATCCACCTCAAAAATATGTAGTTGCGCCCCTGACTAAGCCTAAGGTCAAAACTCTTGACCTTAAGAACCTTGTGGGACAGGAACTGTCATTTCATTGATTTGAATCCAGAAATACAGGTTC
>NC_056514.1:2462087-2488627 GCF_014905685.2 Nematolebias whitei
GGGGGGGGACATGCGTATCTCAAGCAGTAGGGGCGCTGTGGCCCCACTACACATCAGCCCACATCAATGTTTTGGAGTGTCACACAGCACTGAATATGATTCAACACTTTGCTCCCGTGCTACAGAATCAACACGTGTTGATTCACACAGACAACATGATGATTGCTGCGTACATAACCATCAAAGGGTGTGCGTTCAGCCCAGATGTTACACATTGCGCAAAAGCTACTGTGTTGGGCTCCTCAAAACCTGCTCTCTATTAGAGCGGTTTATATATCCGGTGTTCTGAGCAGAGGGGCAGATGTGACGTCCAGGGGCGGCCCACGTCACGTAGACCGGACCCTCCATCCAGATCTGATGTTTTCAGACGCAGCAGAAGTTGACAAAGCAGCTGTGGACCTGTTGCGACGCGAGAAGAACGCTCAGTGTCAACTATGGTTTTCCCTGAGCCCGCGAGACGATCCATCGCTGGGGGGGGGGACGCATTTGCTCACAGCCCGTGGCCCAAAACGCTTTTGTACACGTTTTTTCCCCCCACCTCCTCTGTTTTTACGGTTCCTGAACCGAGTTCAGGAGGAGGGATTGACAGCTCTCCTGGTGGCTCTCGGCGTGTGAACGCACCATGGTTCCCAGGCCTGCAACGTCTGTTGTCGGGTCGCCGTGGAAACTGCCGTGGAGGGAGGATGCTCTCCTTCAGGCAGGAGGAGCGTCCAAGAGTTACCCAGAAATAGGTCAACACCTGTGGGTCTGACCGCTGAGCGGTCCCACTTAGAGGATGGGTCTCCCTCAGGAGATGGTGTGCACAATTCAAGATTCACGTGCTGCATCCACCACAGTTCTGCACACATCAAGGGGACGGCTTTTCAGCGCTGGTGTACAGAGAAGGTTTAGAGGCCACCTCATGCCTTTTAGGCGGCGTGCTGTTTTTCTCTACAACAGCTGATGGATAGGGAGTTGGCATTCAGTACGTTTTAACGTACGTTGCAGTCATCTATTCCTGCCACGAAGGTTTCGGAGACAGAACAGCTTTTAATCACCCGCTGATGAAGCGTTTTTCTAAAAGATGTTCAGAGACACAGGCCTGCTTCACGTCCACTTGCTCCACAGTGGGATTTAACGCTGGTCCTGCGAGTCCTGATCAAGGCTCCAATTGAACCTCTGGATCAGGGTTTTCACTTAGAATTCTTGTCTCTTTAAACAGCCCTGCTGCTGGTTTTAACACCCGCTAAGAGGGTAAGTAATTATCTGCCCTCTCTGTTGCTTCGTCATGCCTTAGAATTTAGGCTGACGGGCAGCTCAGCTGATTTAAGACCAACCCAGCTTTTATGCCTAAAACATCACAAGCTCTTTTACATCAAGAGTGATATCGTTGGAGGGGTCTCTTTCCCCCCCCACAGATCAGAAGAGGAAGCATCTTTTCATCTTCTCTGCCCGGTGCGGGCGTTGACGTGTTACATGACGCGCACAGCTGCAATGCGTTTCAAACTCAACAATTGTTTGTGCATTATAGAGATGCATCTGCAGGTCGCCGTTATCCATCCAGCGCTTGTCACACTGGCTGTGTGAGGCCTTTTCTGAAGCCTACAGAGCATCAGATTTAGGGCCTCCTGTCAACCTCAAAGCACACTCGACCAGGGGTATCGCATCTTCGACTGCTCTGCATAATGGTATGTCAATGCAGAACATTTGCACTGCGGCTGCATGGTCAACACCCTGCTCATTTATTCGCTTTTACCTACGTGATGTGACGGCTCGTTCCATGACACATTCTGTCCTTAGTGCTCTAACAGAATGAATATTGTTGTTCTCATGGAACTCTGTTTAAGCTCACTTCTGTCTGCATGCATTACAGTGTGAGATGTTGTTATCAGTCACAAGTCGTGTCTGTGATTTTGGTTCTATTGTCACTAATCAGTTCATGACTATTGTTACCAATCAGTTCATTTGATCAATAATCAATTCATGGACATTAATCTGTTTATACTGTTCAGCCATGAACCAGTTGGTTCATGCCCCCCCCCCCCCTCTTTTCAACTTCTTCTTCCGTTGAAAGTTTTCCGGGGCATTCATGCTTTGTCAGAACGCATAGTTACACAACATGCGTCTGTGCATGGCACATAATTACGCGATGCGTAGTTATGCTCACGGGGAGCTGAGTGACAAGACGTTTTTTGGGCAAGCTTCCGCTTCTTACTGTGTTCGAATGGACCCAGTGAGGCGAGGACCACATCGGCTTCGCCCTTTACCCACTAAAGCGAAGGCCTTAAAGGGCGAAGCTTATACGACATAGAACGTTGGTTACGTACTGTAATCCCAGATTCTATGAGTATAAGCGTAGCCCTTTAAGCGTCGGGCCTCACTGGCTCCTAAATGGCTGAAGAAAAAGCTATTTTGGGAGTCGATTTCCCGCTCTTAACGTAATTTATACGGACCGGGTGGGGCCCACACAGCAGGTGGGCGTGGACTAATTTTTTCAGTGCTTATGCTCTGCATAACGGGATAAACCCACTAAAGCGAAGGCCTTAAAGGGCGAAGCTTATACTCATAGAATCTGGGGTTACAGTACGTAACCAACGTTTTGGCACCTGTTTCTAAAACTCGCCAAAACAAAACTCTCTCTGTCTGTGAGAACATTTCTGATCTGTTCCATAACAATTCTTGCTGTCTTCTAACCTCTTACGTCACAAAACACACCCCGTCTGGTCGGTTCTGACCAATGGGAAGACTCCCGAATGAACCGGGAAAAGAGCTCTTTAAAATGTCGGTACTTCCTGGTCTCCCCAGTTCTGTGAGAGTTGAGTTCGGTTCTGTTGGTTGGAGAAGTTCGGCGGCGCGGACAGTTCTGATATGTCCTAGCGCTGTGCAGTAGCTGTGGGAGCCGGGAAGACCCTGACATGACCACAGAGGTCTTCCGAGTTTCATGGGATTATAACATTTTCCACTGAGGTGAGCTTGTGTCGGACAGAATCTCGCCGCTACTCCGGACGAGTAACAGCATCCTACGGAGACGCTGAAAGGGTGCGTTAAACGGAACCTCGCCTGAGACATCTCCAGGTAAAAGAGTCGATTTCACCACCTAAGTGTACTGTAAGGAAGAAGCTGAAGAAAGCCCGGAGAGTGCCGTTCTGTTTAACACTCTCCCTCAAACACCATCCTTACTCCCTTAAACTTCCTTCCCATCTTTAAATTCTTCTCTCAAGTAGAAATTCTTCCAGATATTTTAGAAATGTCTGTGTAAAGTGCTCATCCACCGCCGTGTGGATAAAAAGATCATAATTGTACAGTTTTCATAAATGTCTGTGGTGAAGCAACGGAAAAATCATGGCCGTATGATTTTTCCTGATTGATTGCTTTTGTTGTTATTTTCATAATTTGCCAAATTACTGTAAATGTTTGATGTTAAACTTTGATTCTGTAAATAAATGACCGCATTCATTTTGATGGGTCAAAGATAAATGACGTCTCACGTTTGCATTTCCTTAAAATTCAATGCACGTTTTATTCAGTCCAGAAAAATGAGGAATCCGTGTTAATTGATGAATATATCTGAGCATCTGTTCATCTACACATGCATGGATGTACGTGCATCAGAGAGTCAGAGTCAGTCAGAGTCAGAGTTTCTTTATTGTCATTCGCACCTCATGTGGTACATGTGGTAGAGCGAAATTATGTACACGGGGTCCCAGTTACATCCAACAATAAAATGTATAAGAAAAACAGTAATAACATCTAAGATATGAACTAAGAAAAACATCAACTAAATATACACTAAGCACTCATAACATAAAACATTGAACATCAGCACAAACATGAACATGAGTCTGTGTGAGCAGATGTGCACGCATCAATATTTAAACAGATCAGCAGCAACATGATGTGGTTTTTCACAGCGATTATTGTAGGTAGAGATTCATGAGTCCAACAGCCTCAGGGTAGAAGCTGTTCCTCAGTCTAGTGGTTCTACACTTAATGCTCCTCAACCTCCTTCCTGAGGGGAGTGGGGCAAAAAGTGTGTGTGCTGGGTGAGTGGGGTCCTTCATGATGCAGGTGGCCCTCTTCCTGCATCTGGAGGTGTAGATGTCTGTGATGTGGGGAGACTGACTCCAACATCTTCTGTGCAGCCTTCACCACTCTCTGCAAAGCTTTTCTTTCTGCAGCTGTGCAGCCTCCATGCCACACGTTGATGCTGGAGCACAGGATGCTCTCCACTGCACACCTGCAGAAGGAGGTGAGGACTGAGCTTCCCAGACCAGCTCGCCTCAGCCATCTGAGGAAGTAGAGTCTCTGATGAGCTTTCTTCATCAGGCTGGTGGTGTTGTTGCTCCAGCTGAGGTTGTCGTTCATGTGTACACCCAAGTACTTGTAGCTGGAGACCACTTCCACCGCAGATCCTCTTATGTTCAGGGGGGTGTAGATGTTTTTGTTCCTTCTGAAGTCCACAATCATCTCCTTTGTCTTCTTCACATTGATGTGAAGGTTATTCTCTTTGCACCAGCTCTCCAGGTGTTCCACCTCTTGCCTGTAGCTGGACTCATCATTGTTTGTGATGCATCCCACCACCGCTGTATCATCTGCAAACTTTACAATGTGACAGCTTGGATGGGCAGCTGCACAATCATACGTGAGCAGAGCAAACAGGAGGGGGCCCAACACACATCCCTGAAGAGAGCCAGTGCCGAGGGTCATGGTGGAGGAGGAGAAGTTGTGGATCCTCACTAACTGTGGTCTGTTTGTTAAGAAGTCTAGGACCCAGTTGCAAATGGAGGGGCTTAGTCCTAGTGTGGATAGTTTGTCCATCAGGGTTTGGGGGATCATGGTGTTGAAGGCGGATGTGAAGTCCACAAAGAGCATACGGACGTAAGAGTTTTTCTGCTCCAGGTGGTTGAGAGCAGTGTGGACCACAGAGGAGATGGCATCCTCTGTTGATCGGTTCTCCCGGTATGCATACTGATGAGGGTCCTCATTGATGTTGATGGTTGTTTTGATGTGAGGCATGACCAGTTTTTCGAAGCATTTAGCAACCATCAGGGTGAGGGCCACTGGCCGATAGTCATTCAGACCAGTCACTGTAGAGCTTTTTGGGACTGGGATGATGGTGGCAGTCTTCAGGTAGGTGGGAACTGTCTCCAGGGTAAGTGAGGTGCTAAAGATGTCCGCCAGCACCCCGCAGAGCCGATCAGCACACTCCCCCAACACTCCTCCGGGGATGCCATCTGGGCCAGCCGCTCCGTGCGGATTAATCCTCCTGAAGGTACTCCTTACTTCGGCTGAGGTCGTGCTGAGATGCTCTTCATCCGGTGGTGAGGTGAGTCTGGTGCTGGGTGGTCTGTTCGGGTCTTCAAAGCATGCATAGAACTTGTTGAGGGCATCAGGCAGAGATGGGTCTTTGGGGCATTGTTCGCTCCTTCCTTTATAATCTGTTATGCACTTAATGCCCCTCCACATGCTCCGAGGATCTTGTGAGATGAATTGACCCTCGATCCTCTGTGCATATGTGGCCTTGGCCCTCTTAATACCAGCAACCAGCTCTTTTCTTGTCCTACTCAGCTCCTCTGAGTTACCAGACCTGAAGGCAGTGTTCCCGGCCCCCAGCAGGGTACTTTATCCCGCACCCAGCCAAGGCCCTCCGCTTGGGCAGCTTTTAACATTTCTGATAGTGGAGACAGTGTCAGTACATGTACTAATGTAACCCAGAACTGAGGATGTGCACCGGTCCAGATCAAGCGATCCTCCATCCTCAGCAGCCTCTCCGAAAACCTGCCAGTCCGTTCGGTCAAAACAATCTCTCAGTATGGGGCCACTGTCCCGGATCCAACACTCAACTTTCTTCTGCACCGGCCTGGAGTGTCTCAGCGGGGGCATGTAAGCAGGAGCCAGGAAGATTGAAATGTGATATGACAGTCCTAGGTGGGGGCGGGGCCCGGCTCCGCATGCATCTTTTATGTTCGTGCAAACGGTTCAGCGTGCGGTCTCCACGTGTTGGAATTGTCACATGTTGATAAAAGCTTGGGAGACAGTCCTTTAGATTCACGTGACCAAAGTCTCTGGCTATCACACAAAGAGCCTCGGGGTGTTTGTTCCGCAGCGAGCCGACGACATCATGCAGCCCCCGCAATGATTCATCAGCATTAGCGTCCGGAGGAATGTAAACGACAGTGATGAAAGTCACGTGAACTCGCGGGGTAGACAATGTGGCCGACATTTCACTGTTATTTGCTCCAAAGCCTTCGAGCATGAGCTATTTACAACAGTACAGTTTGTACACCAGCCTCCACCCACGCAAATGCACACTCCGCCTCCCTGCGACCTCCCCGCTAGCCCGCTGCAACGATCCGCCCGAAAAAAAAGTCCGTCATCCAGCTGGAAGACTACATGGGAGTATACTGGGGGCTTAAATTATACCCAAGCACCAAGCCCCCTGTAATCCCACACATTCAACAGTTCTATTTCATCCCTCCTGACTGCCAGAGGGCAGTGCTGAAAGCACTGAATGTTCCCTTTGTGCATGCGCTGTTCAAGTAGTAACACCAACGGAGTCACAAGTGTGACAGGGATGACCAATCAGAGGCTACATAGCTTGACGTCATCCGCAGCTCTGCTCCTTTTTTTCTTCTTGCACACGGTTCAATTCAGGGTTTCAGCCCTTTGGACTTTTGAACTTTTCACCGTCTTCGGAGGCCCGACTGCCCGTTGGCGGGGGTAGCGTGTTCGCCCTCCTAGGGGCTGCAACGGTTTAACCCTGTTCAAAAGGTATTTCTGCTGTTCGTTGGGGTCTACGGCGGTTTCCGCCCCCCTCCCACCTTACAACGTCTGAATACTATGTGTGTGTGATTCAACAGTCGTAGTGTTTTTACTTAAATTTCGCCAGTGGTTAGCGGTAGCATTCGCTCCACTCCCGTTTGCTGGAGGCCTCCAACCGCGTGGTCAGTTGGACTGTGTTCCGAAGTTTGTCAATTACATAGCCAGCTGAGTTTCTGGCCTTGTTTTAATTGGTGAAGGCAAGCGTTCGCGCACTCTCTCTCAAATGTCGTCTTTTTATCAGCTGAGCTAGTGGCGTTAGCCTGTCTGAGTTTCTTTGCCTTGTTAATTGGTGACGGCAAGCGTGCGCACCCCCTTTCCCAATTCTCGGCCTATCCTTTCGTCCTCGTTTCCGCCCTGTATCCTAGACGTAGCTGGCGGTGCCAGACCCTTTGCTGAGTTGCAGTTTTTTACTCGATTGACTTGAGTAAACGGCCTAAAATAAGGAGCATGGATGTCTCTCACTGCTGCACAGATTGTGGGGCCATGCTCCAGGCAGATGATGGTCATGACCTGTGTCCTGCCTGCCTTGGACATGACCATCTGGCGGAGGCCCTGTCAGAGACTCCCTGCATAAACTGCAGCTTTACACCTCGTGCTGCGAGGGTGGCTCGGCTGGCCCAGTTTCGCCTCGAGCTCGGCAGTGACCTCCTGCCTTCTGGGCAGGAGGCTCCACCTAGACGCTCGAAGCACCGGTCTAAGGCCGCAGTCCCTGTGGCCCCTCCTAGGAAGAGGCGAGCCAAGTCTCATCAGGGCCTCTCCACAAGGGTAGAACAGCTGTCCGCAGAATTGGCGGAGATGAAGTCTCTTTTTCAGGCAAGCCAACTGGGGGCTGAGCCAGTGGCAGCGACCGGACTCTACTCCCCACCCATGCCTGAGCTGGCTGCAGAGGAGGATGTGTTATCCTTGGCTGCCTCTCACTTTTTAGGTGACGAGGAGGGACAGTCATCTCAAGTCTTAGAGACTGGTTCACTTTCTTCGTCTCAGAGTGCAGCTAGTGGGTCTGGTGACGGCTCGATGCAGGTCGTCATGCGTATGGCCCTAAGACAACTGCAGTTGGACATCCCACAACCAAAGGAATCCACCCCTGGACGTGCCTTCTTCAGGCGTGGATGGACCCCTCCTTCCTTTTCCATCCCTCCATCATAGGAGTACCTGAGGGAGTTACATAGTTGCTGGCGGGGCCCAAAAGTCTTTGCGCACCTCTCAGAGGATGGCTGAGTGTTAGCTGCTATGCATGAGCCAGCTGCATCGGGCTTGGATTGCATGCCGGCGATTGAACCTGCTGTTGTCTCGCTCATCCTGTCACCAGAGGAGGCTCTGCACAGTTATGTTCGGTGCCCACGAGCTCAGTGTCACGTCACAGATTAATTTCTCTGCAGAGCTTATTATGCCGGAGCACGTTCTGGCCGCCTTGGCAATTCCATGGCGCACCTCATGTTTGCCCTCTCCGCGTCCCTTCAGGAGACTTGTGGTGCAACAGCAGCAATGGGATTTAGCAATGCAGCACTACAGACCTTTGCATTGATGATGAGGGAACTTGGGCGTGTGATGTCCTTCTTGGTCCAGGCTCACTGACAGGTCTGGTTGGCGCAGTCAACATTAACCGAGTCATGTCGTAGAACCCTCCGTAATGTTCCAGTGGTGCCGGGGGAGTTGTTCGGTTCGGCAGCCTTGAAAGCGCTGCAACAGATCGCACAGGCACAACAGATCGCACAGGCACAACAGACAAGGCAGCAGCTTTCGAGCCTTAGCAGGGTGATGCCCCCTCCACTTCCTCGGCATCCAAGGCACCCGTTGGCTGACTCCAGCATTCAGCCGCCGCCGCAGGGTCATAATCGGCCAGGTGGTCTTTACCCTCGTGCGGTTCAGCAGAGACCCAACAGGAGGTTTCGTGAATTGGTCCACCAACCAGCTGGGCAGGTTCAGACCAGGGACTCACAATGGGTGGGCGTCACAGGGTCAGCCCTCAATTGGTTCAGATCTTACCTCGCTGACAGATCCTTTTGTCTCTCCATCAAGGATTTTAGTTCCGCAGAGGCAGAGCTTAAATGGGGGGTTCCGCAGGGGTCCATCCTGGGTTCTCTCCTATTCTCTTTATACCTGCTGCTGCTTGGTGCTATTTTCTGGAAACACAACATGCCCATCCACTTCTATGCAGATGACTGTCAAATTTACTTCCCCCTAAGACACAATGGTACATGCTCTATTCAAACGCTGCTCGGCTGCCTGGCTGACATCAGGGACTGGATGGCTTTAAACTTCTTAAGTTTCAATGAAAAGAAGTCTGAAGTCATGTTGTTCTCTCCCAATGACACGATCACAAACCACTGCATCGACCTCCCCACTCTAACCCTGCCAGAAAAACAAAGAGTCACTAATCTGGGCGTGAAAATGGACCGTTCCCTGAAACTTAACAATCATGTAAACATGATTGTTAAATCATGTTTATTCCAACTGAGGCGGCTGTCTAAACTGAAGCCTATATTGTCCAAAAATAACCTGGAGACAGTAATACATGCATTCATTACATCTAGGCTTGATTACTGCAATTCGCTCCTGTTTGGTATCAGTCAGACCTCTATAGCACGACTACAACTGGTCCAGAATGCAGCAGCACGATTTTTAACCAGTACAGGCAAAAGAGAGCACATTACACCAGTTTTGGCCTCACTGCACTGGTTACCGGTTCCCTTTTGAATCCAGTTCAAAATACTCATGTATGTCTACAAATCACTGAACAGTGTCACCCCCCCACCCCCCACCCCCATCTCTCTGATCTGCTACAACCGTATGTCCCACCGCGTTCCCTGAGGTCAGCGGACCAGTTGCTCCTCACAGTTCCAGGAACTCGTCTTAAGCGCAGAGGTGACAGGGCCTTCTCTGTAGCAGGCCCAAGACTTTGGAACGAGTTACCTCTGTTTGTCAGACAGGCCCCCTCCCTCTCGGTTTTCAAGTCCCGTTTAAAAACTCACTACTATTCGGTGGCTTTCAACACAAGATGATCTGTGTTTTGATCCTGTATGCTCCTGTAGTGAACTTAACCTGAGGTCAAAACCCTTGACCTTAAGAACCTTGTGGGACAGAAACTGTCATTTCATTGATCTGCATCCAGAAATACAGTTTGACCCATCCTGAGACTTTCTTTCTTGAATTAATCAAGTGGAAAAGACAATTCTCTATGATCATTACTATTTTACAAATGTTTGATAATCAAATTGTGTTAGTTCAAACAATGTTTACAGGTTGAAGAGAACTACTCATTTTTATTTACATAAACAGTAAGTAATGATTTTTATTCCTCATTCAAAGAAGAAATCAGGTTAATATGCATTTCTTGATTTTCTGTCTTCAATGAGCAAGTTTGTAAGTGTGTGTCAAAGTTCGAGGTTCGGTCAACTAAAAAGTTTACTGAAAAGAAATGTCATGTTTAACTTTCACAGCAGATACTAGGTGAATTGACTCCACGAAGTCTGAAGTTCTCCAACAATCTTTCTGTCTGTTTTAAACAATCTTAATCTCTATCCTTGACTTTCCATAACACCTTACATAACAAAACACACCCCTGTCTGGTTGTTTTGGACCAATCCGGGACGATCAAATGAACCGGGAAAAGAGCTCTTAAAAATGCCGGTACTTCCTAGTTCTCTCGGAGTTGAGCAGAGTTCTGTGGGTTTGGAGAAGTTCGGCGGTGCGGACAGTTCTGATATGTCCTAGTGCTGGCAGTTGCTGTGGGAGCCGGGAAGACCCTGACATGACCACAGAGCTCTTCCGAGTTTCATGGGATTATAACATTTTCCACTGAGGTGAGCTTGTGTCGGACAGAATCTCGCCATTACTCCGGACGATTCACAGCCATCCTACGGAGACGCTGAAAGGGTGCGTTAAACGGAATCTCGCCTGAGACATCTCCAGGTAAAAGAGTCGATTTCACCACCTAAGTGTACTGTAAGGAAGAAGCTGAAGAAAGCCCGGAGAGTGCCGTTCTGTTCAACACTCTCCCTCAAACACCATCTTTCACCCCCTTTAAACTTCATCTTTTCATCTTTAAATTCTTCTCTAAAGTAGAAATCCTTCCAGATAATTTAGAAATGTCTGTGTAAAGTGCTCATCCACATCCGTGTGGATAATTGATCATAATTGTACAGTTTTCATAAATGTCTGTGGTGAAGCAACGGAAAATCATGGCCGTATGGTTTTCCTGATTGATTATGTGTTATTTTCATATTTTGCCAAATTAATGTAAATGTTTGATGTTAAACTTTGATTCTGTAAATAAATGACCGCATTCATTTTGATGGGTCAAAGATAAATGACGTCTCACGTTTGCATTTCATTAAATTCAATGCACGTTTTATTCAGTCCAGAAAAATGAGGAATCCGTGTTAATTGATGAATATATCTGAGCATCTGTTCATCTACACTCCACACTGGTTTGTCGTCATTATCTGCATCGTTTTTATGTCTATATTCTGATTTACCTCATTTTGTATATTGCTTTGTGCAATACCTGTTGTTTTGTCTGTACAGCACTTTGGTTGGCCTTGTTGCTGTTTTAAGTGCTCTATAAATAAAGTGGTATGGTATGGTATGGTAAAATTATCTTAACATGTTGCTTTTCGGTATTATATAAAAACTAAAAAAAACAAGGGTTAATTTTACTGAAACTACTTTATTTAGTAAAGTATTCAGTCTCTAAGTATAAAAATAAAAAATAAAAATGATCCTTCTGTTATTTAGATTGAAAAAGTCTGCACAAAATATAGATCAATAAATCCACCACAAAAACTAAAATGCAGGTGAAGTTTCCCAAAATAAATGAATAAAACCAAGCTTAAGATCTGCTGAGCATAAATGTAACAAATATATGTTGCCTTTAAATGAGCTATAACTCCCAAAATTTGACAAGGTGATCAGCTGACCCTGAAGCTTGTGGTGTTTCAGTTTCCTCCATTCCTGCAGGAATGATTCCATTTCTCTGACTGCTCTGTCTTTCAGCTGCCTGTGTTCTTGGTCCATGGATTGTGGCTCTAAGACAGATCTGCGTGTGTTTGTACCGGCAGTTTAGAGCGGGGGAGACGCAGCCGAGCCACGAGTTGTTTGTTTTTAGCTTTTTAGCTAGCTAGTATTGCGCGCAACTAATTAGCGTTACACTAGCACCGACAGTTGGAGGGAGGGGTGCGCAGTTCGGTTTGGTTGTTCGGCGTGCTTGGTTCTGTTAACGGGGTGGGGTGCTTGACGTATAATGTCATGAAATTAGCATATCATGATATCATTTATTTTCCCGGGAAAGCTTTTTTTTACTGGTATTATCGTGAAAGATATGATATGGCCCAGCCCTACTGACAGATTTCTCTCCTAAAATGATTATTTAATTCAAAGGGGGTTATATTTACAGGATTTCAGCTCATGTAGTCATTTAATACTATTTTGTAATATTTTATCTTATATTAAATTACATTTATCACAGTACAGTTACCTCTCAGTATGATTCTAAATATATTCAAGTTTATCTCATCCAAACAGACACCAGACACACCTTGTTGATGTTAAAACACTGTGTAGAACTGAAATTATCAGATATTTATCATCGTTTCCCCTACCATTATACAAGCAGGGCACCCCATTCCATTAACAGAACCAACCGCCCCGCCTATCGAACTAAACTGCACGCACCCATGCACACACACCCGTCGGCAACACTAACGCAATACGTGCGCGCTAGCTAAAAAGCTAAAGTCAGCGCTCACACTGCCTCTTCCCTCACGCTGAACAACAATTATTGTAGAGGGGACATATTGGTGCGAGGTCTGTGGGTCCTCCCACATAACTTTTTGAATAAAGCAGCTGCTATTTCCTGCATTCTGGTGTATTTGAACAGGTTTTAAAACATCCAAGTTTACCTACATAAGTAAATCTTGATTCAATAATTGTTTTATAAAGCATGGCACAACAAGAAGTAGCACTAATTTTTTTGTATGTCTTTAATTTAATTTTATTTTTCTACCTAACACAGGAAGCTGTTAGCTCTGGAAGCAAACTGTTAAACAGCTTTGGACACAAAGACCCTTGTCACACACTTCAACAAAGCAGGTGAGATACATAAAATCTTATAATCTCTGCCTGTGAGGCTGATTAAATAATTATAAAATATGATAAGTGAAATAAATAATGAAAAATTGAGCTACTGTAATTTATATTTGCAAATGTCACATTTTCTTGACTTAATTTCAATTGTAAATCTCTTCTTTTTGTTAAAACAATTTTTCCAGAAGAAAGGCCAACAAATTGCAATTTGTAGTCATGGTAACCCTATTTTGACTTGTGCACTGTCGTCTTTCAGTTTTAAGTTACAAAAGGTACTGGACTGGTCACTGAAGCTGTGGTGGAGAGATGAGGTGGAACACCAGACCTGCAATGGTCCAGTCTGTAAATGATGCTCTGAAGTCTGGGAAGATGCACGACATCATGCTTCACCCAAACGAGCTCGTTACCTCGACCACATAGACTGAACTTCTTGAGGACGTCGTCCAATGTATAATAATGCTTTTAAACATTTTTATTTGTTGAGTTCTCTGCTTGGTACATTATTTTTCTTTTTTTGTTTTTGTTAGTTTGTTTAAACAATTTAAAACATGACAGTAATGTCACTGTTTAAAGGAAACAATTGCTCAATAAATTAGTAAAATGCAACTTGTTATGTTTGTATTCTTTCATCTAAGGTAGACATGGTGTGACCCATGGACTGGTTTAGATTTTTTGTTTTTACTGTAACTGACCTTCAAAAGATCCAGAAACAGGGACTCGGCAGATGATCCTCCGTAGAAACATTATATGGACTACAGGCCATGGATTATTTGTTTTATGACATTTAGTGAAGGTTTTTGTTTGGATTATTATTATTATTATTATTATTATCATTATTATTAATAATAATAATAATAATAATAATAATAATAATAATAATAATAATAATAATAATAATAATAAATTTTATTTGTATAGCGCTTTTCTTAATACTCAAAAGACGCTTAAAGGCAATGAATGTCTCCATTTCACCACAGATGAACTGTTCCTGTTGCCATATCTTTTGAAATAAAACTGCAGAACACAAAGTAATTTAAACAGGAATGGGTAGAAGATTAAATCAAATTCAATGTATTTCCTAAAAATCAAATGAAGAGAAAAAAAGGGACTGGACTGGTCACTGAAGCTGAGTGAAAATCCACTCCCGTGTCATCCTCTAGTGTGCAGCTCATATGTGTGTAACTGTGACTCTGGTTCTCTTTACTGGTTGAAAGCAGCGTCAGTTTAATTCCTGTATCATTATTAGATTGGATGGTTTTAAAAAGACCACAACAAAACGTTTTTTCCCCCCTTTCATTTTTAAAAATGACGGAAATCTATCTTGGCCATGTTCAAAATGATGGAAATCCATAGCAACAACGCAAAACTTTAATCCATTCGTTTTATTCAGACAGGTTTTGAAAATCAGTGCTAATTTTGTGAACACAGCTTGCAAAACTGTATTCTAAGACATGCACATTATTTTGTTGCCAACATTTATCCACAACATAACTTCAGCACGTTTTGTACCCACACTGACAGCTCCCACGCCATCTATGATTTAATCTACTGGAGTACATTCTTGAAGTGAAGCTGATCTGATGATCGCTTTAAGAGAAAGTATAAACTGAATGATGATTAATAAAGGTGATGCTTATAAAACAAACCCCAGCTGTCAGAAAAGTCAAAGGTCCACCAGAAAATTTGTGTTTCCCCTGCCATTATACAACCGGGGCGCCCTACCCTGTCAATGAAACCAAGCGCCTCATCTATCGAACAGTGCACACCCCCACCCCAACCACCTGTCGGCACTGACATAACGCTAAGCTAGCAGCTTGCAATACAGGTGCGCGAGCTAAAAAACTAAAGGCAGCCTATTCCCTCATGCTGAACTCCCCGACCCACTCGAAAAGTAAAACTGTTGGTACAAACAGCGCACGGCTGTGTCTCTGCCTCCACCCTCCCACCCCCGCTTTAAAACTGCCGGTATAAAAAGAACCCTGTGCAGCTCAGGGCGTGTCTCCGTCTCTACCCCCCCACAACCACCAACACCACACACACACCTTCACCAAAAATCACGGATGAGATGAGCGCCCCGCCATGGCAAGATATCTAGGGGAAACACTGAGAATGTTTTTTTGTTCAGAAGCTCTGTGGTTTTAATGTTGATTCTACTTTTATGAGAATGTTTTATTCATGTTTTATTGAGTCTCTTAACTTTCACCTTCATCTGTTGGTTTGGACGTTTGACATGCAAAAACGGGAACAAATGCTCGTGAATTGTCAGGATGTGCAGCCAAACTGCTGGCATAGCCATTATGAACCTCACTGACAAAGTGAGGTCAGTGAACAAGACCAGGCTGATTATGGCAGATCCTGATCACCACTACATGGTGAGTTCAGGTTGCTTCCATCTGGACACAGGTATCTGCTGCCTAGATGTAGATGTTCCTATATTTTTTCCTATTTTTGATATAAATATAAAATAAAAAGAGGCGAGTCCGGCTAGAAATAGTCGGACTCACCTCTACACATGGCTCGGGCTCTGGAACCAGTTTCCTTGAGAGGGGCTGGACACTCTTCCACTCTGGAGTTGCCCCTGGTGAGAGGCGCCGAGCAGGCGTGGGCGTACTAATTGCCCCCCAACTTGGTGCCTGTGTATTGGGGTTCACCCCCGTGAATGAGAGGGTGGCCTCTCTCCGCCTACGTGTGGGGGGACGGGTTCTGACTGTCGTTTGTGCTTATGCACCAAACGGCAGTTCAGATTATCCACCCTTTCTGGAGTCCTTAGAGGGGGTACTGGAAAGTGCACCTTCTGGGGACTCCCTTGTTCTGCTGGGGGACTTCAATGCTCATGTGGGCAATGACAGTGAGACCTGGAGGGGGGGGGGAGGGGTGTGGTTGGGAGGAACGGCCCCCCTGATCTGAACCAGAGTGGTGTTCTGTTGTTGGACTTCTGTGCTCGTCATGGATTGTCAATAACGAACACCTTGTTCAAGCATAAGGGTGTCCATATGTGCTCTTGGCACCAGGACACCCTAGGCCGCAGTTCGATGATCGACTTTGTCATCGTCTCATCTGATCTGCGGCCACATGTCTTGGACACTCGGGTGAAGAGAGGGGCGGAGCTGTCAACTGATCACTACCTGGTGGTGAGTTGGCTCCGATGGTGGGGGAGGATGCCGGTCAGACCTGGTAGGCCCAAACGTATTGTGAGGGTTTGCTGGGAACGTCTGGCAGAGTCTCCTGTGAGACGGAGTTTCAACTCCCACCTCCGGGAGAACTTTGAACATGTTCCAAGGGAGGTGGGGGACATTGAGTCTGAGTGGACCATGTTTCGTGCCTCTATTGTCGAGGCGGCTTACCAGAGCTGCGGCCGCAAGGTTGTCGGTGCCTGTCGGGGCGGCAACCCTCGAACCCGATGGTGGACACCGTCGGTGAGGGATGCTGTCAGGCTGAAGAAGGAGTCCTATCGGGCCTTTTTGGCCTGTGGGACCCCGGAAGCAGCTGATGGGTACCGGCAGTCCAAGCGACATGCGGCTCGGGTGGTTGCTGAGGCAAAAACTCGGGCATGGGAGGAGTTCGGAGAGGCCATGGAGAACGACTTCCGCACGGCTTCGAGACGTTTCTGGTCCACCATCCGGCGTCTCAGGGGGGGGAAGCGGTATGCCACCAACACTGTTTATAGTGGGAGTGGTTTGCTGCTGACCTCAACTCGGGATGTTGTGGGTCGGTGGGCGGAATACTTTGAAGACCTCCTCAATCCCACCGGCACGTCTTCCACTGAGGAAGCGGAGCCTGGGGACTCTGGGTCGGGCCCTCCAATCTCTGGTGCTGAGGTCACCGAGGTGGTTAAAAAGCTCCTCGGTGGCAGGGCCCCAGGGGTGGATGAGATCCGCCCAGAGTTCCTTAAGGCTCTGGATGTTGTAGGGTTGTGTTGGCTTACGCGACTCTGCAATGTTGCGTGGACATCGGGGGAAGTTCCCCTGGATTGGCAGACCGGGGTGGTGGTCCCCCTATTCAAAAAGGGGGACCGTAGAGTGTGTTCCAACTACAGGGGAATCACGCTCTTAAGCCTCCCTGGTAAGGTCTATTCGGGGGTTCTGGAGAGGAGGGTCCGTCGGATAGTCGAACCTCGGATTCAGGAGGAACAGTGCGGTTTTCGTCCTGGCCGTGGAACACTGGACCAGCTCTACACTCTCAGCAGGGTCCTAGAGGGTGCGTGGGAGTTTGCCCAACCAGTCTACATGTGCTTTGTGGACTTGGAGAAGGCTTTCGACCGCGTCCCTCGGGGGGCCCTGTGGGGGGTACTCTGGGAGTATGGGGTACCAGGCCCTTTGATACGGGCTGTTAGGTCCCTGTATGACCGGTGTCAGAGCCTGGTCCGCATCGCCGGCAGTAAGTCGGGCTTGTTCCCGGTGAGAGTTGGACTCCGCCAAGGTTGCCCTTTGTCACCGATTCTGTTCATAACTTTTATGGACAGAATTTCTAGGCGCAGCCAAGGTGTTGAGGGGATCCGTTTTGGTGGCCTCAGAATTGCGTCTCTGCTTTTTGCAGATGATGTGGTCTTATTGGCTTCATCAGATCGTGATCTACAGCTTTCACTGGAGAGGTTCACAGCCGAATGCGATGCGGCCGGGATGAAGATCAGTTCCTCCAAATCCGAGGCCATGGTCTTGAGCCGGAAAAGGGTAGAGTGCCCTCTCTGGGTCAGGGAGGAGGTCCTACCCCAAGTGGAGGAGTTCAAGTATCTCGGGGTCTTGTTCACGAATGAGGGAAAAATGGAGCGTGAGATCGATAGGCGGATAGGTGCAGCGTCTGCAGTGAAGCGGGCGCTGTACAGGTCTGTCGTGGTGAAGAGAGAGCTGAGTCAAAAGGCGAAGCTCTCAATTTACCGATCGATCTACGTTCCCACCCTCATCTATGGTCACGAGCTTTGGGTTGTGACCGAAAGAATGAGATCTCGGATACAAGCGGCCGAAATGAGTTTTCTCCGCAGGGTGTCTGGGCTCTCCCTTAGAGACAGGGTGAGAAGCTCGATCATCCGGGAGGGACTCAGAGTAGAGCCGCTGCTTCTCCACATCGAGAGGAGCCAGTTGAGGTGGCTTGGGCATCTGTTTAGGATGCCTTCTGGACGCCTCCCTGGTGAGGTGTTCCGGACACGTCCCACCGGAAGGAGGCCCAGGGGAAGACCCAGGACACGCTGGAGGGACTACGTTTCTCGGCTGGCCTGGGAACGCCTTGGGATTCCCCCGGAAGAGCTGGCCCAAGTGGCTGGGGAGAGGGAAGTCTGGGCCTCCCTACTTAGGCTGCTACCCCCGCGACCCGACCCCGGATAAGCGGAAGAAAATGGATGGATGGATGATGGATATAAAATGAATAAAAAATATTTGATACAGTAAGGAACCTAAAATGATTTTTAAATAAATGGTCTATTGGTTTACATTGTTGTTTAATCTTTTCAGCTTGTCAGTTACATAATTGAAACAAAATGTATAACCATTTCAATAGAAAAATCGTTTCTGAATCGAAAAATCGATTTTTAATTGTATCGTGACACCAAAAATCGGAATCGAATCAGATTGTCAGACACAGAGATGGGCACCCCTAACGAACAGTGATGATTTCTGTACTGTTATTTTAATGTCTCAGTGTCTTATCTAGTATGGATGTTTTGTGTGCCTACTGACTGTGAAACAAATTGCCCCTTGGGGATAATAAAGATTCTTGAACTTAAACTTGAAAAACCAGCCACTAGGGAGCACAAGCCAGTGTATCTCTTGTGCCGGTCCCAAGCCCGGGTAAATGGTGAAGGTTGTGTCAGGAATGGCATCCGATGTAAAACACTTTTGCCAAAACCATAATGCGACTTCATCAAAGCGAAATCATACCAGATCGGTCGAGGCCCGGGTTAACAACGACCGCCACCGGTGCTGTTGACAAACAGGGTGCCGGCGGAAATTGTGCTACTGTTAATTGAAGACCATGAGGAGGGAAACGTGTCAGGAGACAGAGGGAGAAGAGGAAAGTGAAGAATGTAGGACTGAGGGTTGCAACTCTACTTGTGGAGACAATGACAGGCAAAGGTAGAGAGCTGGCTGACATAATGCAGAGAAGGAAGGTAGATGTTTTATGTGTCCAAGAGACCAAGTGGAAGGGCAGCAATGCTCACAGCATTGGAGCAGGGTTCAAACTGTTTTACCATGGTGTGGATATAAAGAGAAGTGGAGTAGGAGTGGTCCTGAAGGAGGAGTTGGCAAAGAATGTAGTAGAGGTGAAGACAATGTCAGCTAGGGTGATGTGCCTGAAGGTAGAAGGTCTGATGCTAAACATCGTTAGTGGTTATGCTCCACAGGTTGGATGTGATGTGGAGGAGAAAGATACATTTTGGAAAGATCTGGATGAAGTGATAGAGAGTATTCCCAGGGAGAAGAGAGAGGTGATCAAAGCAGACCTGAATGGACATGTTGGTGAAGGAAAAAGAGGGGATGAGGAAGTGATGGTAGGTTTGGTGTCAAGGAAAGAAACCAGGAAGGACAGATGGTGGTGGATTTTGCCAAGAGAATGGAAATGGTTATAGTCAATACTTATTTCCAAAAGAGGGAGGAACATAGAGTGACCTTTAAGAGTGGAGGAAGGAGTACGCAGGTCGACTACATTATGTGTAGAAGAGGAAACCTGAGGGAGATTGGAGACTGTAAGGTTGTGGCAGGGGAGAGCGTGGCCAGACAGCACTGGATGGTTGTGTGTAGAATGACTGTTGTGAAGAAGAGAAAAAGAGTAAAAAGAGCTGTTAAAGGCTCTGGGTAGTAAGAACGAGCTTCCAAATGACTGGGCTACTACAGCAACAGTAATTAGAGAAACAGGTAGGAAAGTACTTGGTGTGTCATCTGGACAGAGAATGGATGATAAGGAAACCTGGTGGTGGAAAAGTGAAGTGCAGGATGCCGTTCAAAGAAAGAGGTTAGCCAAGAAGAAATATGACAGTGAGAGGACTGAAGAGAGTAGACAGGAATAAAAGGAGATGCAATGTAGAGCAAAGAGAGAGGTAGCTAAGGCAAAGCAGAGGGCGTACGATGAGTTGTATGGGAGACTGGACACTAAAGAGGGTGAGAATGACTTGTACCGATTGGCAAGACGGGGGATCAGGCTGGAAAGGATGTGCAGCAGGTTAGGCTTATTAAAGATAGGAATGGTAATGTTCTAACAAGTGAGGAGAGTGTGACAGGAAGATGGAAGGAGTACTTTGAGGAGCTAATGAATGAAGAGAATGAAAGAGAAAGAAGAGTAGAGGTCATAGAAACTGTGGACCAGGAAGTGGGAAACATTAGTGAGGGTGAAGTCCGTAAAGCTCTGAAAAGAATGAAGAAGGGGAAGGCAGTAGGACCTGATGACCAGTGGAGGTTTGGAAATGTCTTGGAGAGATGGCAGTGAGGTTTTTGACTCAAATATTCAATGGCATATTTGAGGGTGAGAAAATGCCTCAAGAATGGAGAAGAAGTGTGCTGGTGGCCATTTTTAAGAACAAGGGTGATGCACAGAGTTGTAGTAACTACAGGGGAATTAAGTTGATGAGCCACATGATGAAGATCTGTGAGAGAGTTGTGGAAGTTGGACTTGGATGAGAGGTGACTATCTGTGAGCAGCAGTATGGTTTCATACCAAGAAAGAGCACCACAGATGCTATATTTACTTTGAGAATCCTGATGGAGAAGTACAGTGAGGGTCAGAAAGAACTCCATTGTGTCTTTGTGGATTTAGAAAAAGCATATGACAGAGTGCCAAGAGAGGAGGTGTGGTATTGCATGAGGAAATCTGGAGTGGCAGAAAAGTATGTTAGACTGGTACAGGACATGTATGAGGACAGCAGGACAGTGGTGAGATGTGCTGTAGGAGTGACAGATAGCTTCAAAGTGGAAGTGGGATTGCATCAAGGATCGGCTCTGAGCCCCTTCTTGTTTGCTCTAGTGATGGACTGACTAACAGATGAGGTCAGGCAGGAATCTCTGTGGACTATGATGTTTGCAGATGACATTGTGATCTGTGGTGAGAACAGGAAACAAGTGGAAGAGAACTTGGAGAGGTGGAGGTATGCACTAGAAAGAAGAGGAATGAAAGTCAGCCGTAGTAAGACAGAGTACATGTGTGTGAATGAGAGGAAGGAGGTGGAACAGTGAGGCTACAAGGAGCAGATGTCACAAAGGTGCAGGACTTCAAGTACTTGGGGTCCACTGTCCCAGAAAATGGGTAATGTGGTAAAGAAGTGAAAAAGAGTCCAGGCAGGATGGAGTGGTTGGAGAAAAGTTTCAGGAGTGATTTGTGACAAAAAGGTGTCAGCAAAGGTCAAATGAAAAGTTTACAAGACAGTGGTGAGACCAGCTATATTGTATGGTCTGGAGACAGAGACATGGACAAAAAGACAGGAGACAGGACTGGAAGTGTCAGAAATGAAGATGTTGAAGTTCTCCTTAGGAGTGACAAGGATGGATAAGATTAGGAATGAGATCATCAGAGGTACAGCACAGGTTGAACAACTGGGAGATAAAGTTAGGGAGACCAGACTGAGATGGTTTGGACATGTAAAGAGAAGGGACCGTGGGTATATTGGTAGAAGGATGTTAGAAATGCAGCTGCCAGGAAAAAGACAAAGAGGAAGGCCAAAGAGAAGATATATGGATGCAGTCAGAGAGGACATGAAAGTAGTTGGAGTGAGGACAGAGGACAGAGTGAAGTGAAGGAGGATGACTCGCTGTGGCGACCCCTGAAGAGGCAAAAGCCAAAAGAAGAAGAAAAGAAGAAGAACTTAAACTTGAAAGAAACAGCAATAAGGGCAGCACGGTGGCGCAACTGGTAGAGCTGCTGCCTCTCAGCGAGCAGGTCCTTGGTTCAAACACTGGTCCAGGGGCCTTTCTGGGTGGAGTTTGCATGTTCTCTCCGTGCATGCGTGGGTTTTCTCCGGGTACTCCGGTTTCCTCCCACAGTCCAAAAACATGCATGTTAGGCTGATTGGTAACTCTAAATTGTCCCTAGGTGTGAGTGAGAGAGTGAATGTTTGTTTGTCTCGTTTGTCTCTATGTGGCCCCGTGATGGACTTGCGACCCATCCAGGGTGTAGCCCGCCCCTCGCACAGTGATTGCTGGACATGGGCACCAGCGACCCCCGTGACCCAAAATGGATTAAGCGGGTAAAGATAATGGATGGATGGATGGATGGATGGATGGATGGATGGATGGATGGATGGAAAGAGCAATAAATACTCCAAAACTAAGAAATGTGATAATTATCAGGGGCATTTTGCAAAACAAGATGGATCAGCTGTCAAAGCTTTGAATCATGCGAGTGTGTTACTGTGTGTGCCTTTTCTGGCTGAACATCCTTTGAGTGTCACTTTCTGGTTTGTTAGGTTTTTACTTTTTCTTCCTTCAGAGCTTTAGAAAAAGAAGCAACAAACAAATTTCCATGCACTAACCCATTCCAGCTTTGCCATCTGGGTAGGTGTACACCTGGCCATTGTTCTTGATAATAGGCAGGCTGGCAGGGATAGAGGGCACCACCTCATCTTCACTGTCCTCCGAGCTGGAGCTACTTGTCGACTCCTCACTGCAGCTGTCGTAGCCATCATACATCCCAAACGAGTCTCGCCGCTTCCGCTCTGAACGTTGGGAGCGTTCAGCCTGCACGTGTACAAAAAGCAACAGACAGTAAATGATTGAAACCTGTCTTCAAAAGTTTCACTGTCCTCAGTCATGTAAAGAATAAACAGCCACAGAAGTCTGACATAAATCAGCAAATATCTGCAGATAGCAGCAGAGTTGGTGCTTAGAAATAATTTACTAAATATTAACAAGCACCTTACCACTATTTGAACCTTTAAAATGTTTCAAAGATAGAGATTCAATTTGATGTTTGTTTATGCTGGATTATTAAACCCAGAACAAGTTACACTGCTGAGGAAATAAACCAGGTCTGGTCCAATTACTTTTGGATATTTAAACATTTTCCTATTTCTTTACTCAATATGCAGATGAGGGATTCTGTCTGAAAATCACATTACAAACAGTGCTTTATTTAAGGATCACACCCACCCAGCACAGGCAGATGATACAGGAGTCTGTCATCGTGTTCAAAAAGACTAAAGGACAGTTATTATGCACAAGCTGTCAGATTACTGAACTCTTGATAAATAACACTGAACAAATGATAATAACTAATTAATAATTCAACCTCAATGTGCAATAACCCGTCACACAACCTGTGTGGTATATGTTGATTATGTGTTGTATATTGTGGGTGTATATAAACACACACACACACACACATATACATTTATACAGTGTATCACAAAAGTGAGTACATCCCTCACATTCCTGCAGATATTTGAGTATATGTGTTCATGGGGACAACACTGACTAAATGAAAAGTAGCCTGTGTGCAGCTTATATAGCAGTGTAAAGTTATTCTTCCCTCAAAATAACTCAATATACAGCCATTTATGTCTAAACCACCAGCAACAAAATTGAGTACACCCCTTCGTGAAAGTTCCCGAAGTGTCATTATTTTGTGTGGCCACCATTATTTACCAGAACTGCCTCAACTCTCCTGTAGGGGTGCACCGATTGCAGTTTTCTGGCCGATCACTAGGGCTGAGTACCGAACAGAGGTTCTTTTATGGCACCGACCGAACTGCACCGGTCTGTGTATGTATTGAAACGTCACTCTTCTTTCGGTGTCAAGTTTCGGTATTGGCTGTAACGTGTCACGTGGTTTCAGCCTGCAGGCAGGTAAAACACCAGACATATGACAACAGACTACACCCAGAGCTGTATAGAGCTGCCGTGCCTAATCTATGTATAATGTATGTCTATGGTGCTGGTGACGCCCACAGACAGGGTTCACATGTGCAGCGCATGTTCGACAACACGCGAGCAGAAAGTTGCTCCGTGTTTTTCTGCAAGGAGAGAGGAGGACAGCAGCCGCCTCCCTCCTCCTCTTCTCAGCATTAAAGTCAGCCTGTGAGTGTTAGAGAGCCTGAACGTCCCGATTCATTAGCTCCACGACCGGACTCTTCATCAAAGAACTCCGAGGACGGCTCTGTGTCTGTGTTTCAGCTGGTGAGTTTACGTTTGTTAATGTTACTGCAGCTTAACACGTACATCGCGGTGAATTAAACTATGATCCATGTAATGCTAACTTTTTAAGATAGTAGGCTCTTGATGTGAAAAGCCGGCCCTCCTCGGCTGCGGCTCCCTGCTGCTCTGCCCCTTGGGCTGGGGCCGGCGTGTGGTCGCTGTCAGGTAGATGGTGCATGCAGTCGGCCCAACAGAGATTCTGTCAGGCTATCTGTGTGTGCCTGTTTGTGGCTCAGGTTGGGTTTTTGGTGGTCCCCCCTCCCTTGGATCAAGTTGGGCCCCACGTTTGGTGTGGGGCCCACTCCCCCCGGTCGTGCCCCCCCTTTGGCGGAGGGCCCCCTTGCCGCCGGTGCATTGGTGGCTCTCGGCGTCTGGGCTGGGTGGTGGGGTGTACGTCAGTCCGCCCTGGTTGCTGCCTGGCGGAACCTGGGTGCCCTGGCTCTGTCGGGGCTCTGCTGGGGGGTGGTATGGCCTCGGGGCTTGGGGCTCGGTGTCCATGGCCGGACCTAATTGGGGGGGGCATGGGTTGCCGGCCGGACCTGTGGCTCGTCGCTGCAGCTTCCTGGAGGCTCTGCATTTTGGTTGCTGGGGTCACCCGGTTCTTTCCTCTGCTCCTCTCTGGGGGGGGTGCGGTTCTCCCTGTTGGGAGACTCCTGGGGCTCCGGGCCTGGGGGCCGCTGTGTGTCTGTGGCTCCGGTCCTCCCTGTGTTGCCATTGTGTCCTGGGGGGGCGGGTCTGTGGCCTCCCGCATCCACTATTGGGCATTCTTTTGGAGAAATCTGGTGGTGGCGGGCGTGCTTGCGCAGGTGTTTGGATTCAGGTGCTTTGACAGATGCACGCTAGGTTGGGTAGTGGTGGAAGTTAGATTATTCCTTGTGCCATGTCGAATGTTTCATGGTGATATTGTGGATGGCATTGTGCTGTGCATGTTGTTTTGTCGTGGTGGTCTCTCGTTTTATCTATTTCTCTTTTATTTATTTATTTTTTCTTCTTTCTTCTCTTTCTTTAAATAAAATTTTTTTTTAAAATTGGGCGATGATGATAAGTTCATTGAAACATTTCACAATGTTTCTACACTTAAACGGAGCTAAAAAAAAAGATAGTAGGCCTTATTTACACGGACATGATGGGGGGAAACGTAGGTTTTTTCATATGTTAATTAGAGGAAAAGATTTGCGTTGACACGGTCGGATTTTGGGTTTACATACATCTGGAGGATTCCCCCCCACCCTCCTGAATCCGCTGTATTTACCATGCTAGGTCATTAGACGGCGCTGTGAATTTTGTACCTTCATCTAATGCGCATGTGTGCTGCCTCAGCACGCTCTTTTCCTGTGAGCTAAAAAGCTCAGCTAACAACAACGTAACAAGTTAAAGCTGGATTCTGGCTGGATTTTGGATAAGAGTCGACAAATTTGACGCCAAGCGGGACCGCTTCGTCTAACAGCTCCACACCGGTCGATGAGTGGACCAGAACAGAGTCGAAGATGTCGGACTTTACTCCGTGATAATCAGTAGGTGTTTTACAGCAGGTAAATCAACGTTCTTAATAATGTTAGCTTGTGTTTACTTCGGTTACAAAACAACCAACTGAGTTTTTATTTTTTCCTGAAAGAAGAATCTGTCTCCCACCAGGCGGACCAGTTCTGAACGAGGCTCGGCCCAGGTGCAGTGCAGGAGGACATCGAAGAGAGCTGTTGGATGAACTATTTATTTAAAATTCCCCTCATTTCTTTTATTCAATCCATTCAAGTTCAGTTAACGTGTTTTAATAGTGTTCAGTTTAATTATCTGTGTTTATGTAACATACAGTTTGTGGCGTTGAATAAATAAATAAAAATTAAACCTGATGTCTTCATTTTCAACTTAAGTGTTCACGCTATATGTTTAGCATCATTTTAAATTTGAATTACATAATGTCCAGATAGCTTAATTTAGCCAAGAGCTTAATTATATCTCACACACTAAATGGACTGTACTTATATAGCGCCTTTCTATATGATCAAGATACTCAAAGCGCTTTACACTACAATCTGTGTCCTCATTTACCCATTCATAAAGCACTCTACTAGATCTCTACAAAGCTAATTGAACAAATCATTCTAAAGAGACTAATCAGAGCTTTATCACATTCATACACCAATGAGACACACATCGGAAGCAACGAGGGGTTCAGTGTCTTGCCCAGGGACACTTCGGCATGTGACTGCTGGTGGATTCGAACCCCCAACTCTTGCATTGGAGGACGACTGCTCTAACCACTCAGCCACAGCCGCCTCTGGACTAACACTAACATAAATACTGTTCATTATTCAAAGTTTGTTTTCTCCGTCATCCAGGTATATAACAACAAAAAAGGTTGAATCATGTCATCTGGACTTCGTTTTTTTTTGGTAAAAAGAAACGTTTCGCCCCTCATCCAAGAGGCTTCGTCAGTCTGAGGCCTAGGCATCTGGTATTACCCAGAAGCCACCCTGACTCTTGTGTTTCAATCCTGCCTCTGAAGTCTGGCCTTTTCACTAATGGTTTCAAAAACACAAAGTTTGT
>NC_056514.1:2488637-2541867 GCF_014905685.2 Nematolebias whitei
GTCATCCAGGTATATAACAACAAAAAAGGTTGAATCATGTCATCTGGTATTACCCAGAAGCCACCCTGACTCTTGTGTTTCAAGCCTGCCTCAGATACCCCTGAAGTCTGGCCTTTTCACTAATGGTTTCAAAAACACAAAGTTTGTTTTCTCAGTCATCCAGGTATATAACAACAAAAAAGGTTGAATCATGTCATCTGGACTTCGTTTTTTTTGTTAAAAAGAAACGTTTCGCCCCTCATCCAAGAGGCTTCGTCAGTCTGAGGCCTAGCCATCTGGTGGCCATCAGCGGGGGTCAGCAAAAAACCTCCACTCTGGAAGGTGGGTTCAGAAACCTCCGGATTCAAGGGGGGGGGGGGGGGGCACTGGTGTCGTGTAAATGATAAGCAGAATCACAGAGAGAAAGCTGCGGATGCACTAAAATATGTGTAAACGGCCCCTTAGTGTATAAATTTATTTTATGGGTATCTAAGTAGCTAGCTAAACTCAGAAGCTAACTAAAGATTGACAGTAACAGATAAATCTTAGCTTGTAAAAATGTGCTCATCCATCCAGTCAGCTGCGTAAACAGTTCACTAATGTTCATTGTTTATGTTAATGTTCTCCTCACAGGAGGTTCTGCCCCTGATGTTAGGAGGACAAAAGAAAAGTGACGTGGGGGCCACAGGACAGTCACAGACTTTGTTGTCAAAAGTTTGATGTCTTTTCTACAGTGGAGCAGCACGGTGGAGGTAAGTAAACTGTAAAGGATTTTGTTGACCAGTTATTTTATCTCTCAGCCTAGATAATGTTTTTTGAGCAATAATAACACAACCATGTTATTGTTGATGTTTTGTTCTCATGTCAGTTAGGGAGATGACCAGAGCCCTAAACCCCAGAGAACCACAGAGAAGATTCAGGCAGAGACACAGAGGTGCAGAAGTCTGCATCAACCCTACCTCAGTGAATCCAGTGACCTGCTGGTGGAATGTGAGGGACAATATGTCAGTGCTGTCAAACTGACAACCAAGTATCTGTGTGTGCAACAATCATCATCTACAGCATAAGAGGGAACATTTTCTACTGCTGGAGACACCATCAGCCAGGAGTGGGCTTGTTTGTGTCCAGAGAAAACAGACATGTTGTTTCTGAAGAAAAACTGTTCAGTGAAAATCCAAAAAATTTCAATCTGGTCCTCTGGACATTCAAAAAAACAAACAAACAAACAAAAAAAAAAAACAAAGCAAAAAAATGTAGACACAACTGGTAGAGCGGCTGCCTCTCAGCGAACAGGTCCCTGGTTCAAACCCCGGTCCAGGGGTCTTTCTGGGTGGAGTTTGCATGTTCTCTCCGTGCATGCGTGGGTTTTCTCCACGTGCTCCAGTTTCCTCCCACAGACCAAAAACATGCATGTTAGGCTGATTGGTAACTCTAAATTGTCCCTAGGTGTGAATGAGAGAGTGAATGGTTGTTTGTCTCGTTTGTCTCTATGTGGCCCTGTGATGGACTTGCGACCCGTCCAGGGTGTACCCCGCCCCTCGCACAGTGATTGCTGGACATGGGCACCAGCGACCCCCGTGACCCAAAATGGAATAAGCAGGTAAAGATAATGGATGGATGGATGTTGCTTTGCAGTATTATAAAAAAAAAATTTAAAACAAGGGGTAATTTTACTGAAATTACTTTATTTAGTAAAGTATTCAGTCTCCAAGTATAAAAATAAAAAAGATCCTTATGTTATTTCGATGAAAAAGTCGGCACAAAATATAGATCAATAAATCCACCACAAAAACTAAAGTGCAGGTGAAGTTTCCCAAAATAACTAAATAAAATAAAGCTTAAGATCTGTTGAGCATAAATGTAACAAAATATGTTGCCTTTAAATGAGCTATAACTTCCAGAACTTATAACAAGGTGATCATCTGACCCTGAAGCTTGTAGTGTTTCAGCTTCCTCTGATCCTGCAGGAATGATTCATTTCTCTGATGCTCTGTCTCTGATCACCTGACTCTGTTCTTGGTCCATGGACTGTGGAACTAAGAGACAGACCTGCGTGTGTTTGTACCGGCAGTTTAGAGCGGGGGAGACACAGCCGACACCGGCAGCTCAGAGCGGAGTGGGGGGGAGAGAGAAAATAGACGAGTGGCAGATTAGAGCGGGGGAAGGGAGAAAGTGGAGTTGTCTGTACCTGCAGTTTAGAGCTGGATGGAGAGACAGCTGAGCCGCGTGTTGTTTGTTTTTAGCTTTTTAGCTAGCTAGTGCGCAACTAATTAGCATTACACCAGTACCTACAGGTAGGGGGGGGTGAGCAATTCGGTTTGGTCGTTCGGCGCGCTCGGTTCTGTTAAAAAGGGGTGGGGCGCCCTGACGTATTACGTCATGAAAGTAGCATATCATCATATCATTTTTTTTTGCCCAGGCAAACTTTTTTTTACTAGTATTATTGTGAACGATATGATATGGCCCAGCCCTACCTGTCACTCAACCTAACCCAACTGATCGATTCTCCCACTAGATTAAACAAAAACCGTCCTGAAATGTCCTCCATCTTAGACCTGTTTCTAACAAATATGCCTCACAAATTCCCTGGTACAGGTGTATTTTCCAATATCTTGAGTGATCATTGTGTGACTGCTGTCAAAGCAGCAAAACAACTATTTCTTATCTCAGACCTCCAAAAATCTAAATGACCCTAACAGATTCTGGAAAACCATCAAATCTCTCTCAGGCACCCCCCAATCATCTGACCTCCCATCACAACTTCTCATTAACACTATTCCTGTGTCAAATAAGCACGAGATCCTGAACTGTTTCAACAAACATTTTGTTGCTTCTAGTTCTTTATTTGACACAACAACTAATGGAAGATCAGCCACTTCACTTAATAACCAAACTTCTACAAATCAAATCCCTCCTACAAGTCAATCCTCAGTTAATCACAGCTTCTCTTTTTCTCCATTCTCAGTCAGTGAGGTCAATAAACTGTTAAAAGATCTTGATCCTAAAAACTCTGCAGGTCCAGATGAACTTCCACCTTATTTCTTAAGGCTGGCTGCTCATATCATCACAGTCCCTGTGACCCACATCTTCAATCTCTCCATAAGACAAAACTCCATCCCAGACACTTGAAAACAGCCTTTGTTCTTCCTTTGCTGAAGGGAGGAGACCCCACCTCACTGAACAACTATGGACCAATCTCTAAACTCTGCATTTTAGCCAAGGTTCTAGAAAAACTGATAAACTCTCAAATCACAAATTACCTGGACTCATTTAACATCTTACCTCCACATCAATCTGGTTTCAGGAAACAACACAGCACAACCACTGCTTCACTGAAGGTTCTTAATGACGTTGTTGAAGCACTGGATGCTAAGGATTATTGTGCTGCACTTTTCTTAGATCTGTCTAAAGCTTTTGATACAGTGGTTCATAACATCTTGTGTCATAAACTCTCAGAAATCGGTTTCTCAGAACACACCATTGGTTGGTTCTCTAACTATCTCTCCGACCGGAGGCAATGTGTTCAACATAATGGTACTTCCTCCAGTTATTTAACAGTCAACAATGGTGTACCACAAGGCTCAGTCTTAGGACCCAACCTCTTTACAATCTACATACATAATGTAAGTAAAAACATCCCTAATGCATCCATACATTTCTATGCTGATGACACAGTTGTTTATTGTCGAGCTAAAACAGTTGATAAGGCTTTCAGCTTTTGCAATCTGCATTTAACATCATCCAGACAGATTTGTTCCGCCTCAAACTTGTCCTAAATGCCGACAAAACCAAAGGGATGCTTTTTTCAAATAGGAAGTCGGTCCCAACAGTTCTTTCTCTGATTTCATCCTCAAATGGTGTCCCAATTGAGTTTGCCGATTCCTATAAATATTTGGGTATCTTGGTCGACTCGCATCGCTCTTTTAAGCTCCATTTGTTTTTTTTTTTGTTTTTTTTTCTTCCTTCTATTCTCTGGTGGAACAGACGTGTCCCCCCTGCTTCCCTGCTGCGCTCTTTTGTCTTGTGAACCCTTAAAAAAGCCTCTTTGGGTTTTTTTTCTGTATACCTCTTAATTGGAAGGATCAGCTGGTCACTCAACAAAATCGATCAACTTCTCCCGACAGGAGTCAGGGTAAGGAGGATCCTCTTACCTCGACGGAAACAATTGGATTCATGGTGACAAATGGTTTTTACTGTTTGGGTTGGTGAAATCTGGATTGTCTACAAATTTGTGTGGATGTGTTGAAGCTCAACAGTGCTCGGACCGAATGTGGGAAGCTGTGACAGGGATTTGGAGCAGCTGTTATCAGGACTGTGATCTTCCTGGCAGCACTCACGAATGATGGGAATAATCTGGAGAAGCTGTGAGCTCGACTTTTGGAGTAAAGGATCAATTCGGCTGTTTTGGAGTTTCCATCAGAGAATATGTACCAGCGAGACTTTAAAGGCAGAAACAACAATCCACAAGTTCTGCCTGACCCAAACTGTGGCCTTGATGCCGGACTTATCTCAACTCCTCCTGGAATGTTTGGAAAACAACAAAGATGCTTTGACTGTCTCCTCACCCCTCCCTTCCCCAAGGCCGTGGACATGTGACAGAACCTCAACTGAGCTGAAGATGAACGTCACCTCTTATCTGGACAATGGCTGATGGGGGGCTTTGGACTATGCTACGACTTTCCCTTAAAAATTCAATGTTTTCACCGCCTATATGTAAATGTATAACGTCTGTTTATGTTGCTTTGCTGTGGTAGGTTTTTTTTATGCCTCAAATCATGCCCGGTCTAGGACACGGTGTGAGAGATCTTTTTTTTTTATACCGTCTCTCCTCCTTTTCTTTCCTTTCTCATCTAAGCAAAATATTATTCTGAATAAGAATAAGAAGGCCGCGCTAATTATTTTTAGCTGCAGCTTCGTGCACTCCGCCCATCTTCGGACGACTGTACGTACATATTTGCGTTGTATCTCGGTGCAATGCCAATAAAGTTTATTCCGATTCTGATGTGAAATACCTAGTAAAGAAACTGAAAGTTAAACTGGGTTTCTTTTTCAGAAATAGATCCTGTCTAACTTTGAATGTTAGGAAACACCTTGTAACTGTGACTTTCCTTCCCTCCATTGATTACAGTGACATTATTTACATGAACGCTCCTACAAGAACCCTGCAGATGTTGGATGCTGAAAATGTTGGATGCTGTCTATCATGGTGCACTAAGATTCATAACTGGCTGTGATTATCGTACCCACCACTGCACCCAGTATTCACTGGTTTACTGGACATCATTAACTTCACACAGACTCTCCCACTGGTACATTTTCATCTTTAAATCACTTCTTGGTCTGCTGCCTTCATACATCTCCTCCTACATGTCTCTGGGTGAGTGCAGCTACAGCGTGCGCTCTCAGGACATTATTACCTGCAGTGTTCCCTCAGTGAGGACTGAACTAGACAAAAGGACCTTCTCCTATTTCGCTCCTGTTTCCTGGAATATCTTACAAAAAGATTTGAAGCTCTCGACCTTTGACCTCTCTAAGTGGCTTTAAGAATCTGTTGGACTCCTGGCAGGGACCAATGCAGACATGTTCCTGTTTTTAGTTTTCTACATTCACCTTAGAATCTAGCTGGTTTTGTTACTTTTTTTTAGTCATCTTATTTGCAATAAATAAATAAATAGATAAATAAAATCTGGATGACTTTTTATAACTGTTTATTGTTGTTGCTGTTGTCCATTGTTGTCATCTTTCTTTGTTGAAATCAGGTCTCTCTTGTAAAGGAGTCCTCGAGGCTCAATGGGATTTACCTGTCTAAATAAAAGGTTGAATGAATGAATGAATATGTTCCCAATGTTTTAATGGTCTTTTTGTTGTAAATAATGAATGACGTTGGGTGTTTTTTTTGCAGTTTTATTTTTTATTTATTTATTTTAGATTCCATGACATCATCAACTATTCGAGTTCTACTTGAGTTTTATTATGTTAATGTTGAGTTTTAAAATTATGTAGTCGTTCAACCCCTATGTTGGAGCAATTATTAGAAAATGGAAGAAGCTAAACATGACTGTCAATCTCCCTCGGACTGGGGCTCCATGCAAGATCTCACCTCGTGGCGTATCAATGATCCTAAGAAAGGTGAGGAATCAGCCCAGAACTACATGGGAGGAGCTGGTCAATGACCTGAAGAGAGCTGGCACCACTGTTTCCATGGTTACTGTGGGTAATACACTAAGACGCCATAGTTTAAAATCATGCACGGCACGGAAGGTTCCCCTGCTTAAATCAGCACACGTCCAGGCCCGTCTTAAGTTTGACCATGACCATTTGGATGATCCAGAGGAGTCATGGGAGAAAGTTCTGTGGTCAGATGAGACCAAAATAGAACTTTTTGGTCTTAATTCCACTCGCCGTGTTTGGAGGACGAAAAATGATGAGTACCATCTAGGAATGTGCGATATATACGGTACACAGTAGAAACGATAGAAATTTAGCCTACGATAGAGATCTGTCTTCTACCGGCTAACCGCAGTAATGCTGTTTCTGATGTAAAATCAGAGTTTTCAGTTTAATTGTTACTTTTTTTAGTTGAAAACTGTGCGCAAGTGGCAACAGTCATTTCTTCAAGAGCTAAGTAGCAAAGTTACAAGCTAACTATGGCCGGCTTGTCGTACTGTTGCCGTATTCTGACGCATGCACAAAACGCTGTGTTCCATCAAAATATGTTGGGGTTTTTTTCCCGTCGAAAGTTAAAGTTAAGCGTTGGTCAGCTTTAGAGAAACCTGCTCTCTGATCTGTGAAAAGAACGCTGTGTTGTGTGATTTTACAGCGAGACCCTCTGGTCAAAGCCACAGACTCATTTTGTGTCAGCTCTCCATTAAAGCAGAAGGAGTCGCCCACTAGAGGGTTGGAGGGTGAAGTGTTTTCAGTGTAAAATGCTGCTCTGTTGCTGTTCATTTCTTAAGTGAGAAGACTGGAAACTTAAGTTAAAAGGACACCCTATGCTTTTTTTAAATTCCTATTGTTTTATACCAAAAACATATTGCAATATATATCGTTATTGCCACCCTTCACAATACATATCGTGATATGAATTTTATGCCATAATCGCACATTCCTAGTACCATCCCAAAAACACCATCCCTACTGTGAAGCATGGGGGTGGAAGCATCATGCTTTGGGGGTGTTTTTCTGCACATGGGACAGGACGACTGAACTGTGTTAAGGAGAGGATGAGCAGGGCCATGTATTGTGAGATTTTGGGGAACAACCTCCTTCCCTCAGAGCATTGAAGATGGGTCGTGGCTGGGTCTACCTTTTTTGTGTACCCTTATTGCATGCTTTTAGTATTTCTTGTTTGTTTATTCTTTGATTGATTGATAGCGAGTCAAATCGGTTCTTCTCATCCTAAGCCTTGCATATGGCAAATAAACACAACTTGACTTATTAAGTGTTTTATTTTGAGCACACTTTAAATTATGGTTAATTACTACTATTTATTTATTTATTTATTTAATTTGCCAAAGCTACAAGAGGGGTAAATATTGTGGAAACTTAAATTTGTATAATTTCTCTACGAAGCACATATTGTGACATTTTTATTTAGTATGTTAAGATAAAAAATAATAATGAGTGTTGTAAAATGATCTGATATTCAGATCAGCACATTTTATAATTAAATAAAATTCCAGTATTAAGTTTTGGATAGAAGGGACTTACAAGAATGAATTTGTGTGCTCAATTTTGAAAAATAAACTGGCTTGTAAGGATAAGAGGAACTGTATAAAGTTTGTAGAACATTCATTTCTTGTAAAGAACCTTTCACGTTAATTAGTTTCTGATTTTAATGCTCATAAACCTCTAAAAAAGTTAAATCTGGTCCTCTGGACATTAAAAAAAACCCAAAACAAAGCAAAACAACAAAAAATGTAGAAACGTTTCGTCTCTCATCCAAGAGACTTCCTCAGTCTGAGGTGCTGTATTCAGCTCAGTCTCCTAAATAGCACCTTCTCAGAGTGGATCAACCAGTTTTGCTGCTGACAACCAAAACCAGCTGATCACATGCTCAAGAAGGACCATCAGCCTAACAATGGATCATTAGCACACTGATGGCTGTTTACTGTTCACAGAGGGCTGAGTGATACTAGCAATCACAGCATTGTAAGAGGGGGACAGTTGAACCCGGAGGCCTCCACCCCTGTTTAATGATGGACGGTTTCTTTTCACAAAGATGGCCTCCTTTACTCCTCTCTCAAACCATCGTTCCTCTCTATCCAGGATGTGAACATCTTCATCCCTGAAAGAGTGACCGCTGGCCTGGAGATGAGTGTAGACCGCAGAGTCCTGGCCTGATGATGTTGATCTTCTGTGCTGGGCCATCCTTTTGGCCAGTGGCTGTTTAATTTCCACAATGTAAGACTGATCACCCTCCTGACACTGAACAGCATACACAACATTACTCTGTTTGTGCCGGGGGACTGGATCTTTGGGATGAACCAGTCTTTAATGTATTTTGGGGTTTAAAAGCCACTGGGACGTTATGTTTAGAAAATAAACGTCTCAGTTTCTCTGATACTCCCTCAACATATGGAATGACCACTGGTCTGGGTCTGGGTTCCTCCTTTTCACCTGATGGCTGACTGGAGTCCTGTTTGGGTTTCTTCTCTGCTTTTAGGAAGGCCCAGTTAGGATATCCACATTGCTCTAGAGCCTGTCTTGTGTGGGACAGAGACGAAACGTTTCTACATTTTTTGTTGTTTTGCTTTGTTTTGGGTTTTTTTGAATGTCCAGAGGACCAGATTTAACTTTTTTAGATGTTTCTACCTGGATTATTGAGCATGCATCAGGATATGAATGCTCATAAACATTTTGTTCAGGTATTTTATTTATTTATTTACTGCTGTAAGCCCAAAGTCATCATTTCAAAAAAGTTGAATTGTGATCCAACACCTCAACAATAATAAAGAAGCTGGTCATTTTGTCATGCTGTGTACTTTGGAGCTGTACTGAACTGAGACCCAGACATGTGTATGTGCTCGTCTACAAGCGGAGCAACGTTTGGATGTTTGTTTCTGCTTACTTCCCCTTCAGGTCTGCACAGATGATTGTAAACCAGCCGAGGGAAAGAAAAGTAATAAGGAAAAATGACTATCGTCATTTCAAACCGGTGAAGTTATTTAAAACCAAAATTAAACCTTACAAGAAAAAAAGCGCATTAAAATATGCGGAAACTGACTTGTTAGAAATAGTTCATAAATTATATTGGCTTGTTGCGCTAACTAGCGTTAGCACAACTAGCTAGCGGAAACCCGTCTTTACAGTTTTAATTCATAAATCTACAGGGCGTTTTACACATACGTAGTAAACCTACATTTAGTCATGTTAAGTTACAGCCAACAAGTGCATTTTTCTCCTCTGCAAGTTGACTTTTAGAAAGCTTTTTGGACAACAAGCGCTGGCTGAACGACTAGCTAGCTTCCATAAACAAAATAACAACAAAGGGAGAGCGCTAGCTTCATGCAAGATCCTCAGGAGTCGGAGGCCCCAAAATGTTTCTAACTCACTCACCAAATCCCGTGCGTCTTCCATCAGCCCTTCATATAGAGAGCTTTTAATTTACTTCTTCTGCCCAATGCAAATAAATATCCCACGTTGTGGATGATTGTGGCTGCGGAAAACTGAGATCTAAATAAATACTACTGAGCAGGATATCAACAAATTACTCTGGCGCTTCTGCGCATGTGCGAGCGTAACCTACTTTTATGTGATTGGTCAGTCCCGAATGGAGGTCATCGACAGAAGCAACAACAAAACAGCCAAGTCTGCAAAGGAAGTCATTTATTGGAATATAGGTCAATGTTTTACAGACGAAAAAAACAAACTGTCCTTAACTTATCATAGAGAAAATGTCATATTGTCAATATGAACACAGCCACTAATAATATAACCAATGGCATAACATGTTTTATTTCCAAAATATATATATAATGCTTAATATATAGTATATTATATAGCCCAAAACACTGAAAAAAACAACCTTATCAACTACAAACATGGCCATTTCTGGCAGCCTTTGACATTTTATACAATGTTTTTCCTTTGACTGCTCCTTCTGCAGGGGCGCAGCAGCAAGCACACTTGCATTAAAGATTTAACAACTGTTTTACGTCATAACCCAACCTGGGCTTGAACCTGCAACCTCAGGGTTAACATTTTGTACCACATTATCTGTGGTAAAAACATTTGTTTAATTTTTCCAAATCAAATGTTCGTAACAGTTTTCATGCAAAGCAGAATTGGGTGCAGAACTGCTCAAAAGCAAAACAATGAAGGGAATATTGCTGAAGGAGCTGCGGTGCACGTGGCTCCTCAGTGAGGGTATATGCGGTTGAGTTTCATCATCTGGACTGATGCTGAGGTGTGGATGGTCAGCTCTGTTACACAGGCGGCGGCGAGGTGATCAGTGTCACGGATTCCCTCGCTGCTCACAGCAACAAGCTGTGATGGTTTCATTGCAGCTTATCCGCCATGACATCATCAATACTTCCTGAGATTGATGCAGCTTCTGAGGCCCAAAAAAGTTAAGAAGTAGATCAGCAGGTTGAAAAACTGCACTTTGTTTATCAACAGTACAAGTGTGAAGACGCTGTTCAAGCTAACAATGAAGCTCAGTGAGTTTATGTCTCAGGCTGCAGGATGACTCGGCACGATTTATATTGTTGTGGCTTTGCTTTGGCATCATTTGCTACTAAGGTGCTCATATTGCCTGTGTTTTGGGAGTCGGTTAGCAAAAAAAAATCTCACTAACCATCAGATGGATTTTAATTTAACTGATGTACAACTGATAAACTCTGGGAGTCAGTCCAGTCTAAGATGGCTGTCACAGCTAGGCAACATATACAAACACAAACATGGCTATACCTTCTACTGAGCCAAGACATGATGAGTGGTTGAGTCAATCACAGCGCAGACTCAGTGTCAGATGTAAAATCAGGCATAAAGTTATTTTCGAGGGTTGATCAAAACTTTGTAATTGGTGTGAAAGTTGGCGAGTGATATATATTCCTTTAACAAATGCTAAGGTTGTAATGTGTGCCTGATGTGTTTATGTGAAACACAAACACCTTCTGTTTGAAATGGTGCAACGACATGAGAACTGAATTGCTGGCACACCTTCAGGTGTTTTACACCAGAGCAGTTTGATGGTTTAAAATCTTCAGTACCTTTGCACTCTGTGAAGCCACAAATCATTTCATGTTCGCTCATACTCTGCATCAGTGCAAATAAACTCAACATTTTAACTTTAACACCCAGTGACTAACTGTATCATTGCAAATACCCCTGCTGCATGCTTGTGCTTAAACTCTATTCTTAGTAGATCTACACACTTCCTTTCAGCCACGCATGGTCTCTTGAGTATATTCTGTTTGAACTAACCAAACAGGAAGTGCAGGAGGGAATGTAAAGCAGTGAGCTTTGCCCTAACACATTAGAACGGGTACAGCTGATGCTGTGGGTGTGAAACACATCAGTTATGATTGTGAGACAAACTTTGAGGGCTGTGGATGTGAGAGTTTAAACTAAATAACTAAAACAAAATAGTCTCATTCAATATTAGACCTGAGAGGCTACTCACCTGATAAACTGATACAAGAGAGACTGAGCTCTGAAGAAGCTCCTCTTACATCGTCCTGCAAAACAAGAAATCCAAACTGATGTTTTGAATGGATCTGATTGAAGGTAAAGAAACTGTCAAAAGATCAAGAATAAAATATTGTTAATGCAATGAACAGGCGCAATAACTAGAGACCGATCGATATGTCAGAAGGATCAATATTTTATGCCAATATAGACATTTGAGGACCTATCTATATTTGGGACTGAGATGGGGTAAAGGTAGGGCAGCCGATTGGGGACCAGAAAGTCGCGGTTCGACTCCCAGACATTCCCACATATCGTGGTGTCTCTGAGCAAGACACCGGCGGCTGTGGCTGAGTGGTTAGAGCAGCCGTCCTCCAATGCAAGAGCTGGGGGTTCGAATCCACCAGCAGTCACATGCTGAAGTGTCCCTGGGCAAGACACTGAACCCCTCATAGCCTCTGATGTGTGTCCCATCAGTGCATGAATGTGATAAAGCTCTGATTAATCTCTTTAGAATGATTTGTTCAATTATCTTTGTAGAGATCTAGTATAGAGCTGTTTGAATGGGAAAATGAGGCACAGATTGTTGCAAAGAGCTCTGAGTATCTGGATCAGACAGAAAGGAGCTGTATAAGTACAGTCCATTTACCATTTAATCCCTAATTGCTCCCCGGGAGCTCAGTAGCTGCCCACTGCTCCACCTGGGTGTATCTCAGGTGCGATGGGTTAAATGAACAGAACTAATTTTGTCATTGTATGGGAACATGCAATGATGACAACATATAGAACTTATACATATTGGTATCTGCAATAATTGTCCCATTATGCACGGATATAAAAACTTCTAATTTTCACCCCTAAAATGCTGGAACCAGCCGTAATTGTACAATGTATCCAGCAGAGGGCGCATGAAGAATACTTTCAAGTCATGGCCGTTCACTTTAACTTTCATTTTCAGCACAGCTGAAGCAGGGAGCGATACTGTATATTATATTTTGATGAACAAAGTATGGTAAGTTTATTTTAACTGATCTGTAAATTTAAAAAATCAACAATAATACATTTTCTTCAATCCTCCAACCCGCTTGTCATTAGCTACGTGCCTCTCAGGTTAGCAAGCTAACGTTTAGATAACCTAGCATAGAGGCTATTGTCTTGTAAAATTTATCCAGAACAATAAATCTAATGTAGCGGTAAAATATATCAGCGTTCGCAACGTTATCTTTGTTGTCCTCAATGAAATGCATTGTTTGTCTGAAATCTTTATGAAATGAAATGTTTGGCCTGCTGTTCTAATATACCATTTAACACACCATATTATTTTACATTATTAGTGTTTAGCGTATATCTTAGATCCTTGTATACTGTTTCTTTTATACTTTATATTTTTGCTATTTTGGGGTGTAACTAGAACCTTGGGTACATAATTTCGTTCCACCTCATGTACCACATGTGATGCGAATGACAACAAAGAACCTTGAATTTTAAATCTTTATTTCTCTGCAAAAGGAAAAAAAAAAAAAAACCTCTGCTGGGGTCAATAAAAATTAGACCCTCACCATACGTGTCTGAATGTTTAAACAATGAACAGTGGGGGTGTTTCTTTGTGTAATTTATAGTTTTGTAAAACACTTGATAACTTTATGGTGAATAGTGGAGGAAAGAAAATGTGAACGTACGTTAGGAAGATTGTTTTTATGTCCAGTGCACCACTTGTAAACCTACTGTGGGACTTGTTAAAGGTGGATCTGATTAGCTTAGCTTCATGGTTGCTAACAGCTGTGCTAAATAAACAAGACCTGCTCCACTCACTGTTTACTGAGATTCTTGGAGGTGGACTAAGGTAAAAAAATTTCTGCCGTTACATCAGTTATCAGCATTAGCCTTCCCCTCCCAATATCGGTATCAGCAATAGCCAAAACTTCCATATTGGTCGGGCTCTAGCAATAATATTTATGGAATCATGTTTTAAAAGTCGTCAGTGACAATTTCATGGAGACAGATTTTGTTTAAATACAATTGGATGGCCTTTAGACACATGCAGTTTGATTTAGTTTCCACCACTCTATCAAGATATTTAAGTTTTTTCTGTCGGTGATTGTTTTTTAAGGACCTATGAAATAAGATAAACTAATCAACAGTGGCTCAGATGGTAGAGCTGTCGTCCTGTGGTTCCTTCAGAGTTTGATTTATTGTCCCACACGTTAGTGCCAGACAAACAACATATTTTCTGACACATTTATCCCAGTCACATCAGTGGCAGATAGAAAAATAACAACAGAATACAGCTAAAATCTTAAAGATAAGCTACTAAGTGAAGGCTGGGTTAAGATGATTTCGCTAGACTCAAATAAATCTGCACTTTGAAAAAGTCTAACAACTAAATTAATCTGATGACATAAAGAGAACCTGATATCATCTGTGTGAGGTCTGGTATCTCCACAGATGTGAATAAACAAACTTTTGACATCTGTATAATAGTTTATTTGTAACTAAAACACAACGATAAACGTGCAGTCCTGAGTAAACTGGTGATATTTTAATCTAGTCACAACGCACTGCACTGACTTACCAACATTCTTTGCAGAGAACCAGGATTATCCCCCTCCATCCTTCCATTCAACACTTCCTGGAAGCTGACAGCATGACCCAGTCGTATGAGCTCCTCACCGATGTTCACTGCCTGCGGTGGACAGGTTTGGTGTTACTTTTAATATAAAGTGCACAAAGAAAAAGACTTCCAGATGAAGCAGTCCTACCATTCCATTGCTGTTGTCGTAGAGTTTGACACTAGGCCAGGAGGAGATCTCAGAGTGGGAGTAACTGTAGAGTTTGGCCTGCAGGGGTCTCCAATCAGCGCAATACGTCAGCCTTTCAAAGTCATCCAGGGCTGCCTCGGACCACATGTCTCCTGAAACAGCAGCAAGCCAAGTAAAACATTCTGTCGGGCAAATGCTACAACCAGTTTATTCTCATTTACTCTGCTTTTACCTTTTGGCCTCACTCCTGCTAAGCTGCACTCAATGGCTTGGAACGGTAAGCTGAGGAAGTCGCTCCTGAAATTTAAATGCAGCAAATGCAGAGGATTTTAACTGGTTCTTAACTTGGTGCAACATACAAACATGCAATTTGTGACAATGGTACAAAACTTACATTTACGGAATTTAAAATATCATAGGAGTAGTGTCTCACTGGTTTGCGACCAGTGCTTAATTTGTAAACCAAACAATGCCAGAACGCAAATAGTGGGTGGGGCGGGGTATGGGGGTCCTCCCCCATAATAGTTTTGAATAAAGTAGATGCTGTTTCCTGCATTCTGGTGTATTTTAATGAGTTGTTAAACATCTACATTTACCTAAACCCCCAGGCTCCTCCTCCGGCTGTTCATGGCGGCTGCCTGTGAGCTCCTGCCCCAGTACGACAACCTGGTCGGCTCGGCACTCACCCCCACCACTCGCACCTGCTCCAGTATCTCCATTAAAACTGCCTTCATGTGCTTCAATTCTCAGTTGTTTAGTTGTACAATGAGAAGACTTTTTGTAAATGAAAATAAACTGCACAGTCTTTTCGACATTTTGATCACAGTTATTTTGACAAATTGGCGCCGTTGTTTTGAAACATGATGTACGTAACGTGACTACCATCAAACATTTCTTTCGTATTTTTAATATACATCCATCCATCATCTTTACCCGCTTCTTCCTTTTCGGGTCATGGGGGTCACTGGTGCCCACATCCAGCAGTCAATGTGTGAGAGACGGGGTACACCCTGGACAGGTCTCCAGTCCATCACAGGGACACAGAGACAAACGAGACAAACAACCATTCACTCTCTCATTCTCACCTAGAGACAATTTAGAGTTACCAATCAGTCTAACATGCATGTTTTTGGTCTGTGGGAGGAAACCGGAGTAACTGGAGAAAACCCACGCATGCACGGAGAGAACATGTCGTGCAGCCACATCTTTATGAAAATCATGATTTATTTTCATGTGTGCATCTTGCAAATCTATATTATAAGCCATGTACATTTTATCACCTCACCCGAGCAGTTGACCACAAATTATTGTTTTTTTTATGATTTAATCTGCTTAAGTACATTTGGTGAAATGAGGACCGGCAGAGTTTTTAATTATTATTTATCATTAAGTGGATTTTAGACGGGCAGCACGGTGTTGCAACTGGTAGAGCTGCTGCCTCTCAGCGAGCAGGTCCCTGGTTCAAATCCCAGCTGGGGACCTTTCTGGGGAGAGTTTGCATGTTCTCTCCGTGCATGTGTGGGTTTTCTCCAGGTACTCCAGTTTCCTCCCACAGACCAAAAACATGCATGTTAGACTGAATGGTAACTCTAAAATTGTCTCTAGGTGAGAGTGAGAGAGTGAATGTTTGTTTGTCTCTATGTGGCCCTGTGATGGACTGGAGACCTGTCCAGGGTGTACCCCGCCCCTCACACAGTGATTGCTGGACATGGGCACCGGCGACCCCCGTGACCCAAAATGGAAGAAGCGGGTAAAAGATAATGGATGGATGGATTTTAGACCTGGAAATTTGCCCAAGATGTTTCCTGTCAGAGAAGAGCTTCCATGCAGATATGATGAAAATGCTGTGTGAACAATTGCAACAAAACTGAGACAAGTTTGAGACACTTTCAATGACTTTGTGACTCTTTTGAGAATGATATACATTTTAGATGCAATCTTTCAAGGAATGCTGTGTCGTTATTTATTCACTTTTTTTTCCTCCTACAAATAAGTCCAACACTTCAATGTGAGGTCGCTCACCTTAAGCGCCGCAGGCTGGCTCGAGACAGCTCCCCGTTATCACCGAAGTCTACATAGTACAGGTCCACTAGATCAGAGCCCAGGACTCCCAGCACCTTGGCCCTGTTCCATGTGCCATGGTCTCTGTACGGAGCTGCCACGATGTCTCCAACAACAATAGTCTTAACTTGCTGCTCCTACAGACCCACAACATGAACTGTGTTAATAAATGATCAACACAGGGAGGATATGTAAACCTGTGAATACACAGTGAAGAGGTGCTGAAAAACAAGAACCATGATGATGGGATCATCTGAGCCACACAGAACCTATTTATGTACGGAGGTCACGTAAACCTGACAATGTTAACAGGTAACAGCTAGTCAGTTTTAAACTATTAGGACAACAGAAAACCATTGGGCCCTTAACATAGGTGTAACTGCAAAGCAGAATTATTCAGTGAGCCTGCTGAGCTGAAACTGACTTTTATTTGAACGTCTCACACCGACCATGTTAACATGCACTGAGCTCCAACTGCTCCCAAATTATGTTCACAGTTTGAAACGCAATTTCCTGCACAAACATTCACTCTTTATGTTCAGTGTAAATAAAAATCAGACTGAAAGAGCACACATTCAGTCTAAACTAAAAGACACAATCTTTCAAGGATTTTATGTATAAAGCCATAAAAATGATGTGGCCTATAATAGACTCAAACTGATACTCATTCCACAGTGTTATGATTTAATAATAATCAAAAAGCAAGGCCAAAAGTGGAAAACTGAAAAACCAAGTCCACTTTATGTTATAACAGCTTCTAAAACCACATTAAGCAGGAACAACTCCTAGTAGGAGTATTCCAAAAGACTTCATCAGTGTCTCACATGGTTGAAGCATTCTGGCCCACTCTTCTTTCCAACACTGGCTCGGTTCATTCAGGTTTGCAGACATTAGATTCAGCTCAGCTCTCTGAAGGTCCCACTACACCATTTTGATCAGGTTGACTTCTGGACTTTGACTGGATCATTTCAAACACCAACTCTTTTTTCTTTTTAAGCTGTTATGATGTAGATTTGTTGCTGTGTTTGGGATTATTGTCAGGGGACTTTTGGTCAAGGTTTATCCATGTTTCTTAACTAGTATGGCTGAGAATGTTAACTGCCCAGGAACCATGTGTTAGAGTTACCAGAGAGTTGTTTTGTCTGTCAGAGGGAGCTGATTTGATCCTGCATGTACAGCTGTGTGGCTGAGGTCATCAGTGTCTGCCTCTGAGCCGAGAGCTGATAAGATTATAAAAACAATTCTCGCACACTGCCCGGTGCAGATTCTTGTGACTTGGCTCCATGATGTAGAACTTCTATACATCTGTGTAACCCATGATGAACATCTGTCCTTGCAAGTAAAACCAGTTAAAAATCTTCTTCTGTCTTCGAGTTTGACTTCTTTGATGTAAGTAAGATGAATAGAGCATGTTTTTATCCAACAATTAGTTCTGTTGCATCATGACCCAGTTTGGTCCGAGCTTCTACTGTCACACAGACGACCTCACATTAGACTCTAGAATCACTGGTCTGCAGAGGAGTTCATGGTCGACTCAATAACTGCATGACGCTCAAGCCCTGTGGCTGCAGAATAAACCCAAACTACCTTCTACCAGTGTGTTATGAGATGTTTGTCTTGATAAGTTGTGTTTGGTGCTGTGTATCGTGGGTAAACATCTTCATTTTGGTCTCATCTGTCCAAAGGACATTGCTTCAGAAGTGTTAGGTTTCATTCAGATGAAACTTTACAAACCCAATCCATGCTGCCATGTTTTTTTTGGGGGGGTTGGTTTATATGGAAGCAATAAGGGTACACTTAGCTTTTCCAACAACTGCTCCTGAGTTAATTTTTTCAAATAAATAAGTCAAATGTATTATCTGGTGTTTCTACTCCATGTTAAGACCTGTCAGTCTGTTCTGACACATTAAACCATAAAAGTCAAAAATCAGTACAGTACTTTCTTTATCTTGACTCTTTGCATGAAGTCCTTGGCTCCGTAGTGTATCTTGTAGAGCAACATGATTCATGTTCTAAGAGTACATGCTCTTACTGTGGAGAATCCATCACTGTAGAAGCTGTTCATCTCCTCTGTCAGCTTGTCCAGCTGGAGGGAGCGAACACCCAGAATCTGGATCCAGAAGTGGTTTGGGTTCTCCGATGCAGAAACGTAAACCTCTAAGTGCTCGTCAGGCTGGAAGCTCAGGTCCGGGCTAGGAACTGCAGCAGACAGACAAGACCAGAAGGGCACTCTACGATGCACTATGAGAGAGCTGCAAATTAACAAAAGAGTGAACTAACTTTCAAACTTGGACACTTCAGAGAGTGACTCTGAAATAAAACTCTCCTCCTCCTCCTCCTCCTGGTCATCTGGCACTTTTAGCTTCTCCATTTTGGTATCTCCTGTGGTTCCATTAGGGTGGACAAATTTGTTCCTATCCGTGTAGGAGACTGGGTCATTGTTATTCAAACCCAGTGCTGATTCAGTCTTCAGCTTTTGACTCATAGCTGTCTGGTGACGTTTCTGGCGGAGGGCAGACGACTGGGAGATTTTTGTTCTCACCGTCATGTCCTCTTTGACTTTTTGTAGAATCATCTCCTGTAAAACCACAACAACATGAGTCACGTTAATTCTAAGAAAAATATCTTGTAAACATAGAAAGAATGCAGACGGAGACTTTAGCTTCACCTTGGCCTGCTTCACTTCCTGTCTGGTCCCTGTGATTGACACCTCACCGTGTACCGCTGGGCTCTGAGTGTTCTCTTTGGAACAGGCCACTCTGGCTCCGGTTGTTCTAGTGATGAACTTTAAACTCTCCCCACCACGCCCTGCAACACATTATACATACATCCACATCTAGTCATATCCACTGTTCATCAGAATTGATCTGTGGTAATATCATGTTGACATTTTGGTCATGTTGAGAAATCCTGCAGCATGAACACAGCAACTTTAAAATGTCACCTATAACTTATTATCTTATCTATCATCTTCCACTTGTTCTGAAGTCACAGGAGCAGCAGCTTGAGCAGGGAGGTCCAGACATCGCTTTCCACAGCCTCCTCTTCAAGCTCTTCTGGGAGGACCCCAAGGTGTTCCCAGGGCACGCTGGAGAGACATAGTCTCTCCAGCGTGCCCTGGGTCTTCCCTGGGGTCTCCTCACAGTTGGACATGCCCAAAATACTTCCCTAGGGAGGTGCTCAGGGAGCATCCTTACCAAATGCCTGAACCACCTCAACTGGCTCCTCTCGATGTGGAGGAGCAGCGATTCTACTCCGAGTCTCTCCTGATAACTGAACTTCTCACTCTATCTATCATTAAGGGAGAGTCCAGCTACCCTGCAGAGGAAACTCATTTCAACCTTCCTGTATCCACAATCTCATTCTTTTGGCCTCTACCCAAAGTTCATGACCAGAGGTGAGGGGAGGAACATAGACTGACCGGTAAACAGAGCTTTGCCTTAAAGCTCAGCTCTCTCTTCACCACAACAGACCGGTACAGAGTCCACGATACTGCAGATGCTGCACCAGTCCGTTTGTTAATTTCGCGCTCCATTCTTCCCTCACTCGTGAACAAAACCCAGAGATACTCGAACTCCTCTATTTGAGGCAGAACCTCACCCTTGACCTGAAGAGAGTAATGCACCCTTTTCTAACTGAGGACCATGGCCTCAGACTTGGAGGTGCTGATTCTCATTCCAGCTGCTTCACACTCAGCTGTGAACTGCTCCAGTGAGAGCTGAAGGTCACGGCACGATGATGCCAGGCCCACATCATCTGCAAAGAGCAGAAATGGAATCCTGAGGCCACCGAACCAGACTCATGTCTAAAATATCGGTCCAGAGTTCAACATTTTAGAATGTCAAAAATAACTGGTGGAAACAGTTTTTTTAAACCATCTTTTGCTACGTGATAGAATCTGAACATTTTAACATTTCAATCGTGTTTCTGGACAGTGATGTTGGCTTGTACATGATACAAGCAATAAACAGGAAGTACAGTTGCACATGAAACAAGTGGGATGTCAATGTCTCCCATCGCCGAAGGATTTGAATAGTGAATTTATTCATTCATTCAACCTTTATTTATACAGGTTAATCCCACTGAGCCTCGAGGACTCATGTACAAGAGAGACCTGAATTTTAACAGAGTGATGACAACAGTGGACAACAACGGCAACAATAGACAATCATAAAAGATGCGTACAAATTAAAAAAAAGACTTCTCTTCACGATTTGAAGTCATGGACTCACATTCCTCCATCCTCCACACCACCCCATACCATACCATACCAATTTATTTATATAGCACTTTAAACAGTGTCAAAGCACACCAAAGTGCTGTACAGGGACAAACAGAACAAGCACACAGCAACAGATTACATAACAGGACACCAAAAACGTAGAAACCAACAAAAACAGTAATGGATAACAACAACTGCAACATGACCAACACAGTGTGATGCACACAGACTCAGCACAGATCACACAGTGCTGAAAGCCAGGGAATAAAAGTGTGTTTTTAAGCGAGATTTAAAAACTGTGAGGGAGGGGGCCTGTCTAACGAGCAGAGGTAACTCATTCCAAAGTCTTGGGCCTGCTACAGAGAAGGCCCTGTCACCTCTGTGCTTGAGAAGGGTTCCTGGGGCTGTTAGGAGCAACTGGTCTGCTGATCTGAGAGAACGTGGTGGGACATACGGCTGGAGTAGATCAGTAAGATAGGAGGGGGCAGAGCTGTTTAGTGATTTATAGACATACAAGAGTATTTTGAATTTGATTCGAAAGTGAACCGGAAGCCAGTGTAGGGAGGCCAAAACAGGAGTAATATGCTCTCTTTTGCTTGTGCTGGTCAAAAACCGGGCTGCTGCATTTTGGACCAGTTGGAGTCTAGCTATGGAGGTCTGACTGATACCAAAAAGGAGTGAGTTGCAATAGTCGAGCCTGGATGTAATGAATGCATGAATTACTGTCTCCAGGTTATTTCTGGACAAAATGGGCTTCAGCTTAGACAGTCGCCTCAGCTGGAAAAAGCAGGATTTAACAATCATATTTACATGATTGTTGAGTTTCAGAGAAGGGTCAAGTATCACTCCTAAATTAGTGACTCTTTGTTTCACTAACGGTGACAGAATGGATAGGTCGATGCAGTGGTTGGTGATTGTGTCATTGGGAGGAAACAGCATAACTTCAGATTTCTTCTTGTTGAAACTCAAGAAATTTAAAGCCATCCAATCTCTGATGTCAGCCAGGCAGTCCAGTAACGGTTGAATAGAGCGAGTACCGTTGAGTCTGAGGGGGAAGTAGATTTGGCAGTCGTCGGCGTAGAAATGAAAAGGTATGTTATGTTTCCTGAAAATAGCACCTAGTGGCAGCAGGTATAAAGAAAATAAAAGAGGACCAAGGATGGAACCTTGCGGTACCCCCCATTTAAGCGCTGCCGAGGCTGAACTAAAATCTTTGATGGAGACACAAAAGGACCTGTCAGCGAGGTAAGATCTAAACCATTCGAGGGCTGACCCAGTGATGCCCACCCACTGCTCTAACCTCGCAATGAGGATCTCGTGGTCGATTGTATCAAAGGCAGATGTGAGGTCCAGTAAGAGAAGGAGCACAGAATCACCAGCGTCTGTGAATAGGAGAATGTCGTTAAAAACCTTGAGAAGAGCAGTTTCAGTGCTGTGGAGAGGTTTAAAGCCAGACTGGAATAGCTCTAAGATGGCATTATCCTCTAGAAAGCATTTCAGCTGGGACTCCACTATTTTTTCCAGTAGTTTAGCGACAAATGGGAGTCTGGAGACAGGCCGGAAGTTGGACATGACTGAGGGGTCAAGGAAAGGTTTTTTCAGGAGAGGTTGGACAGCAGCATGTTTGAAAGTTATTGGCACCACACCTGAGGCTAAGCTGCTGTTCACAATGCCAAGAACAGGAGGGCCCAGAACAGGAAGAAGCTCCTTCAGGAGTCGAGGGGGGGCAACGTCAAAAGGGGAGCCAGATGGCTTCATGCCGCACATGACCTGCTCCAGGGAAGACAGAGAGATGGGCTCGAAGTGGTCAAGAACAGCAACACAATGAGATGGGATGGACGGATCATGAGCAGGTGGAGAAATGAGTGCCCGGGTGTTTGCAACTTTTTCAGAAAAGAAATGGAGGAAGTGGAGTGGAGGAACCCCCAGCTCAACTGGTTTAACGACTGGTTTAACGACTTTGGACTGCCCTCGACAACCCCCTGCTATCTCTGTACAAGAGGATGAAGTAAGGAGGCTTTTTAAAAGGCTGAATAACATAAGGCTGCAGGCCCAGACCTTGTGTCACCCTCCACGCTGAGACATTGTGCTGGAGAGTTGGCTTCGGTCTTCACAGGGATCTTCAACTCTTCTCTGGAGTCATGCCACGTCCCAGCCTGTTTCAAGTCCTCCATCATCGTCCCTGTCCCCAAGAAGCCACGTGTCACAAGACTAAATGAGTACAGACCTGTAGCTCTCACGTCTGTAGTTATGAAAATCTTTGAACGCTTGGTTTCATCTCACCTCAAGTCCATCACCAACCCCCTCCTGGACCCCCTGCAGTTTGCCTACAGGGCCAACAGGTCTGTAGATGATGCAATAAACCTGGCTCTTCACTTCATCCTACAGCACCTGGACTCCCCAGGAACCCACGCCAGGATCCTGTTCGTGGATTTCAGCTCTGTATTTAACACCATCCTCCCTGCTCTGCTCCAAGACAAGCTCTCCCTTCTCCATGTACCTGACTCCACCTGCAGGTGGATAACAGACTTCCTGACAGACCGGAGTCAGTGCGTGCGACTGGGGAGAGCTGTCTCGGACACTCGGACTGTAAGCACAGGATCTCCACAGGGCTGTGTGCTTTCCCCCTGCTTTTCTCCCTCTACACCAACTGCTGCGCCTCCAGCCATGACTCTGTGAAACTTATAAAGTTTGCAGATGACACCACCCTCATCGGGCTCATCTCGGACGGTGATGAGTCTGCATACAGGAGGGAGGTGGACCGGCTGGTGACCTGGTGCAGCAGCAACAACCTGGAACTCAATGCCCGGAAGACAGTGGAGATGATTGTGGATTTCAGGAAAGCCACAGCCCCTCTGCCACCCCCCCCCCCCCCCCTCACCTGTAATGATACCCCCATCACCACTGCAAACTCTTATCGGTTCCTCGGCACCACCATCACCCAGGACCTCAAGTGGGAGCCGACCATCAGCTCCCTCATCAAGAAGGCCCAGCAGAGACTGTACTTCCTGCGACAGCTGAAGAAGGCCAAGCTGCCGGCCAAGCTGATGGTGCAGTTCTACACGGCCATCATCGAGTCCATCCTCAGCTCCTCCATCACGGTGTGGTACACCGGGGCCACTGCCAGGGACAGAATCAGACTGCAGCGCGTTGTGCGCTCAGCTGAGAAGGTGATCGGCTGCAGCCTTCCATCCCTCCACGACCTGTACGTCTCCAGGACTGTGAGGCGAGCAGGTCAGATCACAGCTGACTCTGCTCACCCTGCACACGGTCTGTTCGATCCACTCCCCTCAGGCAGGAGGCTTCGGTCCATTCGGACCAGAACCTCCCGCTATAAGAACAGTTTCTTCCCCTCTGCTGTTGGACTCCTGAACACTCATAATGCTACCTCATAATTTCTGCTTTGGTCACATTACATCTGTATTATAATTGAATACACCATCTGTACTGTTTTCTAAGCTTTGTTATTGTTTTCTATTGTATGGGTGTACACATGTTTATGTAATGTTTTCATTTTTACTTTATTTATGGGTGTACACATGTTTTATGTTTTATGTTATGTTTTCATTTTTACTTTATCTTACTTTATTACTATTCGCACCTTTACATCGAAGCAAATTCCTAGTTTGTGAACCTCGTTCATTGACATGGCGATAATAAACTGATTCTGAGTCTGATTCTGAACAGGGAACACAAGTAAACTGTAATGTTTGTGCAGCAAGATATTCAAGTGGGTAGGAGTTGCCCAGTGGAGAAATAACTTCATTTTTATTCCTCTCTCGTTTTGCTTGGCTGACAAGGTGTAGAGTAACAGATCCTGGTGAGTGGAGAGAGCAATTTTATCCAACAACCGGTGCAATGGCAGAGCCAGGGGGTGGCCAATGGTGGTCTTGGCCACCATAGATTACTCTTCAGCCACCCCAATCATTTAAAGAAAGTATACTTTTAAGCATGGGTGGAAGTAATGAATTACAAATACTCACATTACTGTAATTAAGTAGATTTTTGGGTACTTGTATTTGTATGAGTATTTCTTTCAAGTGTGTAATTTTACTCATACTTAAGTAAAATTTAGACCATGCAATGCACTTCGCTACTTTTAAAATCAGAAGTCGCTAATGAGGCGGCTGTGACTGAGTGGTTAGAGCAGTCGTCCTCCAATGCGAGAGTTGGGGGTTCGAATCCACCAGCAGTCACATGCTGAAGTGTCCCTGGGCAAGACACTGAACCACTCATAGCCTCTGATGTGTGTCCCATCAGTGTATGAATGTGATAAAGCTCTGATTAATCTCTTTAGAATGATTTGTTCAATTAGCTTTGTATAGATCTAGCATAGAGCTGTATGAATGGGTAAATGAGGACACAGATTGTTGTAAAGACCTTTGAGTAACTTGAAATAAGATAGAAAGGTGCTATATAAGTACAGTCCATTTACCATTTACTGAGTACGGCCACAATTTGAATTAATATTCAAACCGTTCATCTGCATCTTTGTAGCCAACAAGGCTCTCAGATCATGAACGCACCAATTACCTATGACGTAAGCAAAGAACAACTCTGTAGAGTAGTGAGTCGTTTATGGACCGAAGATTTGGAGAAAAAGTCAAAATGGAGACAGAGGACAACACTGTCAACAGAGAAAATGACGAGGTAAAGGTTGAGGACAAGTGCTCGTGGCCGTACCTGGAGGAATGTTTCATGTTGGAATTGATGAAGACAGAATTTGATAAAATACAAACTTGGTTTAAACTTAATAAATTATCATTAAATTTAGATTAAACTAAACACATGATATTTAGTAACAAAAAGAGAACTGTTGATGATCCATTTAAAATTGAGGGTGTTGAGATTTTTAGAGTTAATGAGATGAAATTTTTGGGTGTAATCATTGATGAACAGCTAACATGGAAAAATCACATAAATTCTGTAAAAACAAAAATATCTAAATCTATTGCAGTACTATACAAAGTCAGGGAATTATTAAATGATAAAGCTCTGTACATGTTGTATAACACAATCATTGTTCCACATTTAATCTATTGCATTGATGTTTGGGGGAAAGCGTGTAAAACATTTACAAAACCTATTTTTATTTTACAGAAAAGAGCTGTAAGAATTATCACCAGAAAGCATTACTGTCACCCATCAAGCACATTATTTTATCAACTGAAGTTATTGAAGTTCCATGATTTAGTAGATTATAGTATTTTATCAGTTATGTATAGGGCTCAAAATAACACATTACCTTTAAATATCCAAAGAAATTTTGTTAAAAGACAAAGTTCTTATAATCTTAAGGGGATAGAGATATTTGTCAAACCACAATTCAGAACTAGTCTGAAGGGAAGGTCTACCTCAATCCAAGGAGTTGGATTGTGGAATGGTCTAGAGAGTGATGTGAAAAATGTCAAGTCAATGTGCACATTTAAGAAAAAGATCAAAGCTGAATTGTTAAAAAAGTGTATATGAAGTAGCTTAGTATGTGTTTTGTATTAGAATTAGAAAAATTAGAAAGAGTTATTCATTTTGTTCTGTTACTTGAAAATTATTGATTTAACTAATTGTTTGAAAAAAGGGGCAGATATAATAAGATTTTTTCTTATTTCTCCTGCCTTTCATTTTAAATCTCCTGTATTTTTTATATAATTATGAAACTGTTTTGTATTTTTAAAATGAATAAACTTTACACCATACCATGTACAGAGGGTGAAAAGGAGACAGTGTCCAGATGCAAACTCTGATCTCTACGGTGAAGCAGCTGACAAGACTCCAGCATCTAATCTCAAAAAACATATTGCAGTATACGAGGTTTTACAGCTACCTGCATGATATTGATTTTTATTGTTTGTGTGTTATTAGTTTGACTAATTATGTAAAGAGCTTAGATACTGTCACTGCCATCGTTTTTGCCTGGTACTAAAATAAGACGGAGCTTCTGAGCACCTGAGAAATGTGCTTTGAATGTAGTTATTATACACAGTAGATCAAACTGAATGACTTCTGTTGACAACACAATAAAGCATCAAGTGGTTAAAAAGTAATTCATATTCTGAGTAGTTTTTGAGAAGAGTACTGAGGCGGCTGTGGCTGAGTGGTTGGAGCAGTCGTACTCCAATGTGAAAGTTGGGGGTTCGAATCCACCAGCAGTCACATGTCGAAGTATTCCTAGGCAAGACACTGAACCCCTCATAGCCTCTGATGTGTGTCCCATCAGTGTATGAATGTGATCTAAAGCTCTGATTAGTCTCTTTAGAATGATTAGTTCAATTATCTTTGTAGAGATCTTGTAGAGTGCTGTATGAATGGGTAAATGAGGACACAGATTGTAGTGTAAAGCGCTTTGAGTATCTTGATAAGATAGAAAGGCGCTATATAAGTACAGTCCATTTACAATTTACCATTTTACTTAAGTATTTTTCTAATACCAGTACTTTTACATGTAACTGAGTACAATGTAAGCAGTGTAACAGTACTTGTACTTGAGTACAAATTTTCAGTACTACTTCCACCTCTGTTTTTAAGCAATGTAAAAACTAGTTTTCATAAATGATAGGGATGGTCGGTTCACACACACGCATGCATGCACGCACGCAAACACACACACACACACACACGCACGCACGCACGCAAACACACACACACACACACACACACACACACACACATATACCAGTACATACAAACCAGTACATACAAACACACACATTCATAAATATACATTAAATATTTTAAATCCAATATAATTTAGCTTTCTTTCACCAAGATCTACAGTTAAGAGAAATGAGAGAAAATTAGAGCAGATAGACAACAGTTTGTACTTGAAATCAAATTTTGGACTTGATTTTGTAAATGGTGTTAAGCAGCCATTTTACAGGTTTAATAAAACTATATCATATTTAACGAAGATCAGTTCTATTTCGTATAGGCTTCGCCCTTTAAGGCTGTCGCTGATGGGTTTATCCCGATATGCGAAGCATTGCACTGAAAAATTTAGTCCACGCCCACCTGCTGTGTGGGCCCCACCCGGTCCGTATAAATTACGTTAAGAGCTGGTAATCGGCTCCCATTTTTTTCATCAGCGAGCTAATAGCACTGTCTGAAGAACGAAGAAGGAAAGTTGTGTAGATGACCAACCTTTGTTATGAATGCTTGGCCCGTCACGTTGACCTCCGGTCGTCCCGGTGAGCTCTCCTCTCCGAGGAGAAGCTGACAAGCAGTCTTGTTTCAAGGTAAGCGCCGAGGAGTATTTCTCAGTGACAACGCCATCTTGCAATTTTCCTCTTATCGTCGACCCTCGGAGCGAATCGGATGGTTCCTCCGGGACAGGCCACGTCAGCTGCAGCCCCTGCTGCTCATTCCCTCCTGGAGAGCGTAGCGTCGGTGGAGGGGGGCTGAGCGAATGCTCACCTCATCCCACCTCGTTTCACATTGGCGATCACACTGCTCCCGGCCGACGGCACCCTCTGGGGTTGCCCAGCATAATCTAGGAGCCGCTGGCATGACGGGACCCTTTTTTACGTCCCGCGCCTTTCCCGCCAGTTCGGATGATCTGACGGGAAGGTTTTTTTCTAGGTTCCATTCCGGCTCACTGTCCTGATCCATCGGGCCTCATTTTTCCCAACAGGACGTCCTACGGGCGAAGCCACAGCCGGCTTTCCTGGTAGATTGGAGGGACCGTCTCCACAGTCCGCGCCCATCTCCAGAGCAGGGGTTTTCACCGAGCGGAAATTCCCTCAGTGCCCCCTGGAGCCGAGCCGAGCCTGACGGAGGCTTCATCGGAGCAAGATGTCCAGGTGGACCAGCGTCCCGTGCCTCCGGTTAGCGTAACCCAGACGGTGACACCGCTCTCCAACTGAGCTCACCAGCATGCGTTCCAGACGGCCGCAGCGAACAACACGTTACACTGTTTGCGTACACGTTCAGAGGCGGGAAGAGACGGTGGGCCCTCTGACCTTCGGCTCGCTCCGCTCTTGTCACGGCTGTTTGCTAACGGCGCTGTCGGCCCCTGCAGTATGCTCCGTCTGCAGGGCAGCCGACGTCATTCCCAACCGGTGCGCCTCTTTTGCTGTCTGCCGGCCCGCATCGCAGCCGGAGAAAGAGGTCCCAGAGGTTCTCCTGGCTCGTCACTCCACCTTCCTCTCAGGGGAGCTGCAGAAGCTTTTTGTTGGAGGGCCTTTTCATCAGTGAGAGATCATTTCAAGATGCTCCACGGCTGCACAACGCCTCCCCAGCTCTGCTACGCCAGTCCCTCCCGTCAGACGTCCCCGGCATCCGGAAGTTCAACGTTTCCCGGACTCAGCCAACAGGGGGCCTTCTAAAACAACAAACCACAGAGCTCAGGGGAAGATAACCAGGTGCCGGTTTGCTGGATGTGTGTAGATGACATGATGTGGAAATAAACATCATTTTATGATGAAGTGTCTTTTAGCCAGGCTGTCAGCACGGATGATCTGGCAGCGGCCCCATCACACACACGCATCACGAATGAGCCTTTTAAGGTTGTTTCATTCACTGCCGGCGGTGCCAACACGTGCTCCCGCGGCACGAGCAGCCTTCACCTATAAGGCGCTGAGTTATGAAAGCGCGCACGCAGCTCTCAGCGCCCGCCGTTCACGTCAACGTAAACGTGAGACCGCGGTAAGAGCCCAGTAACGTATGTCGCTTTCGGCAGGAGCGACACGCGTTTTCACCACAGTGGTGTCAAACGCGCGCTCCCGCAGCGTCAACAGTTTCACAAGCTTCACAGCGGCTCCGCTCCTTCATCCTCGAAGAAGGTTTTCTGAATTAACACTGCAGCTCGTGGAATCACTCAAAAGCTCACGTGATTTGCAACCAAGAATGAACATGTTCTGCAGAACGAGCCCAGTGGTAACCTCACCCCACCGATGCCGCGTGCTGCTTCTAGACCGCACCAGCGTCAAACGCGCGCTCCAGACGGATAGGCGAACCGTTTTCATCAGGGGGTTCACGCTGCAGTACAGCTCAAACCCCGGTGCGGAGGTACTCTAGTGAAGTTTTCTGTCATTTTTAGAACAGATCTCGTCCCCTCTCGCAGAAGCTCAGGAAATTCTGATTAAAATGTCATTTCCAGAGTTTCAGAAGGAGAGGAAAACACAGGGTTCCTCTCTCGTCACGCCCTGGTCCCAACGAACCAGAAAGATGAGATTTATTCTAGATTTGTCAATTTTGAACTGTGAGAAACAACACTCCATTAATGCGCCCGAGCCGCTCTGCAGCCGCCGCACAGATCAGGGAGGAGAATTCTGCCTTATCTGGACATCTGTTGCTGCTGAGCAGTTTGTACAGACAGGTGGCAGCAGTGCAACTCACGTGAACCGGTTGAGTGATATCAGCTGTTTTTCCGTCAGCAGACCTACGTCACACATGTCAGACTTCACAGAGGCACACACATTTAACGAGCTGTGGGGGCGCTGTGGCTCTCCACACAGCAGCTCATTTAAATGTTTTTGGAGTGTCGCACAGGGTTTTTGAATGTGATTCAACACTTTGCCTCTGTGCTGCGGAATCATCAGAGTTTTTGATTTACACAGACAGCAAGTGAATTGTTGCATACATAACTGGCAGGAGATGTATGCGCTCAACTCATGTGCCACATTGTGAGACAGATGCTGTGTGGGGCACACCCAATCTGCTCTCCATTGGAGTAGGGTACATCTCCTGTGTTCTGAACAGAGGACGGATGTGATGTCCAAAGACGGTCCTTTGCGGCACGGGGACCGGGACCTTCCATCTAGAGCTATGGCTCAGACGTAGCAGAAATCCTGCGAGCGGCTGTGGACCTGTTGCAACACGAGAGAATGCTTGATGTCAACTATAATTATCATGGAGCCACGGGACGATCCACCGCTAGGGGTGGACGTGTTTGCTTGCAGCCTGTGGTCGTAATGCTTTTTCACCTCCCTCACTCCCTCTGATATCACGGTTTTCTGAACCGAGCTCAGGAGGAGGGACTGACAGCTCCTCTGTCCCAAGTGCATGAACGCATCATGGTTCCCAGTCCTACGACACTTGTTATCGGGGCGCTCGTGGAACCTGTCGTGGAGGGAGGTTGCTCTCCTCCAGGCGGGAGGAGCGATCAGGAGTTAATCAGAATAGGCCAGCACCTGTGGTCTGGCCGTTGTGCTGATCCTTTTGAGAGGATGGATCTCTCTCAAGATGTAGTGCGTATGATTCAGGATTCACGTGCTGCAACCACCACAGCGCTGTTCACATCAAGTGGTCAGTTTTTCAGCGCTGCTGTACATAGAAAGGTGTAGAGGCCATTTCATGTTCACTAGGTGGTGTGCCTTCCTTTCTGCAGCAGCTGATGGACAGAGATCTGGCGTTCAGCTCGAGTAAAACGTTCACTGCGGCTATCTCTTCCTGTCACGAAATTTTCGAGACAGAACAGTTTTAATCATCCGATGATGAAACGTTTTGTAAAAGGTGTACAGAGAAGGCGTAGAGGCCACTTCATGTCCACTGGACGACATGCTCTCCTTTTCTGCAGCAGTCGATGGACAGAAATCTAGTGTTCAGCACGATTATCGTATGCTACAGCCATGTTTTATTCTTGTCTCAAAGTTGTCGAAGACAGAGCAACCTTTAATCATCCTCTGATGGAGCATTTTGACTCAGATTGAAATAGCAGCTGTGGGCCTATTTGCGACACGAGAAAACGCTCAGTGTCAATTATGGTTTTCTCTGAGCCTGCGAGACGAACCACCGCTGGGGGTGGATGCGTTTGCCCACAGCCCATGGCCCAAAATGCGTACGTGTTTTACTCCACCTCCTCTGATTTTACGGTTCCTGAACCGAGTTCAGGAGGAGGGACTGACAGCTCTCCTGGTGGCCCCCGAACGCGTGAACGCACCATGGTTCCCAGTCCTGCAACGCCTGCTGTCGGGGCGCCCGTGGAAACTGCCGTGGAGGGAGGACGCTCTCCTCCAGGCAGGAGGAGCGATCGGAAGTTACCCAGAAATAGGCCAGCACCTGTGGTCTGGCCACTGAATGGATCAGCTTAGAGAGGATGGGTCTCCCACAGGATGTAGTGCGCACAATTCAGGTTTCACGTGTTGCATCCACCACAGCGCTGTGCACATCAAAGCGGACAGCTTTTTAGCGCTGGTGTACAGAGAAGGGTGTAGAGGCCACCTCATGTCCACTAGGTGGCATACTGTCCTTTCTACAACAGCTGATGGACAGAAATTTGGCGTCCAGCACGATTAAAACGTACGCTACAGCCATCTCTTCCTGCCACGAAGGGTTCGGAGACAGAACAGTTTTAATCATCCATTGATGAAGCGTTTTCTAAAAGGTGTACAGAGACGCAGGCCTGTTTCACGCCCACTTGTTCCACAGTGGGATTTAACGCTGGTCCTGCAGGTCCTGATCAAAGCTCCATTTGAGCCTCTGGATCAGGTTCCACTTAAATTCTTGTCTCTTAAAACAGCCCTGCTGCTGGTTTTAACATCCGCTAAGAGAGTGAGTGATTTATCTGCCCTCTCTGTCGCTCTGTCATGTCTCAGAATTCAGGCTGACGGCAGCTCAGCTGATTTAAGACCAAATCCAGCTATTATGCCTAAAACATCACAAGCTCTTTTAAATCAAGAGCGATATCGTTGGAGGGGTTTTTCCCTCCCCCCCACAGATCAGAAGAAGAAGCATCTTTCCATATTCTCTGTCCGGTGCGGGCGGTGACGTGTTACATAGCGTGCACAGCTGTAATGCGCCAAACTCAACATTTGTTTGTGCATTATAGAGATACATCTGCAGGTCGCCCGTTATCCACCCAGCGCTTGTCACACTGGCTGTGTGAGGCCATTTCTGAAGCCTACAGAGCATCAGATTTACAGCCACCTGTCAACCTCAGAGCGCACTTGACCAGGGGTATCGCATCTTTGACTGCCTTGCATAATGGTATGACAATGCAGGACATTTGCACTGCGGCCGCGTGGTCAACACCCTGCTCATTCATTCGCTTTTATCTACATGATGTGACGGCTCGTCCCATGACACATTCTGTCCTTAGTGTTACAGAATGAATATTGTTGTTTCATGGAACTCCGTTTTACTCACATCTGTCTGCATGCATTACAGTATGAGATGTTGTTATCAATCACAAGTTGTGATTGTTATTTTGGTTCTATTGTCACTAATCAGTTCACGACAATTGTTACCAATCAGTTCATTTGATTAATAATCAGCTCTCCTGTTATTATTAATCTGTTCATACTGTTCAGCCGTAAACCAGTTGGTTCATGGCTCTTTTCAGCTTTTTTCTTTCCCCGGTGAAGTTTTCCGGGGCGTTCATGCATTCAGAACGCATAGTTACACAACATGCGTCTGTGCATGGCACACATAATTACGCAATGCGTAATTACGCACATGGGGAGCTGAGTGACAAGACATTTTTTGGGCAAGCTTCTGCTTCATACGGTGTTCGAATGGACCCAGTGAGGCGAGGACAACATCTGCTTCACCCTTAACCCATCAGCGACAGCCTTAAAGGGCGAAGCCTATACGAAATAGAACATTGGTTACATACTGTAACCCCAGATTCTATGAGTATAGGCGTAGCCCTTTAAGCGTCGGGCCTCACTGGCTCCTAAATGGCTGAAGAAAAAGCTATTTGGGATCCGATTACCCGCTCTTAACGTAATTTATACGGACCGGGTGGGGCCCACACAACAGGTGGGCGTGGACTAAACTTTTCAGTGCAATGCTTCGCATATCAGGATAAACCCATCAGCGACAGTCTTAAAGGGCTACGCCTATACTAATAGAATCTGGGGTTACAGTACGTAACCAACGGTTTCATATCAACTTAAGACTAACCTGCTCCAAATAAACTAAACTTTAAACATCTAACTAAAACAAGCCAGCAGCCAAACTACTCACTAATCAGATCACTAGAAAACTAATTTGTCTCTACATCTTTAGTAGAAAAAGAAAGCATCATAAAGAAAGTAGCAAAGATCTTCAAAAAATTATACCTATGATGCGCCCAAAGGAGGTCTGAGGAACCTTCAAAACTTCAGACACAGGCTCACAGTCTATGACCAGGTTCTCCAGGACACAACGGGCGAGCACGATCTGTTCTTCGGAGCCGTGAAGCTGGAAGCAAATGTTTGCTTTTGATCCAGGCTCCCCCGATTCTGACAGAACTCTCACACGAGCTCCAGACTTCTGGCTCACCTGAAATAAAGGTAAACATGGAGAAGTACACCAAGCAGCTTGATCACCATTTCTCACATTGTTCTTCTTTATTGTTGCCCAATCGAAAACAAGAACAAGTTTTAATAAACGATTTACAGCTTTGAGTCACCCAGACTCACCAGCTGGGTTTGCAAGAGACATTTTTTGAAAACCCATAAATGGCAGTAACATCAAATATCAAATTCAGTATCAAATTCATCACCAACTTATGCTCTGAACACAAACTGACTGTATGGGGTCTGTATTAAAAACGTGTCAGTAACTATTAGAGTCAGCCCTGTTAACAAAATACTGTTAGTCTAATATGTAACATTATTTTTATGCAGAATCCCTGCCCAAAATAAACAAAGTGTGAGCTGCTTACCATATCCAAAAATGTAGCTTGGCATCTGCATATGTTCCTATAAATTTCTATAGGAAGAGTCATTTTGGATTCTTTGGTGTCTGAGCCCTGATCTGTCAGTCATAAGAAATCATACATCATCCAAAGAATTAAAAAAAAAAGTTAAATCAATTAATCACATTTATTTTTCTACCAAAAATAGCCAAAAGTCAAAGACTCACTTTTGCTGGTGTTGTTTATGTGACGATACAACATGTAGCCTACAGTGGCACCAACTGAGAGCCCTGCAGCCAGAGCAACCATTTTCCCTGAGGTCAGACTGTTCTTGTTACTTTCTTTCACAACATCCATGATGTGTCATGCACCAGGCACCACGCACCACCTAAATGTAGAGAAGCAATCCACAACAGGTAAAATATTAAGTGTTCATAACCATTCCACAGAACCACATTTCCAATGCTTAATTTTTAGAGTTTTAGTGTTGTGGGAGCGTTGACTTGACTGAGTAATAACAATAATAATGTAACTATTATAAATATATGTATACATTGTCAATAAACCAGGTGTCTGTGATGATAATGCAAACAGACCACCAGCTTTAAGAAAAATGAAGCCTGATCAAAAGTTCTCCTCAGCAGCAGAAGGACTGAACTCCTGCTTTAAATCAAGCTGAAAATGATAATGTAACCAAAGAATTTTACTGTTTTGATAACGTGTAACTAAACTGTTTTACGGTTTTACTAATAATCAACACATAATCAATTAATGGAAGTGTTAATCTTTAAAACATTGTATAATCTCATGTAAGATTGTGTGATTCACTTTTGCTTGTGAAATGGTAAAGTTGAAGAGGCCTCATGTAACAGAGAGACATGTCTGAGCATGCCCACCTAAGAACAAGTCTGGACATGCCTCGAGCAGTAGAAGAGAACAAGAGTCAGAGGGTTCAAACACAACTCATCTCATGATGACTCATCTTTGAGCAAAACAAGTTCTGGAAAGTACCGAGAAAACCGGTCTGAACCGGTTGAGGTGCAAAACAGCAGAGAAGTTACTGGAAAAAAGATGATGTAATTTTCCATAACCCCTCCTTAAAAGGAGGAGGGATGAATAAGTCTTTAAATACAGATTGGACAGAATGAGCTGGGTCCATGCAGAGTCGGAGCTGAACTAAGGAGTTGAGCAGAGAGAATTACAGGCGAGGGGCAGCTCATCAGGATCAGAAGGAGCCCAAAAAGAAGATTGGATTTTACCAGTTTTGAGATGATGATGGAAGTTAACTCTTTTCTTCACTGACATGGGATTGGATGTAAGCTTTCTTTCAACACTCGAACTGGATGAGTTTCCTACTTCTAAAATTGCATGACCTGGGCCCGTCCAAACTCTGATCTTCTAATTTGGAAATAGTTGCACTTGCCTCAGAGGCCGGCCTGTGTCTCTCCCCTAGAGAACAGGAAATTTGCCCTTACCCCCACGAGTGTCTCACTAAGGGGCATTCCAAAATCATGGTAAGCGGACGACCTCATTCTTACTCTGCTCTAATTAAATTGTTTCGTCAAATTGGAAGAACAGCATACAGAATAAATTTGGGAGTACTAAATTGGTTACTAGTGAGGTTTGCTCGAAGGTGTTTCTGGTTCATGAGGGAGCTGAGAGAGAACATTTTTTGGCTTGAGTTGTGAAAGGTTTATGTGAAGGCAGTATCTGTAAACCCTCAAGGGCTCTTGAGGTTTAGAATTTCCAGATAGTAGTCATCGCCTTGTTTAGGGAAGAAAGTGTATCCTATGTACTCATGAAAAATTAATCATTATAAAATTGTACCTGTTGCTGTACCCCTGCGCAAACTATTGATTAAAAGCAAAGCAAAACGTATAAATCTGGACTGTTATTTCACCCTTAATGAGCAAAACATGGAAATGCTTGGTTCATTTAACAACACCAATAACAGGAGGTTTTTGTAAAGGTTTCCTAGCTGATAAACAACATCCTTGAGCCCGTTTCCAGGGCCCTAAAGATTACCAGAACAGTTAACAATTGCAACGCTAATGTGAGAGGTGAGCGGCCACAACGCGAGTTTCTCTGGACCAGAAGATCATTCCCAGCTGCTTGGAGGGTCGAGGTAACAGAGTGAAATTAGGGTGTGACTCACGGATTTAAGGTCGTTAATATTCTGGATGAATCACCTCGCCGCAGCCTTAATGAGGCTACTTTAGATAGCTATAGGTAAAACCACGGCGCTGAAGTAATCCTCCGGACCCCTTGGAGGAGAGGCTGCAGGCAAAGGTGTTATCGCTACCTCCAGTGGTTACCTTTGCCTATCGGAAAGCAGACATGGCACCCCAGATGGGACAAGAGCAGTCCCAGAAGTGAAGACGCGCTACAAAGGACTGATAGGCGTCGATAGAGCAGCTCTAGAGAGTAAGGAGCTGTCAGTGACTGGGAGACCCCCCAGTTAGTACCCCCAATAGATCACTAGAGGCTAGCGAGGAGGGGTAGAAGGCTTACGAGGGTTACTGACCATAATCCAGAATCGTAGGTAAGCAGCTAGTCTGTCCTAGTCCAAAACGTTAGGATAAAGTCTGGAGACTTTGAGGACCGACAAACTTGACCCGACAAGAAAAGACATAACGATGGCCTCAGGAGGGGCATCTACGAGTGTAGAGCCAGACAGACCCGAGCCGGCTCAGGAGAGCCAAGAAGAACAGAAGCCAGTAGAAGGAAAGACAGATGGCCAAAAGATAATGGTACAAAGTACAGGAGAAAAACCAGTAGGAATAACCAAGGCGGAAGTCATCCTATATGGAAAAGGGTATCATACCTGGAATCCAGCAGTGAAGAAAATACTAAGAGAAAGTAATCCCCAGCTAGATGGAAAAGTTCTGGAGGACGGACTGGAAAAATTTATAAGAGAAAAAGGAAGGTTTTGCTGTACGAAAGCCCGGAAGGGAGTCCAAACAGTGGTGGTAAAAGACCCAGGCGAAGCAAAATCAAAAAAAGAAGTAAAAACATGGTTACAATGGTGGGTACAACAGATAGAGACACAAAAACAAACGACAATAGTGTCAGTAATTAGCCCCTCAAACGAGTATGACCCTATAGTAAAGATGATATCCAAAGTGACAGGGTTAGACGGGTACATTACAAACCCTCTATGTAGGGCAACAGCAAAATATAAAGAATGTCAAGAAGAATTGGCAAGAATGAGGGAGTATAGAAAAGAGAAAAAATCAGAGATGGATCCTGAAAGTGAGCACAGCTCCATTGCACAAACCCCCGAAGCGTCGGAAAATGAAGAAGACCAAAGCGAACCAGAGGACGAGGGTTTACAGAATATACCCCCCCTCAATATTAAAAGGGAAGGAGAAAACCCAGGAGGCACGAGGCTAAGGCAGGGAGTTTACCCTCCAGCCTCTCATCACCCCCCCACGTTCGTGAGCTCCACTCCAAACCTGAGTGCGTACAGAGAAACTCCCAAATACCATTCTGATACAGACGAGGAAACCAGAGCAGAGCAACTGAGATTATTAGCAAGTATGATCAAAAAAGAAAACGAACCTGAAGAAAGTAATGAGAGCACAGGGTGTAAAGACTATCTTAAACAGGTTGACAAGAACTTAGACCTGCTCGCCCAAAGCATAGTGGACAGGATGGGGAGGCTCGAAACCACTGACACCGGGTGGGCAGAAAGGGGGTTACGAGGAATGCGAGATCAGAGACAGACAGAACCACTAAAAAACCAGCCGATTAAACAAGAGAATCCTAAACAGAACCCCTCAGGAGAAACCCCAAAAACTTATGGGAAAAAGAAGGCCAAAGAAAAACACTTAAAACCAGAACCTGAGTCAGATTACAGTCAAGAGGAAGGGGAAAAAGAAAATTCACAAAAGAAACAAAAAATTAGGCAAACAGCAGGGCTCAAACAGGCTCTAGAACCACTCCCGAAAGAGACTCAATGTGTGAAGTTTCAAAATGGTACCCGAGTATACCAAGTGATAGGGACACCATGGTCTATAGAGGCAGATGCGTTACTGGTGTTTACAAATCATAAGTACAAAATCCATAACTCAACCTACAGAAAAGCTTTAAAGAAAGTAGCCGGTAGGGAGTACCAAGTTGAAATAAAACAACTCACCAGTGGACCACATAGCGAAGAGCCAAAAACAAGAATGACCAGTGGAGCTGATGCTCCGTACTATGCGATAATACACATCCCAATTCGAAGCTATAAAGAAGCAACCGATGAGACCAGGTATCTCAAGGAAATGTTAGAAGCTCTGCAGAAAGGAGTGTTCCGAGCCATAGAGTTCGGCTTCAGGCGCATAGTGATAGGAATAGATGGGCTCCGGTCCCATCATTTGCAGTGGGAAACGGCTGAGAGAATAGCGGTCAATTCAATGACGTATCTGGCCAAAGACATGCCAGCGGGAGCCCACTTAAAAGAAATGATAATAGTGACCCCCACTCATCTAGATGAAGATCGGAAATCCAGGGTTGTGGCTGCAGTGACAAAACAAGAAGAAAGACCAATTAGAGAACCCCTAAAGTTAGGGAAAGAAGACACAGGAAAATCATCGACACCGGGATCATCACCGGGAGCCAAGAAAAGTGAAGACCCATTAGGGATCAGTCCTCAGGGGTCGAAAATGTCCCTGACCTCACCCTCAGAAAATGACCTGATAAGTACAACCACAAGACGACGCAGAAGCGGAGCAGACTCACGATAAGGACAGCCAAAGAGAGAGACAGTGACAAAAATACAACCCTTAAACATAGAGAGTGAGGAGGATGACGACGAGAGCTCTCAGGGAGAACCAAACGAAGACCCGAGTCAGGAAGAAACCGATGACGAAGGTAGTGCCAGTCTAGGATCAATAGCAGGCCAATACGACGGTCCAGTTAAGCCATTAAGAATAGGACAAAGAAAAGGACAAAAGAAGGGAGTAGAAATACTGGACGTACATAGAGTATCAGAAAGGTTAGCCAGGGACTTGAGTTGGGGCCCGGTGCAGGCGAGTGATGGGCGTCGAACTTACATCCCTGAAGCTGGCCAAAATCACTATGACATTCCACCAGTATGGGCAGACAGGTCAGAAGAAACAGTGGAACTGACTGTTAAAGCTACTTTGGGAGAGTGGGCCAACATTTTGATGATGCCCTCATACCCCACCTTAGCAGCCCACAAACCCCTAACCAGTAAGTTTAGGACCGCGTACTTAGGAATTGTACATGATGTGATGCTGAGAAGAATGAAAAAGACGGCCTACAAGTATGCCCAAGAAACAGAGAAGAAATTGCGAGATGAAATATCGGCCGATGAGGAAGATGATACATACCCGGCCGAGACAAACCCACCGTATCAAATGCCTGAATCAACCCATGAACCCAGGCAAGCTAGACAAAACCAAGCCCCAGGCCCAGAAACTGACAGTTATCGTGAGTACAAAAAGCTGAAAACCTTAGTGAGAGAAAAACAATCCCAGGAGACCACCGAAGAATACATCAAAGATGTGTGGCCCATGGTAGTTAGCTCCACTGAGTGTGATGCAGCAAAAAAGTTGTGGCTAGGTAATGTCACCACGAACCCAATGAGCAAAGGGGAATCAGCTCAAAGCCAGTATGAGAAACTAGTCCTAGAAGACATGGACGACGAAGACTCTCACATTCAGCGGGCGAGGATGCGCATGGATCAAGGCCAACGCCTCACCCCAGTTTGGTATCAACTTAAACAAGTAATTCCCCCTAAAAGGTATGTTAAAGCCTTAAGGATCGTATCCAAGGGAAGAAGGGGAGAGCTCACCTTTGCCAGAATGCCTCATGAAACTAATGACGCCCAGATAGACCAGGCAGTAAAATCGTATGACCTAGAGCAGCTGTTCTGGGAAGAAAAGAAGAAAAGTGAGAGCAGGCCAAGCCAAAAACCACCAAAGCCCACACAAAAGGCCCCCCAACAGCCACAATACAGAGAACAGATCCCGAGACAGCAAGGGACACAGTACAGGGAAAGACCACCGAGGCAGTCAGAACCTCAATATAGGGACCAACAACCAAGACGATTTTCAGCTCCAGCTTCAAACTCCACACCACAGAAAGGAGGACCTACCCCCAGAAGAATATGCAAAACTGACCCCAGAAGAAAAAAGAGCCCTCCATGAATCCCGTGAGAAAGGGAGTGGAGGGCCAGCTAAATAATGGCAGATAGGTTGTGGGTCACTCTGGAAGATGCCTATTGGGAGGGGGACGAAATCTACACTAAAGTAGAGGGAGAACCTTACCTAATAGATTCCGGAGCTGAGGTGTCTATGACCCGCAAAAACCTAAAAACAGTAGGACACCTAACAGTTCAGTTAGCGAACGGAAAAATTGAAACAATGCCGTATGGGTTATGGCAAGGAATTGTGTGGATAAAAGGGCCGTATAACCTTATGACAATTACCGATCTAAAAGAACTAAAGAAACCAAAAAAGAACCGAAGAGCCTTAAACAGAAGGTTAGAGAAGTTAAAATCTAGGCTAGTAAAAATAGGGTTCACACACAAACAAGGTGAGTCCAAAGACTGGTATAAACCTGTAAATATCCCTGAAGTGACTAAACAAAAAATAGATGAGAGTGACTTCTCCCCGGCTGGGAAAGAGAAGTTAAAACAAATATTAGAGAAAGCCTCAATAGCCAGATTTAAAAATGACTGTGGAGACCTAGGCCCAAAGTTTGTACATATAATCGAAGGAGGAGTACACCCACCCGTAAGACAGTATCCTCTAAATCCAGGAGCAGTTGAAGAAATGAACAAAATTGTGAAAGAATTAGGAGCGTTAGGAATTATTAGAGAAGAAACAAACCCCATAACTAACAGCCCAATCCAGGCAGTCAAGAAACCCGAATCAGCAGGAGGAGGGTGGCGACCAGTGATTAACTTTAAAGCCCTTAACAGATGAACAGTAGCCAACAGAGCGAGCCTAATCAACCCGCAGGGCACCCTAAAAACTCTACAAGTAAAAAAGTACAAATCTTGCATCGATTTAGCAAATGGATTTTTCTCCCTTAGGCTGGCAAAACAATCACAGGGAAAGACAGCTTTTACCCACCAGGGAAAAAGTTATGTTTGGCAGCGGCTACCGCAGGGATATAAAAACTCTCCTAATGTGTTTCAGTCGGTCGTGATGGACGTGCTCAAAGACTTAGGCGCCACAATCTACATCGACGATGTGTTTATTGCAGATGACACGGAGGAAGAGCACCTGGAGAGGTTAGCTAAAGTGGTGCAGCGAGTCACAGAGGCAGGATTGAAACTGAATTTGAAAAAATGCCAGCTTGGACAGTTCCAAGTTAATTATTTAGGGTTTCAAGTGACAGCAGACCTAGGACTCTCAGAAGGGTATAGGGAGAAACTCGAGCAAATTCAGCCTCCTGAGTCAGAGAACGACTTACAGAAGATCTTAGGACTGTGTAACTACGTGAGAGATCATGTCCCTAACTATCAGAGATATGCCAAACCACTGTATGCCTGCCTAAAGAAAAAAGAAAATGACAGTCAATCGAACAGTAAGAGATTATGGGTCTGGACAGCAGAAAACCAACAGAACTTAGAAGAACTTAGGAAAAAGATTCAGGAAGCAGTAAGGCTAGAACCAAGAAGCCTAATGACAAAACTCATAGCTGAAGTCAGCTGCGACAGTGATGATGCCATGATAGCCGTGAAGAACGAGAACGGTGGATTAGTTACTCTATGGAGTTACACCTTGACCTCAGTAGAGAAAAAGTTTCCTCAGGAAGAAAAAGAGCTAGCAGTGCTTGCTAGATACTGGGGGACATTAAAAGATTTGGCCCAGGGGCAGCCTATTAGAGTAGTGACACAAAGCCAAGTGCACAAGTATCTCAGAAAAGGGACAATAGAAAGTACCAAAGCTACCAACACAAGGTGGGGTAGATGGGAAGATATTCTATTAGACCCGGATTTGGAGATAGGCCCTGCACAACCAGTGAGTAAAAAAGCAGCCAAAGAAGTGCCCGAAGAACCGAAGCAGCACGACTGGACTCTCTACACAGATGGATCCAAAAAAGGGTCAGATCAGGTAGCACATTGGGGATTTATCCTCAAATATCAGGGGAACGAGTGCTGCCGTAGAAGGGGGAGAGTACAGGGTAGTGCACAAACAGGCGAAGTTACGGCAGTACTCGAAGGACTGCTAGAACTAACTCACAAGAAGATAAGAACAGCTAAAATAGTGACAGACAGCCACTATTGTGCACAAGCTCTAAATGAGGATTTAGCTATCTGGGAAGAAAACGGATTTGAAAGTGCGAAGGGCAAAGTGGTAGCTCACCATGACTTGTGGAAGAAAATAGCTGAGATCAGGCTAAATCTGAAGTTAGAAGTAGAGCACCAGAAGGCCCACACTAGAGAGGGAAAATACTGGCAAGGCAACGAAGAAGTTGACCGTTATGTACAGCAGAGAAAAATAGTCTTTGTCGGGATCGAGGAGTGGGACAGAACCTCCGAAGGTCGGAGGGTCCCAGAGAAGTACGTGGAGCAGGTTGTACGGAGCGTGCATGAGGGTCTAGGTCATGCAGGCGTACAACCCACACGTAAGGAGTTGGAGTGTCAGGAGCTCAGGGTCCCGTTGAAACAGGTCCGCAAGGTGTTGCAAAACTGTGATGTATGCGGTCAATACAACGCAGGAAGGCGAGGACACCGAGTGGATGGACAAACCATCAAAAGTACCACACCATGGGGCTCAGTATGCATGGATGTAGCTGGGCCTATGGGAGTTACAGGCAAGAAAGGAGAGAAATACCTTCTAGTGCTGGTAGACTCGATGTCAGGGTACGTGGTGGTGAAACCAGCTAGAAAAGCTAATGGCAACAGTGTTGTTAGTATGCTGGAACAAGTCTGTGGGTCGTTAGGAGTTCCAAAAGAGTTGAGAACCGATAATGGGACACACTTCCGCAATGCACAGGTGGATCACTGGTGTCAGACTTTTGGGGTCATGCGCGTTTATTCGCCTCCTTACACACCTCAAGCCAATGGAGTAGCAGAAAGAACCATAGGTTTAGTCAAAAATTGGATAGCTAAAAATGCTAATACCAAAGAATGGAGTACTAAAACTGTGGAGATAGGTCAGGCCTTGAATGACAGGAGAAGAGCTGGTAGACCCTCCCCCTCAGAAGAGCTCAACCAACGATGGTTTAGCACGCCTGAAGTTGGGCGGAGCTCTGAGGATAAAGAGGAACAGTCAGACTCTGAGGCCCCATTCAGGGTAGGACAGAAGGTGTGGGTCAGAGCACAGGATCACCCATCAGCAGTTGCAGTGAAGCCTAAATATAACACCACAGACAGAGTGAGAAAAGTGTTAGATAAAAACACAGTTGAGCTAGAGAAGAAAGGGATCCAAGGAATAGAGCAACTGAAGCCAGTTCCTAGCTAGTTGAAACCAGAAACCAGAGTATGGCCACAGAACCAAGCACCATGCTCCCCTATATTAGACTGGCCACTATATGCGGGGGAGTGATACTAAGAAGAACAGTTTCAGGGCTTTGGACGGGTAGGGCCTTGAGCACATTGGAATATGCAAAGAAAGGATACCTGTCAAAAGAAGGAGAAACCTTCAGGTGGAGCTTGCAGGAGAACAATTGTACGCTCTGCCTGAAACCAAGTGGATTACCCCTTCTCTGGGAAGGACCAGGGACGGAGAAGCCCATCAAGCCTAAAACAAACAAGATGGACGCACGTCAGCTGCAGATAAAACCTGTGAAGGTAATGGACGCATTCATTTGTGGAGAATGCAGGATTACCACATTACCTCGAGCAACTATCATCACACAATGGGATATAAGCGGCAAAGGCCCACAGGACTGTGCATGCGAGTGGGATGGCACCGAAGTAAAATACTGTTCAGCCTGTGATACACAGATGGAGGAAGGCCAACTGCTGCACTCTGAGAGGGCAATGGGCTGGCAAGTAAGGAGGTATCACAGTCCCCTCAAATCTTTCAGAGCTCAACTTGATGAAGATGAAACCAGGACCTCGGAAGGATCCCTGACCGAACAGCAGTATGACCAAGAACTCGTCTACAGCTCTCTAAAAGTAACACCTTCAGCCCCACTTCTATATCCAGAACTAGGAGAACTGGATGAAAGAAAAGAAAAGCAGCAGCGCAGGAAAAAGTTAAATCCCGAAGAATTGCTCGAGCAGGCTGTACACCGAGCCTGGCCTTATGATTCTTCGAGGGGTAAGAAAAGGAATGCCCCCCTCGGTACTCAGCAGTTTCCCTTAGTTTTTAGAGTACTACGAAACCAAACAAACGCAGGGAGCAAAAAAGAAGAGGCAGGTATGTTACCTGACGAAGAAACCGGCGAGGCTGGACAGAGAGGCTGGACAGGGCCCTGGGAATTAACAACATGGGCTCAGCTGATTACGGAAGTAATCATGAACCAGGAAGTCCCCCTAGTGCCCCTGCCAGACGTCCCCCGAGAGACCGGAACCAGATATAATAACTTGTACTATTGTACTACTAGTCTGGATGGATGGGCCAGGCATGAAGCTAAACCCATGCAGAAAACAGTTGAATTCTTGGTAACCCCTGAAGCTTGGGAGAGGAACGGAGTGCTTCAGATCCCCGGAACTGCTGCACAGAGGGCAGGAACGCCCACAAAGCCCGACTCCACCCAGAGGGTTAAAGTTTCCGTGCAGATGGTCATTGCACCATACCAAGGAGTGTACTCGGTCGGAGCTGTAATCCACCCGATCCAGGAAGAAGGAACGTGCCTGGTGGGAGCCACAGCCCACCCAATTAAGGAATACAAAAACTGCTCGGAGGAGTCAGTAGCAAACAAAACTGAGAAGAAAGGACTGAAGAGTTGGGCCAAAAAAGCGTTCCAAGGAAAATGGAAGCATGCGGACAAGAAAGCGCGCAAGTAGGAAATAAACAAGGGGTCGCTGGACTCATCGCTGGGAGCAAGAAAAGAAAAGGTAAAGAACCTCTAAGAAAAACAATAAAAGACACGGGCCACATCTGGAGAAAAATAGGGTGCGTAAAACAAGTCAGGCCTATTGAAACATGTCGTGTTAAAACCAGTGCAATAGCAGCCTTACCAACATGGAAATATAAAGTAAATGCTTTTAATACTCAGAGTAGCCATACAACTGAAGAAGAAGTGCAGAATATGTTGTTTCAAGCACCCGGAACTGAGATATATAAACCGGCCCTGCTTGTAAGAGGCCAAGTGGTGGAATTAGACAGACCAAAAAAGGACTTTTCAAACTTCCTGGCAAAAACAAAAAATTATTATAATTCACATCTGCAAACATTTAGAGAAGCAGATCTCACTAGAGCTAGCCACAGAGTCCCTGGCCTAACCCTGTTAAGTGATAACTTAAAATTCCCATATAACCCTAGTCCGATGGGAACACCATGGATCTTTAACATGGTCCAAATGGAAATAAAGAATAAATCAGTTACACTCAAGTGGGGCCCAAACTATGAAGAACCTCACCAAACAGAATACTGCGAGATCTCGCTGGGAGGACTGATAATCTGGGCTACGAGCCCAACGCTGAGAACAAAAATCAACAAGAGAATAGCGGAACCAGAACGAGTGGTGATTGAAAATACCCAGTTACCCCTGAAAATGTTGTATGATCGAGTCCAAACTCCACTTGACAGGTGGGGTTCACACCCCACACGAGCGGCTAACAGAATAAAAGTATCTTACAGAGGACACCCGCTGATCAGCCTGACAACAGCGCTGACAGAGATGGGAGAAGCCTACGACCAGCATAAGGCCGCAAGAGAGGAGCTGGTGGAGCGAGTTATGGGAGAAGCAATGGAGAGATATGGTGATTGGGATGAAATGATTAGCTATCTTGGCGATCAGCTTGAGCCAACGGAGGGACCCCTAGGAGAACCCTCTGAGTGGTCAGTCAGGCAATGGAAGTGGGTGTGGCGAGGATTAAGACCGGACTTACACCACCCCTCACCGCTCAGTGTAGAACTCTATAAAGAGCGAGTAACAAATAGAGATCACAGAGGACCTGGACCCGAACAGCCCACGCATCCGATCTACCAGAAGACAAGATACCCCAAGCGAGCATGTCTGATTGCACCCTCACCAGGGGCCCCGTACGTGAGGAAGATATTATAGACTCAAAACCCCTTAGTGCTGGAGTGACCAACGTACTAATCCAGTGCAGACAAACTGGCTCGACAATACCAGCTTTAAAGACTGCAAATGACATAAATTGGCTCGACGAACCAGCAGTTGACTTCTTCAGATGGGAAGACCCTACGAGAAATTATTTCTACTCCAATCGCCAGTATAAGAGGCAACCTCACCTAGACGATCCCCAAATAGAACAACATTCAAGGCAAGTGTACCTCCCTAAATACGACACCCAGCTCCAATCTTGTCCACCAACATCCCCATGGATATTTAACGTGGTCTACCTGACCCTATGGGGAAAGGAAATAAAGCTCCGATGGGGACCCAATTACCATGAGCCATACCAGAGCCGATTTTTCGAGGTCTCGATAGGGGGTATGATAATTTGGAGTACAAGCCCAAGGATGGTGAAAGCTATCAGAAAGCGAACGGATGACCCAAAACGGTATGTATTTGAGAATCAAAATTTGCCTATAAGAATTATAAGATATCGGGAATATACACCGGTTCACGATTATAGTCCTTGGACAAGAAAGGCTTACACAGTACACGTCCTATACCGATGTAATCCCCTGATAACACAAATAGAGACATTGCAAGAACATGGTCCAACTGTACTTCAATATTTAGAGGCCCTTTGTAAGGCTCAACGAAAAATAACTGCAGGACCTAACCCTCAACAAAGTTGGGACCTCTACGGACCCCAACCTGAACCCGAAAAATGGCTGGTGACACAATGGAAATGGGTGTGGAAAGGACTACAACCAGGGCTGCCACACCCTTCTCCTATATACCTGGAACTCCTTAAAGGACGAGTAACGACAGCCCGCCGACACTCAGAGCCGAGACATCAAGGACGAAGGAGCAAGGGCCCCTCTCGAAATGATTCACATGACAAACAGAAACTCCAACGGTGATAATCCAAGTAGCGATGAAAGCGATGATGAAGCGACCCCAAACCGACCTATGGACCGTCAAAGGATTACGATTTTGGATAAAGCGACTTGCCTGCGAGCCCTGCTGCGGGGACTCGTAGTGTTAATAGGCTTAGCAATGTTGTTGGTTATCTTATACCAAGCCGGAGTCAGACCCTGGAGCCTGACACATGTGGCAGTTGCCCATGGAAAATCAAAATATGCAGACATGAACTGTTGGGATATCGCTACACAGAATATTTCTTTGCCATGGAACCCGGCAAAGAACACCCAGAACCAAATAGCAGCTTGGAATAAAGTAAAGAAAGAGGGTCATCAGGCCTGGATGAACAGACTGAAAGTCACAGCAGGATGGAGCGCAGCATTAATGGCCGGAAACCTAACAGTAGCAGACCATTCCACCGAACCAGAATCTGACGGACCCAATTGGGTCGTCACAAATCTAATAATACTACCAGAGAAAAGAGTCATCGGAATAGCAATCTTGAAAGATCAGATCAAACGATCAACAAGATGTAATTGGATACAGCCCCAGGACGGACCCCCCGAATGGCACTGCGATTGGATATGCCGACCGTTGATTGGATTAAAGCATCAAGGCTACTGGGACCGTGAAGTAATTCTTCCGGTCCCACCTAAAAACGACAGCTGCCAAGCGATTCTCCCTCGTCGGGAGTTCTGGGGCGACATCCACTTAGATTGTGACCGAATCCCCCCTCTTATTCAAAGGAATCGCACAGGTAAATACCTGAATTCGACCACTAATAAGGTAATTCACACAATACGGTATGAAAGAACACTCAAGAAAAATGCTACAGACTGGGGATCTAACAGGCGCCCTACACCGCCTCCCCATGCCACAGTTAAGGCCAAAACGAAGCTCCAATCGCATCAGTACCGAACGACAGTGATAAATGGGATAAAAATGATTTTCAGACCCGACTTTGAAGAGCAATGTAAAAACACTAAAAAGAGTAAGCTACCAAATTGTTGTTGGAACAAAAATTCTGAATGCCAAACTCAAAATTATCTACCCATAACTCCAGTACATAATCAGCGTTATTATTACTGGAGTTGGGCAGCTATATTCCACCCACATAACGCCTGGCATGAGAACTGGTTGAATGTGACATTACCATGGGTCTGGATTGCACCTAGGGTGCCTCACTTCGAAGGTGACTTCATGGAGGGGTATGCCAGGACGCCTGAGGGCCTCGTGGGACCGTATTATACAGACATGTATGTACAAAAATTGCCAAAACCAGATGAGCTTCTCAATGCACCTAAGGGCGATTTTGACAAAATAGACAAGTGTGTAGCCGAGAAAATTTTTCTTAGTCTTAACAACTCAGTGTGGGAGAGTAGTGGAGCGTCACCCAGATGTAGATTATGGGAGACAGAGGTCGCCGTTATGTCCACCTGGCGATATGATTGCTCAGAATTACGTAGACAAGAAACGGTTAAAATCTTACTCCAAGCATGGCATGAATATCATCAACGAGATGACTCTAGAACATGGTGGGGGTTCCAGGAAGAAGAGATTAGAGAATGGGTAGCCCCATGTTTGCAACTTTCAGATAACTACTGGATTAAGTATCAGTATTTGGCCACAGTCTATTCTAAAGAGCAAGATATATGGGCCAGTCCCCTGTATAGACCGGATAGGTATGTTAGTCCCAGACCATGGCACATGACTTGTGACAGGGCAAAAATACAATGTGTCATTACATTAGCTCGAAGGCCTTGTGGTACGATACCAGGATGGGAAAGCTACTGTAAGAGTTATTATGGGCCTGAATACACCTTGTACGCAGCAAAGGTAGTGTGGAAAAAATACAGTGGCAAATGGATAAGATCAGCACCTGAGGGTACCTGCGTAGATAAGGTATTAGGATATCAGCTTCTCACCAGGAAACACGTTCAAGGAGTAATAGTTCCCTTTGTCTCAGATTCAATGATAGCTTTAGTAGAAGGCCACGCAGTGAGACGCAGCCTGTGCCTAGGCAATGAGATAGAGGGCTATGAGTGGGTAGGCCCGAATAAAATCTACTCGAATCTCACATGCCAGTATCCAGAGGAAAACTGGAAGAAATGTGGCACACAGGAAGATGAACACACTTGCGCATGGTATGAAACCGTTAGTTACACCGTTGGCCGAAAGGTCACAGAGGTGGTGAAAGGCGTAGGTGAAGTAATCAAAGAGGGTGGAGAAACGGTAGAAGGATGGATAGTTAGTATCTTCCTCAAAATATGGCCTTATTTGTTAGGCGTAGTCGGGATGATAGCTGTTGCCTTATTAGGTAAAGTATTCTTACAAGAGTGCCTCAGAGCTGGATGCCGCCCATGGAGGAGGAGCTATAGGCCACCCCCATCAGAGTAGGGTGCGGCTCAACCTTAAATTAGATAAACAAGGAAGCGGCTTCACTCTCACCCCGGGAGCAGTAAAGAGCAAGGATCAGTACAGAAGAAATTCAAAAATCTCTATGGACAATCAAGACGACTGCGTGTCTTATACTCCAACCACCGATGTGAGTATTATAGATTGGGAGACAGAGACTACAATGACCCCCAATCTTACCATTTTGTCAGAATGTCCAGCCTATTTTAATGGGAGCAATATAGAATACTTTTTAACAATGGTTGCATGGATGTGCTACTGCCACACAGGAGACTGGAGTAAGGAAAGGTTAATAAGATTTCCAGTAGCGGTTCAGACTTACGCTAGAGTGATAGTATCCCATGTGATACTCAGACGACCTGAGATATCGCCTCACTTCTTTGTTACCTATCTATTAGGAAGAATCAAACTCACCTATCTGCAAAAGATCATAATTTCAGCATGGCTGATAGAAGATTCCATAGTGATTAGCCTTGAATGTGCGGCAGCGCTTACTCCGGTACCAATACCAGTCACAAGCTGTGGAGGTACCACAGGGAGAATTGTAGCAACCATAGTCGAAGGGACAGTGGCCGTATCGGTGTTGGCAAATATGCTGTACCAGATAGTATCCTTGCAACCACAGAACAGACGTAAATGGACCAAAAAGTTGGCCATCCTAATTGGATGGAGTCTAGTCTGGGGAATTTGTGCAATAGCCTATTGGGCCAGCCTCTGCACCACAATGCCTATAGTGGTGTGGATGATGACCTATGCCGCTATCTTTAAACCGAGACCTGATCCGGCTCCCCCTGCACCGGAGGGGAGCGAAGGCCGCAGATTCTCGGGAGGATGATGAGACAAGCCAATCTAACGAGATAATAACAGAAGTAATCAAATAACCAACAACAGCTTTACCCCTCCCCGCTTTTGCTAAATTTTATTAAACTTTGAAAGATTGATTTAGTGTTTAAATGTTATTTTTCTCTCTTTTTATGTTCGATTTTATTTTTGAATTCTGTAAACTCAAGGTATCATCGGTCTGGTAAATGCTCAATGGATAGCTGACGGCCTGTATAGGCCCAGCAATACGAAGTTGAGTGTTTCAGAGACACGATGAGGACCGAGAGTGGAAGCAGACCTTGATTTCATTGTTATTATTTTGTCATGTTATATTACATGTACTCTCTTTTTAGAAAGCATAAGGAGCAGAATGCAGATGCTGTTCTACATCCTGACCACAGCAACAGTCTACAGCAACTGGGCGTTCTCTTTCACAGCTCCGGACAAACTCGTAGTAACGACAAATACCGGAGAGATCATCCTCTGCCACTGTGAGGAGAAAGTGTACGACCACGAGCAGATCCAGAGGATTAGAGTAACCCCTTGTGGTGACGTATGCAAAATCCAAAAAATAGAAACTGCAGGGCAGGATAAATACATTAGCGTCACATATAGGGAATACGGCATCTCAAATACCTCAGGATTACTGTTACCTGGGTACTGTGATTGGAAAACAGTGATCACAACCCAACAATTAAACCAATTGGAAGAGTGGGAGAAATTCATTACCCGCACCTATTGTGGGATAGTCAGACGACAGGGCAGAACCACCCTTTATCGGTTTAAGAAAACCTCAATCTAAGAAATAAATAAAGGAAAGGCCCCAACAGTCAAAATGCAGGTTCAACGCCCCACAAATTCAACAGCAACAGGACCTCAAATGGTCTGCTGCTATTGCCTTTTGGGGTTGGAGGATACCCGATTTTTATGGGCCGTAGGTCCAACCTGGTGGTGCCAGGGCTGCCACTCTAAAGTTATAATTGCGACTGGAGTACATGGTATTTTGGTCTCTGATGAGCCCGCCAGTCTTCCCCAGGTGTCTGCAGAAGAGTGCTGGGAGGTAGAGAGCACCTGCAAGGTCATCTGGACCTCGGCCGAGGGCTCTGAACCCTATATACCTAGAATAGCCATCCCTCGGAGAGCCACGTATTACCCAGTAATAGTAAAACTCTGGGAAAACACAAATAAAACTACCAGGCATGTAGCCTACCATCTGGCCACAGGGTTGCCGTTGGTTCACGGCCCCTCTTTTAGGGTCACACAGGAGCCCCGAGAGCTCACGTCATCATCTATCATGGTCATTTTAACGGCAGGGTTAACGACTAGCCCTCCGGTAGTCTCCGTGCCCATGGTAGTTAGGGAAGAAGGTAGACGAGCCAGTGTTAGTGTCCCTACAACCCCACCCGAGATAGCCAGCCAGCCCCAGGAACCACCTAATGGCCCACCTGACCTTTTGCCAACTACATCCTATAATGAAACCGAGCCCATGGAGGTGGAGATATCCCCTGGAAGATCGACTGCACTTCCGTTAGATCATAACGATCTAAGTCTCCTGGAAAACTACCTGGATGACTTTGACAGGTATTTAAGTAGCGAGGCGAGCCGATCCGGTCCTCTGAGTACCGATGGCACGGCCCTCACTGATCCAACCAGCCCATCTGATTCTGAGCCTCCGATCTTAACACCGGAAGGCTTGACCCATTCAGACACTGCTGAATCTGAAGGGTTACAGGTTGCCCCTATGCGGCTGAAACAGCTTCGTCAGATGCCCGTTTTAGTTGCCACAACCCCACAAATTAGGAGGCAGGTCATAATAGAAAACATTACTCCCGTAGGTTCACCCCTTGTTGAGATCCCGCCGACCCTTCAGTCTTCTAGATCGGCTGACCTAACGGAGATCGACCCAGCAAGTCAACCCGCTGTCCCGGCCCAGGAGGTCAGGGTACCCAGGAAGCGAGCAGCGCCGGATGAAGATCAGGCGGAGCAATCCACTTCGAACGCAGACCTGGACAACATGACGGTGGTTGACTCCTGGGAGGGAGAACAGGAGGGCTAGGTTACTACGAACCTGGAGCCAATGAGGAGAAAGATCCGACTTCAAGAAGGGGGTGTCAATAAACCAGGTGTCTGTGATGATAATGCAAACAGACCACCAGCTTTAAGAAAAATGAAGCCTGATCAAAAGTTCTCCTCAGCAGCAGAAGGACTGAACTCCTGCTTTAAATCAAGCTGAAAATGATAATGTAACCAAAGAATTTTACTGTTTTGATAACGTGTAACTAAACTGTTTTACGGTTTTACTAATAATCAACACATAATCAATTAATGGAAGTGTTAATCTTTAAAACATTGTATAATCTCATGTAAGATTGTGTGATTCACTTTTGCTTGTGAAATGGTAAAGTTGAAGAGGCCTCATGTAACAGAGAGACATGTCTGAGCATGCCCACCTAAGAACAAGTCTGGACATGCCTCGAGCAGTAGAAGAGAACAAGAGTCAGAGGATTCAAACACAACTCATCTCATGATGACTCATCTTTGAGCAAAACAAGTTCTGGAAAGTACCGAGAAAACCGGTCTGAACCGGTTGAGGTGCAAAACAGCAGAGAAGTTACTGGAAAAAAGATGATGTAATTTTCCATAACCCCTCCATAAAAGGAGGAGGGATGAATAAGTCTTTAAATACAGATTGGACAGAATGAGCTG
>NC_056514.1:2551867-2570850 GCF_014905685.2 Nematolebias whitei
CTTTTCCCTCTTCAGGGGTCGCCACAGCAAGTCATCCTCCTCCACCTCACTCTGTCCTCTGCATCCTCTGTCCTCACTCCAACTACCTCCATGTTCTCTCTAACTGCATCCATATATCTCCTCTTTGTCTTTTTCCTGGCAACTGCATTTCTAAAATCCTTCTACCAATATACCCACTGTCCATCCTCTTGACATGTCCAAACCATCTCAGTCTGGCCTCCCTAAATTTATCTCCCAGTTGTTCAATTCAAGGCAGACAGGTCCTAGGTGAGGGACCAGACAAAGTGCAGCCCAAAGACCCCTTATGATGAGTACAATCAATGTTCCCTCACCCAAACATGGGTCACCAGGGCCCCACTCTGTAGCCAGGCCTGGAGGTGGGGCACACTGGCGAGCGCCTGGTGGCCTGGCTTTTACCCATGGAAACCGGTCAGGCACAGCCTGAAGAGGAGACGTTGGTCCCCCTTCCCATGGGCTCACCACCTATAGGAGGGGCCAAAGGGGTCTGGTGCAATGTGGGATGGGTGGTGGCCGAGGGCGGGGACCCTGGCGGTCGGATCCTCGGCTACAGAAGCTGGCTATTGGGACATGGAATGTCACCTCACTGGTGGGGAAGGAGCCTGAGCTGGTGTGTGAGGTTGAGAGGTTCCACCTAGAAATAGTCGGACTCACCTCAATGCATGGCTTTGGCTCTTTAACCAGTTTCCTTGAGAGGGGTTGGACACTCTTCCACTCTGGAGTTGCCCCTAGCTAGAGGCGCCAAGCAGGAGTGGGCATACTTGTTGCATCCCATCTTGGTGCCTGTACTTTGGGGTTCACCACGATGAATGAGAGGGTAGCCTCCCTCCGCCTAAGTGTGGGGAGGATGGGTTCTGACTGCTGTTTGTGCTTATGCGCCAAACAGCAGCTCAGATTACCCACCCTTTTTGGAGTCCTTGGAGGGGGTACTGGAGAATGTGCCTCCTGAGGACTCCCTTGTTCTGCTGGGGGACTTTAACGCTCACATGGGCAATGACAGTGAGACCTGGAGGGGTGTGATTGGGAGGAACGGCCCACCTGATCTGAACCCGAGTGGTGTTCTGTTATTGGACTTCTGTGCTCATCATGGATTGTCCATAACAAACACCATTTTCAAGCATAAGGGTGTCCATATGTGCTCTTGACACCAGGCCACCCTAGACCGCAGTTCAATGATCAACTTTGTTGTCGTCTCATCTGATCTGCGGCCAAATGTCTTTGACAATCGGATGAAGAAAGGGGCGGAGCTGTCCACTGACCACAACCTGGTGGTGAGTTGGCTCCGATGGTGGCGGAGGATGCCGGTCAGACCTGGCAGACCCAAACGTATTGTGAAGGTCTGCTGGGAACGTCTGGCAGAGTCTCCCATGAGACGGAGCTTTAACTCCCACTTCCGGGAGAGCTTCGAACACGTTCCAGGGGAGGCGGGGGACATTGAGTCCGAGTGGGCCATGTTCTGTGCCTCTATTGTTGAGGCAGCTTATCGGAGCTGTGACCGCAGGGTTGTCAGTGCCTGTAGCGGCGGTAACCCTCAAACCCGGTGGTGGACACCGGCGGTGAGGGATGCTATCAGGCTTAAGAAGGAGTCCTATCGGGCCTTTTAGGCCTGTGGGACCCCGGAAGCAGCTGATGGGTACCGGCAGTCCAAGTGGCATGTGGTTTGGGTAGTCACTGAGGCAAAAATTTGGGCGTGGGAAGAGTTCGGAGAGGCCATGGAGAATGACATCCGCACGGCTTCGAGGTGATTTTGGTCCACCATCCAGCATCTCGGGGGGAGAAAGCGGTATGTCACCAACACTATTTATAATGGAGGTGGTGTGATGCTGACCTTAACTCGGGATGTCGTGGGTCAGTGAGCAGAGTACATCGAAGACCTCCTCAATCCCACTGGCACGTCTTCCACTGAGGAAGCGAAGCCTGGGGACTTTGGGTCGGGCTCTCCAATCTCTGGTGCTGAGGTCACCGAGGTGGTTAAAAAGCTCCTCGGTGGCAGGGCCCCAGGGGTGGATGAGATTCGCCTGGAGTTCCTCAAGTCTCTGGATGTTGTGAGGTTGTGTTGGCTTACACAAATCTGCAATATTGTGTGGACATCGGGGGCAACTCCCCTGGATTGTCAGACTGGGGTGATGGTCCCCCTATTCAAAAAGGGGGACCGTAGAGTGTGTTCCAACTACAGGGGGCTCAAGCTCTTAAGCCTCCCTGGTAAGGTCTATTCGGGGGTTTTTGGAGAAGGAGGTCTGTCGGCTAGTCGAACCTCGGATTCAGGAGGAGCAGTGCAGTTTTTCTCCTGCTCGTGGAACACTGGACCAGCTCTACACCCTCAGTAGGATCCTGGAGGGTGCGTGGGAGTTTGCCCAATCAGTCTACATGTGCTTTGTGGACTTGGAGAAGGCGTTCGACTGCATCCCTCAGGGAGCCCAGTGGAGAGCCCTGTGGAGAGCCCTGTGGGGGGGTATTCCGGGAGTATGGGGTACCAGACCCTTTGATACGGGCTGTTAGGTCCCTGTATGACCGGTATCAGAGCTTGGTCCGCATTGCCGGTAGTAAGTTGGGCTCTTTCCCAGTGAGAGTTGGATTCTGCCAAGGTTGCCCTTTGTCACCGATATTTTTCATAACTTTTATGGACAGAATTTCTAGGCGCAGCCAAGGTGCTGACAAATCTGTTTTGGTGGCCTTAGGATCGCTTCTCTGTTTGTTGCAGATGATGTGGTCCTGTTGGCTTCATCAGGTCGTGAGCTATAGCTTTCGCTGGAGCGGTTTGCACCCGAGTGTGACGCGGCCGGGATGAAGATCAGTTCCTCCAAATCTGATCGGTCAATCTACATTCCTACCCTCATCTATGGTCATGAGCTTTCGGTTTTGACCGAAAGAACAAGATCACGGATACAGGCGGCCAAAATGAGTTTTCTCCGCAGGGTGTCTGGGCTCTCCTTTAGAGATTACCATACCATACCATTTTATTTATAGAGCACTTAAAACAGCAACAAGGCCAACCAAAGAGCTGTACAGACAAAACAACAGGTAACACACAAAGCAATATACAAAATGAGGTAAATCAGAATATAGACATAAAAACGATGCAGATAATGACGACAAACCGGAAGGAGGCCCAGAGGAAGACCCAGGACACGCTAGAGGGACTATGTTTCTCGGCTGGCCTGGGAACGCCTCGGGATTCCCCCGGAAGAGCTGGCCCAAGTGGCTGGGGAGAGGGAAGTCTGGGCCTCCCTACTTAGGCTGCTACCCCCGCGACCCGACCCCGGATAAGCGGAAGAAAATGGATGGATGGATGGATAATGACGACAAACCAGTGTGGAGCATACAGGATCAAAACACAGATCATCTGGTGTTGAAAGCCACCGAATAGTAGTGGGTTTTAAAACGGGACTTGAAAACCGAGAGGGAGGGGGCCTGTCACACAAGCAGAGGTAACTCGTTCCAAAGTCTTGGTCCTGCTACAGAGAAGGCCCTGTCACCTCTGCGCTTAAGACAAGATCCTGGAACTGTGAGGAGCAACTGGTCCGCTGACCTCAGGGAACGCGGTGGGACATACGGTTGTAGCTGATCAGAGAGATTGTGTGTGTGTGTGTGGGGGGGGGGGGCTGTTCAGTGATCTGTAGACATACATGAGTATTTTGAACTGGATTCAAAAGTGAAACGGTAACCAGTGCAGTGAGGCCAAAACTGGTGTAATGTGCTCTCTTTTGCCCGTACTGGCTGCTGCATTCTGGACCAGTTGTAGTCGTGCTATAGAGGTCTGACTGATACCAAACAGGAGCGAATTGCAGTAATCAAGCCTAGATGTAATGAATGCATGTATTACTGTCTCCAGGTTCTTTTTGGACAATATGGGCTTCAGTTTAGACAGCCGCCTCAGTTGGAAGAAGCATGATTTTACAATCATGTTTACATGATTGTTAAGTTTCAGGGAAAGGTCCATTATCACGCCCAGATTAGTGACTCTTTGTTTTTCTGACAGGGTTAGAACGGAGAGGTCGATGCAATGGTTAGTGATCGTGTCGTTGGGAGGGAACAACATGACTTTAGACTTCTTTTCATTGAAACTTAAGAAGTTTAAAGCCATCCAGTCCCTGATGTCAGCCAGGCAGTCAAGCAGCGGTTGAATAGAGCATGTACCATTGTGTCTTAGGGGGAAGTAAATTTGACAGTCATCGGCATAGAAGTGGAAGGGTATGTTGTGTTTCCGGAAAATAGCACCAAGCGGCAGTAGGTATAAAGAGAATAGGAGGGGACATATAAAATAAAACATACCACGACAATAAATAATAAATAAAGGACAATAAATAAAGACATACCACGGTAATATAACACGGCTGGTAAAGGAAATAGCGCCCCCTTCATTTCCGGAGTCCCATTTCCAAATATGGTATGGCATTGACACTGGTCTGTTCACGCCCATTTCTGTTTGCTGCAGCAAGGTATACTTGGCTGCAGCGAGCCAGCCCCATAAACATAAATACGTAGACGACCCGTTGGACGTTGAAAGGTGTTCCTATGTCAGTGCCATCTTGGTGGAGTCAGGAGGAAAACGGAGACTGTAAAATGCCTCGTACGTGTGCTGCTTCAACAAGTCTCTTGATCGTTTTTCAGCCATAGTCTGCATAATTTTCACCATTATAACAGTGTTTTCCAAGTGTACTTGTCAACGTTATGGAAAATGGATTACCGCGCATAACTCATTTACTAGTTTAATTTTCATTCATTCATTCAACCTGGTATTTACTTTAGTCTGCTAATGGTATTATATATAATAATCAAAATATATGCAGTTAATTATATAACAACTCAGTTAACATATCCATAGTTGAAAAGGAACTGCTAACAGTTCCTTTTAATTAAAGGCTTTTACATTAAAAGACTTTTAATTAAAAGTCTGTAACGATATTGTTACCAACTTATCCCTTTTTCAGAAGATAAAATCAATGAATTATCTTGGTCAAACTCACTTTTAAACTATGAAGTCATCATTTTTATTTTATGAAATTACTAAACATTTTTTATAATAAAATTTGCTATGTGTTTGGCTAACTGTTGTACTTCTGTATAGGTTTCCAAAAGATAGTGCTAAGAGGAGAGACTGGGAGGTCGCTCTGAGAAGGGAAGGGTTTTCTGACAGTTCATCTTCAACGCTCTGCATTGAACATTTCACACCGGAGGACTTTGACAGAACAAGTCAGACAGTGAGGATCAGAGATGGGACTGTTCCTTCTGTCTCCAGTTTCCCAGCTCACCTCCAAAAGGTATGGTTGGAAGATAAATGGATGCCATGCTATGACACATTTTCTATTCTGATTGTGAAAGGAATTGATTATATGTTTTGTAAAGTCAAGTTAACTTTATTTGCATAGCACATTTCAGCAACAAGGCTGTTCAAAGAACTTTACATGATAAAAAAATATAATACAATTAACAAACAAAAAAGAAACATTACATTATGTTGGCAAAATAAAGTGAAGTTATAAAAATGTAAAAATTGCAATCACTCTACACTTACACGGGCCAAAAGCTTACACTTATTTAAGAGTCTCTTAAAATTAATCTCCCACATCTGCATACCCTACAGTGGTATTGTTCATTGTTGGGGCGGCTGTGGCTGAGTGGTTAGAGCAGTCGTCCTCCAATGCGAGAATTGGGGGTTCGAATCCACCAGCAGTCGCATGCTGAAGTGTCCCTGGGCAAGACACTGAACCCCTCATAGCCTCTGATGTGTGTCCCATCAGTGTATGAATGTGATCTAAAGCACTGATTAATCTCTTTAGAATGATTTATTCAATTAGCTTTGTAGAGATCTAGTATAGAGCTGTATGAATGGGTAAATGAGGCACAGATTGTAGTGTAAAGCGCTTTGAGTATCTTGAAATAAGATAGAAAGGCGATATATAAGTACAGTCCATTTACCATTCATGTTATTTGAAGTTATGTTTTCTATACCAGTTGTGAATTTTTATTCCTTTTGTGACTGAACAAAGTGAACTGCAGAAGCACTAATTCTACATTCATTATTAACATTACATTCATCCATTTTCTTCCACTTATCCGAGGTTGGGTTGTGGTGGTAGCAGCCTAAATAGGGAGGTCCAGAGTTCCTTCTCCCCAGCCACTTGGGCCAGCTCCTCCAGGGGAATCCCAAGGCGCTCCCAGGTCAGCCGAGAAACATAGTCCCTCCAGCGTGTCCTGGGTCTTCCTCTGGGTCTCCTCCCGATGGGACGTGCCCGGAACACCTCACCAGGGAGGCGTCCAGGAGGCATCCTAACTAGATGACTGAGCCACCTCAACTGGCTCTTCTTGATGTGGAGAAGCAGCAGCTCTACTATGAGTCCCTCCTGGATGACCAAGCTTCTCACCTTACCTCTAAGGGAGAGCCCAGACTCTCTGCGGAGAAAACTCATTTCAGCTTGGAATTTCAGTTTTTGTTTTTTCACTTTTGGTTTGTGTGCTCTGTAACACTCTGTTAACAGTGTTGTCATTACATCCTCAGATAGACAATTATGTATTGCTTTATTTATTTTAGTTTTCTTTCAGATAAAGTTAAGTCCAACTAGGTAATATGTGAAAGTGTTGAGTCTGTGCTTTTATGTTTTCTCAGGAGGCTGGAACAATAACCCTTCAGCAGGCAGTTCCAAGCCATTTTCCATCGCCTGATGGTGCGTTGTGGGGTGTCTCCAAGTGCATCAGGAAATGTGGCAGTACAGGATGTGACTATGTTTCTGTCAGCTTTAGAAATGCCATCTTCCTCCACAGCAGAAGAAACCAGAGAGCTGCCATCCCCTTTTGCAAACACTTCGGCAACTGTGCGTGACCACAGTTATCTGCCAACTCGCTTTGGGGGCCTTGTTGACAACGCCATTGTCTACATCTCGGGGTTTGTGGTTCGGCAAATGTTAAAGAAGCTGTTGTGTGATGTGTGCCCTGGTAGCTTGATTACTGATGCTGTACCTGCATCACTTGATCAGAGCTACCACTTACTCCATCTAAAAAACAAAGGGGGGTAATGGTTCCATCTGAGGGGACTGTGAGTGTATTCAGTATCAATCTGTTTGTCCGGGCTGATGTTGGAGCTGAGGATGTGTTTGGTCTGGGTGAGCACATTCAGGAAACACAGAGTGGAATTGATAACCATCACCATGTGCTCGTAACTCTCTTTTTATAGGGCTCTGGCCAGCCCGCTCCATGAGGGTCTATGTGTATATGTCTATGGTTGCGGAGCAAGTTACTGGTTTTGGTCCAACAGCGCCCCCTGGAGTCACAATACTCGGCAGACGGAAGTCACGACAGTCGGCGCAGACTAACGGATTTTATCATCTTAAAAGTGAGAAGACATGGTGGGGCACAGTTTGAGTTGCTTGTGTTATTTGAATGCGTTTTAAAAATGAACACCTCAGTAAATTGCAGTCTTTCAGGACACGTTCCAGTCTGAGGCAATGAACGACTTTTAAATAATATACTGTATTTTATTTCTGTTTCGCCCTGACGAAATTACTTCACAGACAATTAGGCCTCACTGAAATGGTACCCAATAGTAAAGTTATTCAAATACGTCAAATATAATCTTTACTTACAATACATATTGACGCTATTTGAGTCGAGGAAAGCCAGTTTTGAATATTTCAGTTTCCAAACAGAGTTCGGCGTCACGACTAGTCGACGAGCCTCGTAACCGTGACTTCCTGAGGCGCTGCGTGTTACAGCAACCCTGTGTTGGACCTGTAGAAGGTCCAGCTGCATCTACTGACAGTGTTCCGACGACACGCTTTGTCCAGCGACTGCAGAATAAAAGCTAGCTAACATTAGCTCAAGTCACATGCGCGCGCATCCCCATGCATCGAGCTCGTGTTTTCAGAGTAACGTGGATCATAATGAGCAGCAGTCCAATCTAAAAATGAAGGACACTTACAAGCAGGTCCTGGTTCCGACAGCCACAGCCCGTGACTCTGTCACACACACCCAAGTCGACCGGAAACTAAACTCACATCTACTGGGTGTACTGAGGCTACAGTCCGACCCGACTGGTTGCTTTACATAATCTGCTTTAATCTGTGTGGACTAAATAAATCTGAATATAGTTTATTGTAAGGAAAGCCAAAAGGGCCATAATTGATGTGCTTTGCTTCGCCCCCTAGCGTCCAATGAACGTCGTTAAATACACCAGCCTGCCTTCTGTCCCAAACAGAAGTCATCTCAAGGACTGAACAGAAACATTCACATTTAAAATAATAATTGAACATTGGGATTTACCTGTATAAATAAAAGTTGATTGATTTATCTGAGGAGCAGCTTTGAGTTTAACTCCATCACAGACTCTCATCCTGAGCAAGCATGAAGGCGACAGTGGAAAGAAAAACTCCCTCATGAGGAAGAACCCTTTAGCAGAACCAGGATCAGGACAAGAGGACCATCTGCTTCAACCAGCTGGTTTGAGAGGAATAGATACACAATGGCAGGTCAAGAATCACATGTTCAGATAGAAACAGTATCAAATGAAAACTATTCAGTTTTAATGATTCATTTAAGGAAATGGGGTCAGTTGGTCCTCTAGTAGTCTAAGCCTATAGCAGCAGAACAACTCTAACTATAGGATTTATACAAAAGGAAAGTCTTCAAACTGGACAATGTGTCAGCCTCATGGGCAGAAACTGGAACTTGGTTCCACAAGAGAGGAGCCTGAGAACTGAAAGATCTGCCACCCATTCTGCTGCTGGAAACTCTAGGGACTGAGGTAATATTTTACTTGTTGTGGATCTCACTTCAGGGGAGCAGTTTAGGTCTTGACCATTATCACAAACTGTATAACAAAGTGTCTCTGCCATATAGAGAACACTCAACGGAGCACGTCACCTTGTGATTCACTGGCCATTATTAAAACAGGCAAACGTCTGCACTTGGCGTTTTGGTTGATATTGGCTAAATACTGTAGCTCTGAGTAAGAGCTATGTAAAAAAAAATGTATGAAATATAATATTAGAATGTATTTAAAAATGTAAAGATGCCAAAAAGCTGTGCTAAGCAGCTGTTAACAACAGGAGTGAGTGAAGGGTGTTACGGCCTGAGGCCATTTGGTTGAGCAAAAGTGTTTGCAGGTTGATTGCTGACTCAGCTGTGCTGTGGCCCATCTGGGATTGGCTGCTTCACTTCCTGAATCCTCCCCAATGGACATCAATCTGTATCCTGGTTGGCTTCTTCACCTCCTGCTCCTCCAACCACAGAAGAGGCCTGCTTATTTAAACCCAGCTCTCCTGCCATTCAGGGCGGCTGTTGTTTAGAGCAGCTCGCCATTAGTATGGGTTTATTTGTCTTTGGACTTGAGTCTCTTGATTTGAATGGTTTGGTTTTGGCCAACAGTTAAACCCTGCAGTTGTTATTAGTTGGTGTTGTTTGTAAGCCCCTGACAACAGTTAGAAGGCTTACTTGTTTACTTTTTGTTTTGACTCATTGTAAATTTGGTTTGAGTATTCGTTCACTTGGTTAACCTTAATTTTGTTATTGACTTGGTTGTGAAAACTTTATTGTAATTTGTATTTTGAAAGTACCCCTCCTTTTTGTTAATGTTAAATTTTGTTTTAAACTGACCAATTAAATTATTACTTTTATTCAAACCTGTTCCATCTGGGTTTCTAATGTTGCCTCCCCTTCTCCTAGCTGAGCCGGGTCGTAACAAGGGGAAAGGTGATTATTTTCTCCACTCTACTACACTTTTTTTATTTATTTAAAATTGGGAGCACCAAGTCAGGTTCTGACCAATAACAGGTTGACACATTAAACCACAAAATTCACCCTCGAATGATCAGACTCAACAACTGAAGGTGAGTTCGTAGTTACAGGGAAGTATCGCAATATTATATATAGCGAATGAGGAGGAAACTGAATTTGCCCTTTTATTTTAATACAAAAATAATTCGCCCACATAAGTATCATCAACAACAATAAACAAAACTGAACAACACAAAGAATAAACGATAATAATTTGGAGAACTAGTTTGAAAAAGTAATTAGTAAACAGTAATGAACAATCTAAACAATAATTGATCAGGCAATTATTCTGTTTTATTCAAGGCCAAATTAATCATTTGAGCAGAAAGTATTTGACTTTTATACGCGCACAAATTTACACAAAGTTTAACTATTTGATAAATAGTTTACAGTGGAATTTGGTTGAGAGATGTTCTTTAATGTGACCAGATCAAGTTGCTGTCCCTGAATGCCAGGAAATGATTTATCAAGTTGCATCGTGTCACCAGGTCTCAGCTCTTACCAGTTCAGTGTCGACTTCTCGAGTTCACTCGTCTTTCCAGGGTTCTGCTGTTTGATCAGATCAGGACAGACCAAGAGGAGAGAAGCTATAGCAAGGCACTGGCCAAGGTGAAGGTCACTGTGACTGTACCTGGATACCTGGATCATTGAGCATGGACTGTTGTTGTCACTGTGACTGCTTCAGGGGTCGGTGTCTCAGCTGATGAGAAGGCGTGGTTCAGCCGACTTACACTTTAAGCCTAAAATGTGAGTCTCGCAGTGAAAAAAACGTTTTCTGTATTTACTGGAACTCTGCTTCTAACAAAAATTGTTACTGAGCAAACTTGTTTTCTTTGTTCAGGAATAAATGAGATGGACATCAGATGAACACATCAGGATGGGGAAGACAGACAAAATGAAAAGTGTCAGTCAAAGAAACTTTTTTTTTTTTTTTTTCATTCAACCTTTATTAGACAAGTTAATCCCATTGAGCCTCCAGCACTCATTTACAAGAGAGACCTGATTTCTTTAACAAAGAGTGACAACAATGGATAACAACGACAACAATAGACAGTCATAAAAGAGGCGTGCAAATTTATTATTTTAAACTCTCAGCCCTCAGAAGTGTTTTGGGAAACTCTCAAATATTACACTGCCTGGCCAAAAGAAAGTCACCACCAGTATTTCACTAATCAAACAGGTCCGAGCCTCCTGTTGGATAATTACTTCATGGACTATTATGTTTCAGCTGCAACAAGTTATTTAACCCCAACTGGTGCAATGAGTTGCTTCTCATTTCTTAAACAACCATGTCTAAAGACACATGGCGTGGTCGTGGAAAAGATGTCCGTCTGTTTGAGAAGGGTCAAATCATTGGCATCAAGCAGAGAAAACTTTAAGGAGGTTGAAGAAACTAATAAAACTGGGTTAAGAACTGTCCAACACATTATTAAAAACTGGAAGGATGGTGGGGACCCATCGTCTTCCAGGAAGAAATGTGGCCGGAAAAAATCCTGAATGATCGTGATCAGTGCTCATTTAAACATTTGGTGAAATCAGATGGAAAAAAAACAACAGTAGCGCTCAGGGCTGTGTTTAATAGAGAAAGTAAGAACATTTCCACATGTACAATGTGAAGGAAACTCAACAGATGTGTAGTCTTAAGAAAACCACTAATCAGTGAGGTTAACTGGAAACAAGGCTTCAATTTGCTAGGGAGCGTAAAGATTGGACTCTGGAGCAATGGAACAAGGTCATGTGGTCTGACGAGTCCAGATGGACCCTGTTCCAGAGTCATCAGGGTAAGGAGAGAGTCAGGTGAAGTGATGCACCATCACGCCTGGTGTCTAGTCATCAATGAAAGATCTTGGTGAAAAATTAATGCAACACTGGATGAAATAGATCTTGTGACACTGAAGAAGTTTATTGAAACTGTGCCACAGTGAATGCATGATGTGATCAAAGCTAAAGGTGGTCCAACGAAATATTAGTGTGAGACCCTTTTTTTTTTTTTGGCCAGACAGTGTATGACTTATTTTTGACATGAACACATTCCATCTTTAAATACTTACACACATGTCTCAAGGAAAAGTTATTTTCTGAAAAACTGAACAGAGAACTTTATTAAAACACATTATAATATTTCACATGATTTCATTACTGTAATATGATTGCAAACAATAATCAAAATTATTCATGTTCACACCTTTCATAATCAGATAAAACAAACTTCACTAATAATTTTATTTTATCTTTTTTAACAGCATAAAAGAAAAGAGTAAACATTAATTAGACTGTAGTTGACAGAATCCAAGAACAGTCACAGTCAACATCAGACATTATTCAAGTGCTGAAGTACCAGTGCCTTCCATCCAGACGGCTTCATCATTCTGAGGAAACACCAAACAGAACTGATTCTCTCACAACAGCTTACACCAAAATGGAAAAAAACAGTTATGTTGGTGCTAAGATGGGCTCTGGGGCATGTCCTCTCCTTCGTCGACAGTTGTGTCAAACTGGTTCAAGACATCAAAGTCCATGCTCAATAATCCAGGTATACAATCCAACAATGTTCAGTCAGGTCATCTGGAGGGTTTCTTTTTTGTGCTGAGACGTTTCGCCTTCCATCCACAAAGTGTTGTTTTTTTTTTTTTCACTTTGGAGTAAGTTGTTGGGGGAGAATCAGTTTTGTTTGGCATTTCCACAGACTGATGAAGCCTTATGGATGGAGGGCGAAACGTCTCAGCACAAAAAAGAAACAATTCAGATGACCTGACTGAACATTGTTGCATTTAAAGAAAACAGTTCAGGGTGGATCTGGTAGATGCCACCAGTTGGCACTGTGAACAGAAACGGTGGAATGTTCCCAGTGAATACTCATAACCTGAAGAGGAACCAGGATGAAGGAAGTCTGGATGTCATCAGAAAGGATACCGAGGACTGGATCATGATGTCATCATGATGGTGGTACACCCAGATGACAGTGCAACCTTAGACTAGTTATTCCTGATGCATCTTACCGTGAGGAAGTGCTTGCTGCCTCTGACTGATTTGGTGAAAGGTCCCACTCAGTAGATCTGGAGGTCATACCACAGGGAACAGAGATTCTTCTACCTTACAGAGGGGCCCTGTAGATGGGATTCACCGGCTCGAACTGACAATAAACTAGAGCTGTGATTTCTAGCACGGGCCGGCTCAACCCGACCTGAAATTCGGGCTGGGTCGAGTCAAAATTTTGTGCTTGATGGGCGGGTCGGGTCGGTCTTGGGCTTTTGATGTGGTTTTATGAATCATTGGTTCACCAAAGACACAACATATTAAAGGAAGATACGAGACTCACAAATAGGGGTTCAAACATTAAATTCATTCAGCCACTTCCTGCAGGAGGAAAATAAAGAACCCCATTTCCGATGTATAACAAAAAAAAAAAAAAAGTACACAAAAAACCATAGCATAAACTTAAAGCTGGACCTGGTGACTCGGTCAAACAGAACAAAAAGGTACTGCAGCGAGCCAACCCTATACAGGGCCGTCGAAGCTACTGGGTACCAGAATAAAAAACTAGAAAAATCCCTATTGTAAAAGAAGAGGTGAAAACAAGGCTACCAGTCCCACCAGACCAAAGTTACAAAACATGGGAAAAAAGTTTAACAAAATTGCCTGTTGTTGCTGAATATCCTGATGCATGCTCAATAATCCAGGTAGAAAAATCTAAAAATGTTAAATCTGGTCCTCTGGACATTCAAAAAAGCAAAACAAAGCAAATCAACAAAAAAATGTAGAAACGTTTCGTCTCTCATCTGAGAGACTTCCTCAGTCTGAGGAGCTGTTTTCAGCTCAGTCTCTTAAATAGCACCTTCTCAGAGTGGATCAACCAGTTTTGCTGCTGACAACCAGAACCAGCTGATCACATGCTCAAGAAGGACCATCAGCCTAACAATGGATCATTAGCACACTGATGGCTGTTTACTGTTCACAGAGGGCTGAGTGATACTAGCAATCACAGCATTGTAAGAGGGGGACAGTTGAACCTGGAGGCCTCCACCCCTGTTTAACGATGGATGATTTCTTTTCACAAAGATGGCCTCCTTTACTCCTCTCTCAAACCATCGTTCCTCTCTGTCCAGGATGTGAACATCTTCATCCCTGAAAGAGTGACCACTGGCCTGGAGATGAGTGTAGACCTCAGAGTCCTGGCCTGATGATGTTGATCTTCTGTGCTGGGCCATCCTTTTGGCCAGTGGCTGTTTAGTTTCCCCGATGTAAGACTGATCACCCTCCTGACACTGAACAGCATACACAACATTACTCTGTTTGTGCCGGGGGACTGGATCTTTGGGGTGAACCAGTCTTTGCCGTAATGTATTTTGGGGTTTAAAAGCCACTGGGACGTTATGTTTAGAAAATAAACGTCTCAGTTTCTCTGATACTCCCTCAACATACGGAATGACCACCGGTCTGGGTCTGGGTTCCTCCTTTTCACCTGTTGGCTGACTGGAGTCCTGTTTGGGTTTCTTCTCTGCTTTCAGGAAGGCCCAGTTAGGATATCCACATTGCTCTAGAGCCTGTCTTGTGTGGGATTTCTCCTTCTGCCTGGCTCCTGAGCTAGTGGGGACGCTGTCTGCTCTGTGGTACAGAGTCCTGATGACTCCTAACTTGTGCTCCAAAGGGTGATGGGAGTCAAACTGCAAATACTGGTCTGTGTGGGTGGGTTTGTGGTACACCTCAGTTTGCAAATGTCCTCTATCAGAGACTGAGACCTCACAGTCCAAGAAAGCCAACCTGCCATTTTTTACATCTTCTCGTGTGAACTTGATGTATTTATCCACAGAGTTGATGTGGTCAGTAAAATGTTGGACTTCCTGAGATTTGATTTTAACCCAGGTGTCGTCAACATACCTGAACCAATGACTTGGTGGTGTCCCTGAAAAGGACGTCAAGGCTCTCTTTTCTACCTCCTCCATGTACAGGTTGGCAACAATAGGAGAAACTGGAGACCCCATAGCACACCCATGTTTCTGCCTATAATATTACTCCCCATATGTGAAGTAGGTTGACTGCAGGCACAGTTTCAAGAGTTGACACAGTTGTTCTGTGGAAAGCGTGGTCCTGCTGCTCAGAGTGGTGTCTGATTTTAATCTTAAACTGACCACCTCTACTGCATCATCAACAGGAATGCACGTAAAGAGTGATGTGACATCAAAAGAGACCATTGTTTCATCAGTCTCCATGATGACATCCCTCACCTTGTCCACAAAGTCCATGGTGTTCTGTATGTGGTGTTCTGAGCTGCCAACTAAAGGGATGAGTACAGACGCCAGATATTTGGAAACATTGTAAGTGACAGAGTTAATCATGCTAACAATAGGTCTTAAAGGTACACCTTGTTTGTGGATTTTAGGTAAACCATACAGACTAGGTGTGGCCTCCCCTGGGTACAGTCTGTGGTACAGAAAACGGTCAATAGCCTTGTCCTGCACCAAATTTTTCAGGCAATCTATTAACTTCTTCTTGTAACCACTTCCTGGATCTCTTTTCAGAGGTTCATAAGTGTTTAAGTCACTAAGGAGTGTCATAACTTTCTCATGATAGTCTTTCTGGTTCAAAATCACTGTGCACCTTCCTTTGTCTGCTGGGAGAATGATGATGTTTTTGTCCTTGCTAAGAGTGGTGAGTGCATCCCTCTCCTCTCTACTGATGTTGGAAGGTGGTGGTTTGGCATTGCTGAGGCAGGATGAAACTTTGATTCTGAGCTGTTCTGCTTCAGCCTCTTTAATTTTGTTGTTGCGGATGGCTGACTCAGTAGCTGTGATCATCTCCACCAGAGGAATTCTACTTGGTGCAACCGCAAAGTTCAGTCCCCTGGCAAGAATCTCTGTCTCAGGCTGGGTGAGCTGTCTGTCAGATAAATTCTTCACCCACTTTTCTGTCTCCCTGACATGTAATTGACTACTGGAGTGTTGTCCTACACTGAATGTGTTGTTATTGGAATAGTGATGGTGTTGATGAGTTATTAGTACGTTAAACTTGTTTTGTTGTCGAGTCTTGGACTTGACATGCTGTGCTAAGCGTGCCTGATCTGTACAGTCCAGCACTTGCTGAAGTATGGTATTTAAGAGACTGAGCTGAAAACAGCACCTCAGACTGAGGAAGTCTCTCGGATGAGAGACGAAAGGTTTCTATATTTTTTTGCTTTGTTTTGTCTTTTGTTTTTTTGAATGTCCAGAGGACCAGATTGAACTTTTTTGAACATGGAGAACTGTTTTTGAAATGGCAAGATGCATGTTGATTGAAAGTAACCTGCCTAAAGATCTATGGACATATGCAGTCCCGACTGCTGCTATTATTCGTAATAGATGTTACAACAGGCGTGTTGAGCAGACTCCATATAACATGTTAACTGGAAAGAAACCTGACCTTTCAAAAATGAGATTTTGTGGATCTGAATGTTATGCTCACAAATATGACAAGAAGAAGTTGGATTCACGTTGTGAAAAGGGAATTTTTGTTGGCTAGGATAAGAATAGTCCTGCATATCTTATCTTTTATCCAGACAAAGGCAGAGTACTTGAGAATAGGCTGGTAAAGTTCACCACAAAAAGTACTAATGAATGTGACACTAAGACTGATGAAGATATAAATGAGAACATTCTGCTCAAGAAAAGAGTTGAAAGTCAGCAACCAAAACCAGATTTGACAACAATAATCTCACAAGAGATAAAACTGAGACTTATGACACAGATGGGAACTTAAGTCAAAGTGAAGGTAAACTTGGTGTACGTTATCCAAAGAGAGATAGGAGACCTCCTAAGTATTATACAGATCACGACTATGGAATGAAATATGAGGATGATCAAGTGCACATGAACATTGACTACTGCTATAGGGTTGCATGTGGTGTGCCTAAGACACTGAAAGAGGCTATGAGCTCACCACAATCAGAACTATGGGCTAAAGCTATGAAGGATGAAATGGACTCTTTGATAGAGAATAATACTTACACCCTAACTGCATTACCTGAGGGTAAACAAGTAGTGGGGGGCAGATGGGTATTTGCTATCAAGGAAAATCCTGTTGAGACAATCTATAAGGCCAGATATGTAGCAAAAGGCTATAATCAGGTTGCTGGCATCAATTATAATTAAACTTTTTCCTCCAACTGCTGATATGACATCTGTGCGTGTTCTAATGCAGCTTGCTGCTCAATATGATTTGGAATTGCACCAAATGGATGTAAAAACAACATCTTTACACACCCCTATGATTGTGAGGTATTTTTAGAACAACCTGAAGGATTTGAGGTGGTAACAGAGACAGGAGAGAAATTAGTCTGCAAGCTTAATAAGTCACTTTATGGTCTGAAACAGTCAGGACGAAACATGAATAAAATGCTGCATGATTTCCTTATTGATAATGGCTTTGTGCAGAACCCCGCTGACTATTGCGTTTACAGTAAAGAAAATGAAAATGAGAGAGTGATCTTGATTATTTGGGTTGACGACCTTATTATTGCAGCAAGTAATGGTCAAAAGCTCAAAAGTGTGAAGGAAATGTTGGCAGCTAAGTTTAAAATTAAAGATCTTGGAAAACTTAAACATTTCCTAGGAATTGATTTTACACAGAACATTAGTGAAGTAAAAATGAGCCAGAAAATGTATATCACAAAAGTCTTGGAGGTTTAACATGACCAACTGCAAACCAAGATCAACCCCATGTGAAAATAAAATGAAGTTTGACAGTGAAGGTCAATCTGTTGATCCGAAAAGGTCTCGTGAAGTAGTGGGGAGCTTGATCTATGTAATGATGAGTACTAGGCCAGACTTGAGTTTTATTGTCAGTAAATTATCACAGTACTTATCTGAACCAAAAGAACAACATCAGGTTGCAGCAAAGCATGTATTGAGGTATTTGAAAAGTACACTAAACCCGGAACTGTGCTTCAAGAAAAATGACTTAAATCTGAAACTTGTGGCATACTGTGATGCAGACTGGGCAGGAGACCAGAAGGACAGACGAAGTACGAATGGTTACTGTTTCAGTCTATCTGAGACTGGGCCTATTATTTCCTGGAAGTCCAAGAAGAAACCCACAGTTGCTTTATCTACATGCGAAGATGAATATATTGCGTTGGCTGCTGCTACACAGGAAAGTATTTATCTTGTAAAACTAGTGAAGAAAAAGGACTTTGGACGTGAATATGCACCTGTGACTATTTTTGAGGACAATCAAGAACTGCTCTTTCTAAAAGTCCAGTTTATCACCAAAGGTGCAAACACATTGATATTTGATATCACTTTGTTCCATCAGCACTCAGTGATGGGAAAATAACTCTCTTACTGTCCAACGACAGAAATGGTGGCTGATATTTTGACAAAGTCTGTAACTAAAGTGAGGTTGGACAAATTTGTGTTTTGTTTTTGGTATGTAAATAAAAAAAAAAGGTGAGAAATGTAAATGTGCTTGTATGTCAACGTAAGAACAAGTGGGGGTGTTGAATCTTGTTGATGTTCTTGTTGACTTCCTGTTGTGGGTGGAGATGTACACAGGTGGGCACAATTGTTAATAAAAGGCCACAGGTTGCTCTGATGAGCACTGCACTCAGGCCAAAAGACAAATGAGCGCTGTGTTGTTTTTTCCTCCATTACTTACCAGCGTTTCCAGCCCTTTAAAGATGGCAGCGTCAACAATAACCATGTCTGTGACTTCAACATGACTGTTGGTAGAATTGAACCCCCAACTCTCCCATTGGAGGATGACTGCTCTAACCACTCAACCACAGCTGCCCTAGGTCATATTTATGCAGAAATATAACATTTTTTAAAGGGTTCACAAACTTTCCAGCACTATTGTGCATGTTTGTATCACAATTCAACTTAGTTAAAAGAATTGTGCATTACATCTACAAAAGGCACAATAACTTATTTTTGACTAGATCCAGCCCTCGTTTAAAAGCACAATATAAAGTTTCAGTGATAAAAGAGAACAAAGCCCTCTCCTGCTCATGTATGACTGTGCAGCTACCCATCCAGGCTGTCATATTGTAAAGTTTGCAGATGATGGGATGCATCACAAACAAGGATGAGTCCAGCTACAGGCAGGAGGTGGAACACCTGGAGAGCTGGTGCAGGAAGAACAACCTTCACATCAATGTGAAGAAGACAAAGGAGATGATTGTGGACTTGAGAAGGAACAAACACACCTAGCCCCCCCCCCCCCCC
>NC_056514.1:2570950-2573818 GCF_014905685.2 Nematolebias whitei
AGAGGATCTGCGGTGGAAGTGGTCTCCAGCTACAAGTACTTGGGTGTCCACTTGAATGACAACCTCAGCTGGAGCCAGTGGCGCAAAAAGCGGGTATGCAGCGTATGCAACGCATAGGGGCGCTGCACTGCAGGGGGCGTCAAAACCCTCTGTAGAAAAAATGTTTTTCTAGTAGGCATTTTCTAAATGATCAATAACAGGGGAACAGCACTGATTAGGCGCCCCTCTGCTCCTTCACCTCCCCTCTGCTCCTTCACCTCCCCTCTGCTGCTTCACCTCCCCTCTGCTCCTTCACCTCCCCTCCTATCGCTCTCCCTTCCCACACAGGTGGCTGTGAACACGCCCCTAAGAGAACGCACTCGGCGCGTTTTTTTTGTTTTTTTTAATCTTGAACTACCGCTCGTTGTGCACTTGACAACAAGATGGAGCGGCAGAAAAAAAAGCTACCCGGGGCGCAAAACAGAAAAAGGAAGTCACTTGACATTGCAAGCAAAATAGCCATCGAAATGGATGCTTCTCCTAAGTTCAAAGAGAAACGACTTAGGAAGCAAAAGAATTTCCCAGATGACAATTCATGCACTGGTCATCATGAAAAGGAACCCACAAGGCACTTCAGGTGCATGGTTTTCAATGTTATTGTTGACACACTCCTCCAAGAGCTGTCTGAGAGGTTTTCCAATTTTCAACTTGTGTCTGAGAAATTTAAATTCATCACTAAAATGGAGCACATGACAAAAGCTGAGCTGGAGGAATCAGTGACCACATATGCCCTGACCACTTGTGATGTTTCAAGAGATATCATTCAAGAAATATACCCAGCAAGCCGTCTACTGAAGGGTTACAAGGCTCTAGAAAAGTTAAATTTCCTAATTCAAGAGGACCTTGATTTGGTATTTCCAAATTTGACAGTAGCCCTTAGAGTATTTTTAACCATGCCTCTGACAGTTGCATCTGCAGAGAGATCATTTAGCAAGCTGAAGCTCATCAAAACATACCTTCGTTCAAATATGAGCAATGATCGCTTGTCCCAGTTAGCAGTGATCTCTATTGAAAACAGTGTGGCACGGTCTATTTCATTTGATGTTATACTTGACAAATGGGCAAATGCAAAGTCACGGAATGTAACAGTTTAAATGTCATAAATGTTAAAACTCTGACATGGACTCCAGGCTGTTAAGATGTCATATTTCCGCTACATAAAATGTTGAGCACTGACTGAGTACCACTACTGTTATATATTTGTACTTTATAAAACTTCTTATTTGTTTATGATTGAAATGATCACCTGATATAATATGTAACATTAAAAAAATCTGTAATATTACTACTGTATTTTCTAAGTGCATGACTAAGCTGTATGAGGCGGCAAGTAAAAAGGAGTGGGTGGGGGGGGCGCCGATGATGTGTTCGCATCCACCTCAAAAATATGTAGTTGCGCCCCTGGCTGGAGCAACAACACCACCAGCCTGATCAAGAAAGCTCATCAGAGACTCTACTTCCTCAGGCGGCTGAGGCGAGCTGGTCTGGGAAGCTCAGTCCTCACCTCCTTCTACAGGTGTGCAGTGGAGAGCATCCTGTGCTCGAGCATCAACGTGTGGCATGGAGGCTGCACAGCTGCAGAAAGAAAAGCTTTGCAGAGAGTGGTGAAGGCTGCACAGAAGATGTTGGAGTCAGTCTCCCCACCATCACAGACATCTACACCCCCAGATGCAGGAAGAGGGCCACCTGCATCATGAAGGACCCCACCCACCCAGCACACACACTTTTTCCCCACTCCCCTCAAGAAGGAGGTTGAGGAGCATTAAGTGTAGAACCACTAGACTGAGGAACAGCTTCTACCCTGAGGCTGTTAGACTCATGAATCTCTAACCAGGATAATCACTGCGATGACACTTTAATTAAATAATTAATAAAGTTGATTTAATTGGAGATATGCGACTAGTCTGCGCTGCTGATCTCATGCTGCTGTATTCATTCATACCCATCTGCTCACCACAGACTCATGTTCGGTCTGCTGTAGTTACTCCGTATTGTTTCACATTTTTCTTTTAACGTACTGTTTAGTGTATACCTGAGTGTATACCGACCCGTATATTAGATCCTTGTATACCGCTTCTTTTTACACTTTATATTTTTGGGTGTAATTGGGACCCTGAGTACATAATTTCATTCCACCTCGAGTACCACATGTGATGTGAATTACAATAGAATTGACTTGAACAAAGCTATAGTATTGTACTTTATCTACAGAATACCATAACAAACATAAAGAGAACATTTATTTACATAATATAATCAATACATAAACAATTCTGTCAAAAATTATTAACAGACATCACAAAAAATGCAAAATGTGCATTTGAGTCTTGTGAACATTTTGGCCAATCAGCTGTCACATCCAGCCTGCAGAGCAGTTCATGAGTGGTCCAGAGTCACAAAGATCCTCCAGCATCACATCCACAGAGAAGTCCTCCGGTGTTGTGAACAAAACAGGAAGGAAGTAGCGCGGGGACCGTGTTAGATCATATTCACACAGCCCAGTTCAGTTCCTCAGGTCACAAGAACAAAATCTAAAAGAACAAACCATAAAATGTCTTTGTACCAACTCACATCATGTTTCACGTCAGGGGTTTGTCTGTGAACATATAAACCCAACATGCACAGGATAAACCAGACTGAAGTCACACTTTTAAATACACAGCGTCATCGACTCAAGTTCCCTACCACTGACACATAAACAGCAAGGTTTATTTATTTATTGTCTTTTCATTTTGTTTATGAATATTCTTAAAACAATTGTGCTGCTATATATATATATGTATATATATATATATATATAAATATATATATATATATGTATATATATAT
>NC_056514.1:2573828-2576480 GCF_014905685.2 Nematolebias whitei
TATATATATATATGTATATATATATATATATAAATATATATATATATCTATATAGTGCCTTGCAAAAGTATTCGGCCCCCTTGAACTTTTCAACCTTTTGCCACATTTGTTTTTTTGTTTGTCAACATTTTGTTCTGTTACTTGAAAATTATTATGATTGAAATAATTGTTTGAAAAAAGGGGCAGATATAATAAGATTTTTTCTTCTTTCTGCTGCCTTTCATTTTAAATCTTTTGTATCTTTTTTTATATTGTTATGGAATTGTTTTGCACTTTTTTTAAAATGAATAAACTTTATACCATACATTTCAGGCTTCAAACATAAAATTTTAATTTTTTGTGAAGAATCAACAAGTGGGACACAATCGTGAAGTGGAATGAAATTTATTGGATGTGTCAAACTTTTTTAACAAATAAAAACTGAAAAGTGGGGCATGCAATATTATTGGGCCCCTTTACTTTCAGTGCAGCAAACTCACTCCAGAAGTTCAGTGAGGATCTATGAATGATCCAGTGTTGTCCCAAATGACTGATGATGATAAATAGAATCCACCTGTGTGTAATCAAGTCTCCGTATAAATGCACCTGCTCTGTGATGGTCTCAGGGTTCTGTTCAAAGCTCAGAGAGCATCATGAAGACCAAGGAACACACCAGGCAGGTCCGAGATACTGTTGTGGAGAAGTTTAAAGCCGGATTTGGATACAAAAAGATTTCCCAAGTTTTAAACATCCCAAGGAGCACTGTGCAAGCAATCATATTGAAATGGAAGGAGTATGAGACCACTGCAAATCTACCAAGACCCGGCCGTCCCTCTAAACTTTCATCTGGAACAAGGAGAAGACTGATCAGAGATGCAGCCAAGAGGCCCATGATCACTCTGGATGAACTGCAGAGATCTACAGCTGAGGTGGGAGAGTCTGTCCATAGGACAACAATCAGTCGTACACTGCACAAATCTGGCTTTTATGGAAGAGTGGCAAGAAGAAAGCCATTTCTCAAAGATATCCATAAAAAGTGATGTTTAAAGTTTGTCACAAGCACCTGGGAGACACCAAACATGTGGAAGAAGGTGCTCTGGTCACATGAAACCAGAATCCAACAGTTTGGACACAATGCAAAACGATATGTTTGGAGTAAAAGCAACACAGCTCATCACCCTGAACACACCATCCCCACTGTCAAACATGGTGGTGGCAGCATCATGGTTTGGGCTTGCTTTTCATCAGCAGGGACAGGGAAGATGGTCAGAATTGATGGGAAGATGGATGGAGCCAAATACAGGACCATTCTGGAAGAAAACCAGTTTGAGTCTGCAAGAGACCTGAGACTGGGACGGAGATTTATCTTCCAACAAGACAATGATCCAAAACATAAAGACACATCTACAATGGAATGGTTCACAAATAAACGTATCCAGGTGTTGGAATGGCCAAGTCAAAGTCCAGACCTGAATCCAATCGAGAATCTGTGGAAAGAACTGAAAACTGCTGTTCACAAACGCTCTCCATCCAACCTCACTGAGCTCCAGCTGTTCTGCAGGAAGAATGGGCAGAACTTCAGTGTCTCCATGTTCAAAACTGATGAGACATACCTCAAGAGACTTGCAGCTGGAACTGCAGCAAGAGGCGGAGCTACAAAGTATTAACGCAAGGGGGCCCAATAATATTGTAACGAGTCTGTATGGATCAGCACAACACCTGACTCAGGACAATATTAAAATAAAAAGGTTTTATTTATTAAAGGCGTTCGTCTGGGGAGGATCTGAGCCTCAGTTCTGGTCCAATCTATGAAGACAGACAGGTTAGTGACTGCAAAAAGTTTCCGGGAGCTGAGAGAGGTGGTGTGCACATCACTAACCTTCTGTGGCAGGAGCAGGGCTGAGACAGAGAACGTTGGAGGGCTGGGCAGGAAACAGAATCCAGGGACGTAGCAGGGGTCGAGAGCCAGGAGCTGTGTGAACAGGCAAAAGGATGATCCGTAGTCGTGGTCGAAGAGGAGAGCGAGGTTGTACCATGTAGGCCGAGAGCGTGGTATCCAGACAGGGGCAAAGTCAAAGCGAGGAGTCAAGAGGGAAGCTGTGGTCAAAAACGAAGAAACTAGGAACAAGCGAATGCTGGATAATTTACTGGCTGTGAGGCTTTCAATAATCTGGCACTGAGGAGAGTGAGAGTGGAGCTTAAGTAGTGAGCTGAACAGGTGTGGCAGGTGAGTGGTGATTGCAGAGACAGGGTGCAGCAGATGAGTGCAGATTGCTGAGAGAGAGTGACAGGAGCAGAAAATGGGTGATAGGCAGTGCAGGACCAAACAGGATGAAATAAACAGAAACTGAGGCAGGAAAAAACGTGAATGATCTTAAAACAGGGGCTGTGATATGAGGAGCAGAGGCTTAGGCAGATGGGGGGGCAGCGGGGGCCGCTGAGCGTGACAAATATTGCACGCCCCACTTTTCAGTTTTTTATTTGTTAAAAAAGTTTGACACATCCAATAAATTTCATTCCACTTCACGATTGTGTCCCACTTGTTGATTCTTCACAAAAATTAAAATTTTATATCTTTATGTTTGAAGCCTGAAATGTGGTAAAAGGTTGAAAAGTTCAAGGGGGCCGAATACTTTCACAAGGCACTATATATATATATATATATATATATAT
>NC_056514.1:2576580-2580662 GCF_014905685.2 Nematolebias whitei
AATATGTGTGTGTGTGTGTGTATATATTTTTTTTTAAAGAAAAAAAATCAGCTTGTAAATAACCGACATGTTTTTTTCAGAATAAATTTTCCCAGAGTTAGTAAAAACATTCAGACGACTAGAGAGTGTAATTTCATGTCAGCAGAAGCAAAACCTCAAAAATGATCTCATCTTAAGTGGGTGGGGTCTTTTTTAAAATTCCATTTAAACTATTGCTTTTTGAAAATGTCGAACTTGTTTTAAGAAGTCACAGAAATGTGTATATATATTTCTGACAGCATCTTTCTGTGAACAGATCAAACCTTTATAAATGACAGTGTTGGATTAGGACAGAGACACTTCTAGTCTTTAAAAGGTAACGTGGCTCTGACAAAGATAAGACATAAAAAAGATGGGATGTACTTCTAGAATGGTTTGGTGTTTGGAAAAATGTTCAGGCCTGTTTTTGTTTTACAGTTTACAAAAACTAAAGAAATATGGTTGTGTGGAAAAGAAAAAAACTATAATTCTGAACAATCACAAATAAACTGAAAGAACTACTGTTGATGTGGAAATCTGATAATTGGGAAACATTCATCCTTTCAGGTTTTAATAAAACTGATTTACAAACTGCTGTCAGCTGAGAGTTGTGAAGAACTAAATAAAAATGAAGGTAAACAGAGACAAACAGTAAATTAGCACCTGCGTGAAGACAAATGTCCCTCCTAAACCCATCGCTGCCAAACTAACTGGCATTAAACAGCAAGACAGAGCTGATTCAGGATCAGTTAAAAAATACGAGAAACAACAAATAACATGACACAAAACAAGATCAGCACATGGCAGATTGAAATACCGCACAAAGCTACTTGTTCAGAGCCTTTTCACAAAACCCCACTTCAAAATGTCTGAATCGTCCCTTTAACGGGACAGAATGAACATTTTGCAGCGACTCAGCTGGAGTTCAGACATTTAGCTGAAAGAACCTGAAAACCTGGAGACTGCTGTTCAAGTGGTCCAAATGCTCTGCAGAGGCTTGTAAAAAGCTTTAACCAAAACAGATGAATTCATTTTATATACACATAAAATAAACTATGAACATCTTGAACATCTAAAGTTTAGTGATGGAAAAAATAACTTCAATAAATAAACTCTGGCAATGTAATGATAGCAAACATCCTGTAAATTGAAAATGAGACTCAGATCAGACCACAGTGAGGGGCAGAGGTGCTGAACATAACAACACTGCTACAGCCGCCACGAATCTGGCCTCAAAACCAGAAACCAGAAACATTTCCAATATTCTGTTCTCATATGAAGGAGTAGTTTGGGCTTGAAGTGGGTTTAAAACACCGCTGTCACGTTTAAACAGAAGCCAGTGATTGGCTAAAAGCTCAGGAGGAAATGACCATATGGACATTTTAAAATAAAATATTTCTCATGAATTAAAAGTCGTAGAAGTTGAGAATGTTCATGTGTAAAGAGTTTAGATTTGAAACACTAGCACCTTTTTACAGCTTCAGTGATTTCACAAACTGCACTTTTATTTGCTCAGTTTTTGAGAACATGTTTATGACTTTTGCACGCTGCGGGGCTCCACAACCTTCAGTCTCATGTTTCTGTTTAATGAAGAAACGTTGACATCATATTCAACAAGGCTGCTCTGGTAGAAGACGCATCACGTTACTGCGAGTGTCACGTGCGCGCTGTGGGAACGAGGACATTAAAAACTACAACCACTTCCTGTTTCGTCCGTTTTCTGCAGTGAAAAGGATCGTCTCTTTTCTCTGCCCTTCACAAAACTGACCAAGCGAGCAAACATCTGAAGGAGCTCAACATGCACGTAGGAACCTCCACCGTGACGTCTGCCTGATAATTAGTGTGCAGCATAGAACATGCACCTCGTGTCATCCCGGTTTCTGAGGAATCCATCTAGTTTCCAGTGCTGCTCGTCAGAAGGCGTTAGAAAGGAGAGTTCATTCCCAGCTTTGTCTCAAACTGCAGCTTCTGTCTCTTCTGGTAGCGAACGCGCACCCTGAAAATGATCAGACACAAGTTAGAGTTCATGATCAACAATAAGACACAATCTACATTTTTTTAAATGCTCACAGCAAATCCACACTTTACGCAAGACAGAAAACCAGTTACAAAACGCTTTTCCCCAGAAATGATTCCTGATGTGCACCTTGATGTACATAAGAGGATCTGCAGTGGAAGTGGTCTCCAGCTACAAGTACTTGGGTGTGCACCTGAACAACAACCTCAGCTGGAGCAGCAACACCACCAGCCTGATGAAGAAAGTTCATCAGAGACTCTACTTCCTCAGACAGCTGAGGCGAGCTGGTCTGGAAGCTCAGTCCTCACCTCCTTCTACAGGTGTGCAGTGGAGAGCATCCTGTGCTCCTCCAGATGCAGGAAGAGGACCACCTGCATCATGAAGGACCCCACTCACCCAGCACACACACTTTTTGCCCCGCTCCCCTCAGGAAGGAGGTTGAGGAGCATTAAGTGTAGAACCACTAGACTGAGGAACAGCTTCTACCCTGAGGCTGTTAGACTCATGAATCTCTAACCAGAATAATCACTGTGAAAAAAATGACTGTAATGCAACTAGATTGTTGATGTGTGCTGCTGATCTCATGCTGCTGATCTCATGCTGATGATAACTTCATGTTGCTGTGATCATTGATCCTCATCTGCTCACACAGACTCATGTTCGTGCTGCTGTTTGGTGTATTGTTTTGTACTATTAGTATTTAATGTTTTCTTAATTTAGCGTATTTCTTAGTTCATATCTTAGATCTTATTACTGTTTTTCTTTACAATTTGTGTTTATGTTGGATGTAACTGGGACCCTTTGTACACAGATTTGTTCTACCTCATGTACCACATGTGGTGCGAATGACGATAAAAAACCTTGAATCCTTGAATATAAGGAGATGTATGGATGTACCCTGATGTAAGGAGGTGCAATAGTCCCTCAGTACTTCGCTGTTCAACTTTTGCGGACTCACTGTTTGGCAGGTTTTCAACGTAAGATTGTACATGACACATGATTGGCTGATTGATGGAAGGTGACCAACCAGAGCATTGTGCTCTGTATCCCTGCCACCGATTGGCTCAGCTACCGTAGCATCAGTCTGTTTGCTCTCTTTTGTTGTACTCTTTTAGAGCGTTTAGAGTTTAGAACATTGTTAAGAACAATGCAAGCGTGTGGGAAGGTTTATAAAGCCTTAAAATAAATTTACAGTAGTCCCTTGTTTATCAGAGTCAGAGTCAGAGTTTCTTTATTGTCATTCGCACCTCATGTGGTACATGTGGTGGAGCGAAATTATGTACACAGGGTCCCAGTTACATCCAACAATAAAATGTATAAGAAAAACAGTAATAACATCTAAGATATGAACTAAGAAAAACATCAACTAAATATACACTAAGCACTCATAACATAAAACATTGAACATCACCACAAACATGAACATGAGTCTGTGAGCAGATGTGCACGCATGAACACATCAACATTGAAACAGATCAGCAGCAACATGAAACAGATCAGCAGCAACATGATATGGTTTTTCACAGTGATTATTCTAGTTAGAGATTCATGAGTCTAACAGCCTCAGGGTAGAAGCTGTTCCTCAGTCTAGTGGTTCTACACTTAATGCTCCTTAACCTCCTTCCTGAGGGGAGTGGGGCAAAAAGTGTGTGTGCTGGGTGGGTGGGGTCCTTCATGATGCAGGTGGCCCTCTTCCTGCATCTGGAGGTGTAGATGTCTGTGATGGTGGGGAGACTGACTCCAACAGATTTCTGTGCAGCCTTCACCACTCTCTGCAAAGCTTTTCTTTCTGCAGCTGTGCAGCCTCCATGCCACACGTTGATGCTGGAGCACAGGATGCTCTCCACTGCACACCTGTAGAAGGAGGTGAGGACTGAGCTTCCCAGACCAGCTCGCCTCAGCCGTCTGAGGAAGAAGAGTCTCTGATGAGCTTTCTTGATCAGGCTGGTGGTGTTGTTGCTCCAGCTGAGGTTGTCATTCATGTGTACACCCAAGTACTTGTAGCTGGAGACCACTTCTACCGCAGATCCTCTTATGTTCAGGGGGG
>NC_056514.1:2580762-2585999 GCF_014905685.2 Nematolebias whitei
CAACAGTCCCACCCCCCCACGGCACAGGCCCCAAAGCCCACCAACGCACCGAAGGCCCCAAGGCCAGGGCCGGGCGCCGGCGCACCCGCCGGCCCAAGACCCCGGCAACATACCTGTCAAGGCCCGAGATCCCCGGACCAAGCCGGGAACCCCGCCCAGGAGCGATACCACCCCAGAACCCGCGCCCGCGTCCACCCCAGACCCACCCAGGGACAGCCAGGTCACCAGGCCAGTAACCCATGTCCGCCGGTACAGACCGCCCAGAAGCCCGCATGCAGCCAGCACAGGCCATCACCCAGAACCACCAGAGCCACCTCCCCAGTCGGGCGCCACTGCTCCAGGCCCATGACCCCCCCCACGTCCCCAGCCCCAACACCCCACCCACACCGACCACCATGCCCCACGGGACAGAATCAAAGGGGACCACCCACCTCCACTACGTGTTGGAGCCGATTAAAGAAGTCCAGAGAGAATAGTCCGATGTGGGGGTACAGGCTGTCTCAAGACTGATGTAATCTAACAGAAGGTCTTTATACTGTTTAATACTAAGTGTATTTTTATTTTTCCAATTCATGAGTATAGTTTTCTTTGCTATACATAGGGCAGTGAGAATAATATGAATTGATTTTGTCTCCAAGGTGACATCATCTAAGTGGCCCAATAAGCAAACTGACGGAGAGAGTGGAATATTACATCTCAGACACTTTGATAAGTCTTCACATATCCGGCACCAAAACCTCTGAACAGGTGGACAGAACCAAAATGCGTGGATGTAATTGTCCGGAATATTGTCTGTACACTGTGAGCAAATATTAGATGATGCGAAACCCATCTTGAACATCCTTTGACCTGTATAGTGTACTCTATGAAGGATTTTGTATTGTATTAGTTGTAAATTCGAGTTTTTAGTCATCTTAAAAGTTCTCAGACAGATCTGCGACCAAAAGTTTTGGTCAAAATTAACTGACAAGTCTGTCTCCCATTTTACAATGGGAAGAGATATAGCTTCATCTATTTTACTGAGTTTCTGATAAACCTTAGATAGTAATTTGGGAGGGTTAAGATTAAGGAATTCTAATACACTTGTTGACATTTCAATCCTAGTGTTATTAAGGTTAAATTTATTTTTGGTTATAGATTTAATTTGTTGATATTCTAAAAATTTATTCTTATCAATCCCATATTGTGTAATTAATCTGTTAAATGGGATGTAGTCCACTTCTTCATATATATGTTCCAAATATTCAATTCCTTTACACCTCCAACCTGGGAAGTTTATCATCTTATTCTGTTGTAGGATGTCAGGGTTGTTCCAGATGGGTGTACGTTTACATGGGATTAGTGAAGACTCTGTCATTTTAAGAAACTCCCACCAAGCTGTCAGAGAGGAGCTGATATTGATGCTTTTAAAGCATTCCTGTCGTTTTATGTTTGAGCTAATGAATGGAAGGTCCGAGATCATTATATTATTGCAAAATGTCTGTTCTACGTCTAGCCAGGGTTCATCAAGGGGTGTGTGTTTTATCCATCTTGAGATGTATTCTAGCCTGTTGGCTAGAAAATAATAATAAAAGTTGGGTAATTCTAGTCCTCCTTTATCTTTGGATTTCTGTAGTGTTTTTAATCTAATACGAGGGCGTTTATCTTTCCACAGAAATTTAGAAATAGAGGAGTCCAGGGATCTAAACCAGTCAGATGATGGTTTATTTGGGATCATTGAGAATAAATAATTTATTCTAGGCAAAACCATCATTTTTATTGATGCGATCCTTCCCATGAGAGATATGGGTAAAGATTTCCATCTAGCCAGATCATCCTCAATTTTCTTTAAAAGTGGGGTGTGGTTTAGTTTTGTTAAATCTGCTAATTTAGGCGAAACTTTGATACCCAAATATGTAATATTCCCTGATTGCAGTTGTGTAGTAAGTGAATTGTTGAAAGAGCAATTAATTGGTAGAACTGTGGATTTTAGCCAGTTTATAGAGTAATCTGAAACTTTTGAGAAGGAGTTTATCAGTCCAATAACCTGAGAGATGGAGGTTTGTGAATGCCAGAGGAAGAGCAGCACATCATCAGCATATAGACTGATTTTGTGCTCTATGTTCTTGCATTTTATGCCTTTAATATCTGTAGTTTGCCTGATTGCTGCGGCTAGCGGTTCGATGAAAATAGCAAACAGTGAGGGGGAGAGTGGACATCCCTGCCTGGTTCCCCTTTGCAGAGCAAAACTAGCAGATATTTGATTGTTTGTCCTAATGCATGCTGAAGGAGAACTGTATAATATTTGTAACCAATTTATGAAATAATTTCCAAAACCAAATTTATGTAAGGCTGCAAATAAAAATTTCCAGTTAACTCTATCAAAAGCTTTTTCTGCATCTAGAGAGAATATTGCAGTTTCAATATTTTTACTGTAAGAATAATCTATTAAATTAAATAATCTGCGTGAATTTGTGGATGTAACTGGAGTTCTTAACTCAGAGAGGATAAAACTGACTCATCAGGGCAGCTCAGGATGGAATCTGAAATTAGAAGTTAGCAACAGGCTCCAAATATCGGACTGCCGAGAAAAAATATACACAGAAGTTTAAAGGTTATTTGGACTAAACTTATATAGCACTTTTCTATCATCAAGACACTCAAAGCTCTTTACAACAATGTGTGTCCTCATTTACCCATTCATCCAGCTCTATACTAGATCTCTACAATGATTAATCAGAGCTTTATCACATTCATACACTGATAGGATACATGAGAGGCTATGAGGGATTCAGTGTCTTGCCCAGAGACACTTCAGCATGTGACTGCTGGTGGATTCGAACCCCCAACTCTTGCATTGGAGAACGACTGCTCTCACCACTCAGCCACAGGCGCCCCTGTTATATAGAACCACTACAGATGTCATGCAGCTTGTGTCAGCTTTACAACAGGTAGGACAACACGTCAGTGTGTAAGGCTTTCACAACAGACTCGCTGTGTGTTTGTCCTGCAGGCTAGCTGTACGCAAATGTGTTATGGCTGTGGCTCATGGATTAAAAGTAAAAATACCTTTTTGGGGATTGAATTCAGGTTCTTCCCTGTGGCGACCGTCATAACTGAACTGTCAGGTGGTTTCCCCAAAAGAGACACACTGCAAAAACCAGTCCAGATATCAGACCAACACTGTGCACGTCACAGCAAACCGCGGGTGTGATTTGTGTACCTCAGCAAAGGGCAGCTGAAACAGGACACCCAGAGGATGTCGGTGGTGTTCAAAGGAGGGGGGAGTTGTGCAAGACAGGCTAAGAACTGCACACAAACACCAGCAGAACTTCACTCAGAGATTCAAGACTCACAAATCTTTTGAATGTTTGATCTTCTGTCTCACCTGGATGATGACCAGACTGAGCTGGCACTGCAGCAGAAAAAGGAAGCACTTACGGATGCCAGCGGTCGTGTGTCGTGCCTGGGAAAGATTCAGAGATGAATTCAATCCTGATAGAAGCTTTCAGTCAGCGTGTGATGCTCTGCACGGGTCTGACCTGTTCTATGAGTTTGGCGATGCTGACACTGTCTCCTTGGTGGAAGGAGATGGAGCAGCCCAGGCTGTTCAGCTGCCCTGAAAGTCTCAGAGGGGACAGTCCTTCAGTGTCCTCATGAGGCCCTCCTCCAGTGGCATAGCCAAATGTTTCCCGTGAACACTGAGATGGATACAGAGGGTCCAGTGAGATGCTGCAGAGCAAGAAAAAAATCATTTTACTATCGATGCTTTCTCCCATACACGAGCTGTTTTTTGTTTTAGTTAGTCCATTCACATGTTCTAGACATGTTTCATTTTCAAACTATGCTGCTGGACTGCATCCTAATTTGAATTTTAAAGCTATACTAGCTTAAAGTCACATCTACTGCTGCAGCATGTGAGAGGACAGTTGTATGGTTTGTAGTTGTTTTGTCAGTCTGAGTGAGCCACAGTCAGGCTATGATGCTCGTGACCACTGTCCTGCATGTTTTAGATGTTCCCCTGCTGCAACACATCTCACTGAACTGAATGAGTGATTGACAGGCTTCTGCTAAACTTGAGGACATTCTGAGCAGGTACCAGGTGTGTTGCAGTGAAAACATGCAGGTCTGCGGGCCACAAGGACCGGGGTGGATGACACGTTTATGCAGTGACGTAAGGTGGATTTAAAATACTGCAACATATCTTGTGCATCGTGCATAGTGGTATTAGTTTTAGGAGGCATCGTCCAGCCCCAGAGTGTACCTGAGGTCACTCTGCATGAACAGGCGGCTGTTTCGGAAGTTGGCCGAGCTTCCCAGACAACAGGTGACCTCTCTGTTCTCCTGCATGATCTTCATCATCTCACACATGGCTACCAAGACAAAAAAACAAACGCATCAATTAGCAGTTCCCATGCGACTGTTACTTTAAAACCATTTATTGAACCGCACAAATGTGACTCACTGTCAGGGGTGCAGTCAGTGAAGAGCGGGACCAGAAGAGGAACGTTGTCAATGTTCTTCAAATGAGGACGAACTTGGTGGATCCCACGAGGTAGTTTGGCCTGAGAACAAACGTGCCAACAGAAACGGATGAAAACACAAAGCTAACGAGAACTCAGTTATGTTCTTTATGAAGACCAGTCAACAGTTATTAATTAAACAAAAGAAGAAACTGTTGTAAAACATCAAGTTTCTGTGCATTAAGGCTGCTGATTCCTCTGGATGAAAAAAGATGATTACTCTGTTGCAGTCCTCCAGAAAGCTGGGCACATCACTGTCTGTGGGCTGGAAGCTGGCCGAGTGAGCCTCTTCCTCCTGCAGCAGCGGACCCTCAGCTTCGTCGCGACAATCTTCAGAACAAAGGTAAACACTTAGCAGTCACACACGACAAGCCTTGACCAACAGGCACATATTATCAGGGAGGACTTGTTTGAAACAGAAATAAAAGGAAAGAAAGAAATCACTTGATTGTTTTTAGCTAATTTTAATTTCTTTTTTGTGTTTCAATTAATGTTGAATATGTTTGATAAAAAAAGGGGTTTCCATTTTCTGGTTGTGGGGGGGAGGGATGGATGGAGGGATGGATAGATTGATCAATCGATCCAATCCATCCATCCATTATCTTTTACCCGCTTCTTCCATTTTGGGTCACTGGTGCCCATATCCAGCCATCACTGTGTGAGAGGCGGAGGACACCCTGGACAGGTCTCAGTCCATCACAGGGAGGGAGGGAGGGAGGGAGGGAGGGAGGGAGG
>NC_056514.1:2586099-2591934 GCF_014905685.2 Nematolebias whitei
TCTCTCTCTCTCTCTCTCTCTCTCTCTCTCTCTCTCTCTCTCTCTCTGGTGAGAGGAAGGTGTGTGTGGAGGAGCTGAGGAAGGGAGATCGTAAGAATTATCGCATATTCTAAATCTTTAACTTTTCTTTATCACTGTTTTCACTGGGTTTCATGTTATTTGTTTAAATTGTTATTTTGTGTTAGTTTCGCCACGTTTTAAGGTTTTTCTTTTTTGGTTTGGGTGTGGCCGTCAGGTGCACCTGGCTGGCCGGCGCCTAGACGCCATGGTGGTGGGAAGCACGGGGAACTTCTCCACGCTGACACGGAAGAATGGCATCAAGGTGGGTGCCGGTTCTTCGTGCAGCGTGGAGGAAGTTTGTTTGGCGGTGGGGGAGGTGGTTGGACACGGGTCCATTAAATCTGCAGCCCGCATGAACGGGGCTGTAGTGATTTTTGTCGACACCGAGGAGAAAGCTCGGCAGCTGGTCGAGGCTGGCATATCAGTGGGAGACTTGTTTTTACAGGTGTCACCACTGATGCTGCCAGCCACGAAGATCACCTTGTCTAATGTCCCCCCGTTTATTAGTGACGAGTTCCTAATCAAGGAGTTGTCCAGACATGGTAAGGTGGTGTCCCCGATCAAGAAAATCTTGACGGGGTGTAAATCCCCCCTTCTCAAGCACGTTGTCTCTCACAGGAGACAACTGTTTATGATTCTTAATAAACGGGGGGAAGAATTCAACGTTAGGTTTCATGTAAAGCTTGACGATTTTGAATACCTCTTATTCGCGACTTCTGCAAATATGAAGTGTTTTGGATGTGGACAGGAGGGGCACGTGATAAAAATGTGTCCAAACAGAGCCGGGCCGGTTCCGCCCGCTGCTGCGGGGGACCCCCCGGCTGCCGCGGGTGCCCCTCCCGATGCTGCTGCGGGGGGGTCCGCGGCTGCTGCGGGGGGTTCCGCGGCTGCTGCGGGGGGGTCCGCGGCTGCCGCTGGTCCCCCTCCCGCCGCTGCTGCGGAGGAGTTCGCGGCGCCCACTGACAAGGTCTGTAATAGTGACGAGTTGCCAGCTGTGGGTGGGGGCACGGGTGTGTGTGGGGATGAGGGTGGCATCACGGAGGTGTGTGGTAGTGGTGGAGAGAACGGAGTTGTTGTGGAGGGTGGAAAGGAGGCTCGGGGGGAGGTGGGGGTGAACAACGGAGAACGAGAAATGCAGGAGGGCGATGAAGAGTTAGTGTGTGGTGATCGGGAGGAGAAAGTGGAGGTGGATGGAGAAATAAAAGGTGCAAGACAGAAAAGTGAGAGGTCAGGAGCTGGTGTGGAGGGGGAAGCAGGGGCTGTTATAGAGGATATGGAGTTGGGGGCCCCAACCCAGGTGAAGAGACGAGGTAAAAGAAAAAATACAGATGCTGCTGCACATGCCAGCAAACAACTCAGCAAAATAGCTGCAGAGGAGAAAGAGGGATCAGACAGCGACAGTGAGGGCTGGGGTTCTGATTTCAGTGAGTCCTCCCGTGCCTCACAAGCTGACAAAAGTGAACCAAGATACCCTGCAGAATTATTCCTCACCTTCCTACAACAAACCAAAGGGCTGAGAGGAGTCAAAATAGAAAGCCACTTCCCAAACTTAAGGACTTTCTGCTCCTCAGCCAGACATCACATCAGGCACAAACAGGAATCAGGCCTCACTGACCAACAAGTTTACAGACTGAAGAAATTAATGAGCACAGCACGTAAACACTTCTGAACAATGACATACACACACGTTTTAATAATTTTTATAGTTTTATGGTGCACGCTTCTTAACTTTTTACCCATGGATACTTTTAAAATAGCATCTTTAAACACAAACGGGGCAAGAGAAGTTTTGAAACGTGAATTTATTTATCAGACCATAAACTATAAAAAGATCGATGTACTCTTCCTTCAAGAGACACATAGTGATGCACTAAATGATGCAGAATGGCGCAGGGAGTGGAAAGGAGAGGCCATTTTAAGCCACGGCACGTCTAAGAGTGCAGGCGTGGGAATCCTTTTTACAAAGTCCTTCACTCCCAGTCACATAGAGACACGACACATTGTTCAAGGTAGATGTCTTTTAGTCAAAGCTTGTTTTGATCATTTTAATGTAGTTTTTATCAACATTTACGCTCCCACCACCAATGCAGAGAAAAAACGTTTTTTAGAAGAAATTGGGGAGAGGTTGGGAGATTGTGGGACTGAGGACTATGTTTTTATAGGTGGGGATTTTAACTGCACCGAAGACGAATCTCTGGACCGCAATCATGCAGAGCCTCATCCGGCAGCCCAGCGTGTCCTGAGACAGCTGATCGCGTCTCACGGCCTGGTGGACGTATGGAGGAGGATGCACGCAGGCTCCAGGCAGTACACGTGGTCCCACCTTAAAGAAAATCGCATTTCGCTGGCTCGCCTCGACCGTTTTTATTGTTTTAAACATCATTTTAACGTGTTTAAAGCTTGTCAGATCTTACCAGTAGCTTTTACAGACCACTCGCTGATTTTAGGTAAAGTTTTTATCAGAAACATTTTACCTAGGAGCGCCTACTGGCATTTTAACTCAGTTTTAACTTATGACCGTAGTTTTAAGGAGATTCTGAGTTATTTTATGACGGGTTTTAGACAGAGGAAGAGAAATTTTACGTGTTTGCAACAATGGTGGGACCACGGTAAAGTTGAAATAAAACTGCTGTGTCAGCAGCACACTCTCAACGTCACTCGCAACATCACCAGATCTATCAAGGATCTGGAGATTGATATAGTGGAGCTAGTACAACTCAGTGAATCCACAGGAAACCGAGAGCACTTTGAAGCTCTCAAAGAGAAAAGGTTAGCCTTAACCAACCTGCTGGACGCGAAGGTCCAGGGCGTGTTGGTCAGGTCCCGGATGCAGACCATCACAGAAATGGATGCTCCCTCTAGCTTTTTCTTTGGCTTGGAGAGGAAAAACGGGCAGAGAAAAGAGATCCACTCTCTGCTATCGGACACCGGGCAGCAGCTGAGTGAGCCAGGCCAGATCAGGAGGAGGGCCGTGGAGTTTTACTCCTCGTTATTCCAAAGCGAATACGAGAGAGAGGACGAACTGTTCGGAGAGTTCTGCAGTGAGCTACCCCAGGTCTCTGAGGAGACCAACGCCCATCTGGGGCGCCCCCTGGGACTTCACGAGCTCCGCACGGCCCTCCAAAGCATGCAAGGCCAGAAGGCACCCGGTATAGATGGACTCACCGTAGAGTTTTACAAAGCCTACTGGGACATCCTGGCAGAGGATCTACTGGGTGTCTTCAACGAAAGCCTGAACGCCGGCTCACTCCCGCTGTCGTGCCACAGAGCGGTCATCGCTCTCCTGCCCAAAAAAGGGAACCTACAGGACCTGAAGAACTGGCGCCCGGTGTCCCTGCTTTGCACCGACTATAAAATCCTCTCCAAGGTCTTGGCTACCAGAATGAGAGAAGCTATGGAGCAGGTCATCCACCAGGACCAGACCTATTGCGTCCCCAGCAGGTCCATGGTAGATAACATCTATCTGATTCGAGACGTTTTGGAAGTCTCCAGTTCATTGGGCTTGAACACAGCCTTGGTCTCACTTGATCAAGAAAAAGCTTTTGACCGCGTCGAGCACGGCTTTCTCTGGGAAACTATGGGGAAGTTCGGGTTCGACGCTGGTTTTATAGCTAAGATCCAGGTGCTGTACAGTGGTGTTGAGAGTGTGCTGAAGATCAACGGTAGCTTGTGTGCTCCTTTTAAGGTGTGTAGAGGCGTTCGGCAGGGCTGCGCGCTCTCGGGGATGCTCTACGCACTCTCCCTGGAACCCCTCCTCCGAAAGATTCGAGCAAAGGTCCGTGGTTTTATTACACCCGGTTTTAACAACAGAGTGGTTTTATCCACCTACGCTGACGATGTTGTTGTTTTTATCAAAAACCAGAAGGACGTAGACATTTTAAAAAAAGTTACCGAAAGTTTCTCCACCCTGTCCGCTGCGAGGGTGAACTGGGGAAAGAGCACAGCCCTCGCCGTGGGTGAGTGGCCTGAAGGACTCCCGGTTCTCCCTCAAAGCCTCCAGTGGAGGAGAGACGGGTTTAAATATCTCGGTGTCTACCTGGGAGATAACGATGCGATCAGGAAAAACTGGGTAAACGTTAAAGAAAAGTTTGAGGATAAAATACAAAAATGGAAATGGCTGCACTCCCAGATGTCCTACAGAGGCAGAGTGCTAGTTTTGAACAACCTGGTCGCATCGCAGTTGTGGCACAAACTGGCCGTTTTAGACCCACCTCCAGACCTGTTGAAACAACTACAGTCCGAGATGGTGGAGTTTTTCTGGAAAGGTCGGCATTGGGTGCCACAGTCTGTTTTATTTTTACCAAGAGAGGAGGGGGGACAGGGCCTTGTCCATCTGGCCAGCAGGACGGCAACTTTTAGAATGCAGTTCCTCCAAAAATACCTGGCAGGACCTGCTGATACAGTGTGGAGAGACGTGGCCAGCTGCATCCTCAGAAGAGTGAGCGGGTTGGGGCTGGATGCGGCTCTGTTTCTAACTAATGTTGACCGTTTACAGCTAACGGGGCTACCCAAGTTCTATCAGAGTGTTTTTAAATTATGTTCCCCTTTTAAATTCGACAGAACAAAAACGAATAATTCTCTGCATTGGCTTTTAGAAGAACCGTTAGTCTGTGGAGCGAGACTGGACGTCTCTGACAGCACAGTGCCAGGGCTGCCGACGGTGCTTTGCAGGTCTGGGACGGTGACCCTGAGGCGCCTGGTGGAGACGGCCGGACCAGACTTCTCCGGCGTACAGAAAGTGGCCTCGTTGCTCGGGGTCCGGTCTGCCAGACTGGTGCGGCGCTTCATGGACCTGTTGAGGGAGAGGTTGACTGCTAGAGAGGGGCACCTCCTGCAGCTGTGGTCCGCGGAAGGTCGCCCGCCTGATCCGACGGACCCGTTTCCAGACACCCACCTGGTTCCTAACCTCGGGGACAGCAGCGGTCCCCTTCTTCGTGACACAGGCCCAAAGGTGGACTTATGCAGATCGGGGCAAAAAGTACTCTACAGAACCTACGTGAAAGTGCTGAATAAGAGGACTCTGCACAACAGAGCCGTTTGTGTCTGGGACGGCAAGTTCGGAGAGCAGAAGCCCCAGTGGAGGACACTCTACAAACCTCCGATTAAAAAACGGACTGGTGACCTTCAATGGAGGGTCCTTCATGGCGCCATTGCTACAAACTCTTTTTTATCTGTCATCAGTCCCGGGGTTTTAAACGAGTGTCCTTTTTGCAATTTGCCAGAGAATGTTTTTCACGTTTTTATGGATTGTGTTCGACTAACAGTTTTTTTTAGCCTCTTAACAAAGATTTTTAACCTGTTTGACACAGTTTTTACCCAATCTGTTTTTATCAACGGTGTATTTTACAGCAGGGCCACTAAAGGCAAGTCCCAAATTTTAAATTTTTTAATCGCCGAGGCAAAGATGGCAATATATTTGTCTCGCAGGGACAGATTGCAGGATGGACCTCACCTCGATGCTGTGTCTCTGTGGAGGTGCAACGTCAGGGCCAGGTTGGCCTTGGAGTTTCAATTCCACAGGGACACTGGGGATTTAGAAAGGTTTTTGAAACTGTGGGGATTTAAAAATGTTCTATGCACCATCTCTGATCAGAAGGAACTGACAATCAACAAGCTTTTAATGTAAACGCTCTAGTTTAAGCTTGTCCTGATCATGTTTTTTTACTAGTGTTTTTAAAACTATTTTTTTTGATAACTGTGTAAATAAAGTTTTGTTAAAAATCAAAAATCTCTCTCTCTCTCTCTCTCTCTCTCTCTCTCTCTCTCTCTCTCTCT
>NC_056514.1:2591944-2609290 GCF_014905685.2 Nematolebias whitei
CACACACACACACACACACACACACACACACACACACACACACACACCTAGGGACAATTTAAAGTTACCAATCAGCCTAACATGCATGTTTTTGGTCTGTGGGAGGAAACCGGAGTACCTGGAGAAAAAACACGCAGCACGGACAGAACATGCAAACTCCATCCAGAAAGGCCCCGGGCAGGGATTTGAACTAGCAACCTTCTTGCTGAGAGGCAGCAGCTCTACCAACTGCACAACCGTGCCGTGGGAAAAAAATCAATTAAAAAAAACACAAATCATGCAAACCTTCATCAGCTCAAATCTTTTTACCGTTTACACGATTACATTTCTTACAGGAACTTGCAGTAAGAAAAAAAACAGTAAAACTAAACTTTGACTTTCTCCATCTGGAGAAGAGGCATGTGTGGGTTAAAATTAAGACAACAAACATCACTGATGTCCCCGTCGCTGTTTGAACAGTGAGTGTTTGTAGTTTTTGAGATGAATGTTTTTCTGACTGGAATTGAACAGGGAACTCAAGTAAACCTTAATGTTTTTGATGCAAGATATTTAAGTGGAGGGCAGCACGGTGGCACAACTGGTAGAGCTGCTGCCTCTCAGCGAGCAGGTCCCTGGTTCAAATCCCGGTCCAGGGGCCTTTCTAGGTGGAGTTTGCATGTTCTCTCCGTGCATGCGTGGGTTTTCTCCGGGTACTCCAGTTTCCTCCCACAGACCAAAAACATGCATGTTAGGCTGATTGGTAACTCTAAATTGTCCCTAGGTGTGAATGAGAGAGTGAATGGTTGTTTGTCTCGTTTGTCTCCGTGTGTCCCTGTGATGGACTGGAGACCTGTCCAGGGTGTCCCCCGCCCCTCGCACAGTGATTGCTGGACATGGGCACCAGCGACCCCCGTGACCCAAAATGGAAGAAGCGGGTAAAGATAATGGATGGATGGATAATTAAGTGGGTTAGTGGGTGCCTCACTTAGTTTTCAAGTTATGCTCCCAGCATGCATGAACGGACAGAGGGTACTGGTAGTTCCAATTCCTCCTGTTTGCTTTTGTGATGAGGGACAAAAATGTAAAAAAGTAAACCCGACGATGGAATATAATTCTTATTCTTATTCGATAATAATCTGACTAAGTAAAATATTTAAAAAGTGCATCACACTGAGGGTTATCTTTTCTGACCATAAGTAAAAAGCAAAAGGGCGATAATGTTATTGCCTGTGTCTGTTTGTTAGCTAAATATTTCAAGCACCACTCAATGGATTTTAAGGAAACTATGAAAGGAATTAATGAATAAATATTTACAACGGATTAACTTTTGGGAGTTCCCTCATTCAATACAGCCGTCACAACAAACTAACCTTTGGAAACACAAAATAGTTTCATAAACATTAAGTGCAATTCTGGAGTGGTAGTAACTTCGAGTCATTCACAACACATGCTTCGAGCACTACACACTGCACAGCATCTTCATGTAAAATACCAGCTCCTTTCAAATCATAGTTCATGAAACACACAAACACAAACTCCCCTTTACAGCTCGACTGTCATACACACCACATACTGTTGAACCAGAGAGCTCAGCGTTGCATTGCCTTCATGACATGCAGCCAGGATGGAAGAACCGAAGGAAGCACAGTGCCTGAGACATGCAGGCGAGTTTCACTCATTATCACTCCAGTTTGTCATCATTGCTCTTAGCTCCTCTCTAAAATTATCTTCTTTTGTTTGTAAATTCTGTAGCCGTCTGGTTACACAGACTTTATGTCGTCACCAGTGCTTAATTTGAACCAGATCCTGCCGGAATAGGATCTTGGAACTCTCTTATTTTGACAGAGTGCGTTCTGTAATGGTTTGCTTGGATCTGGTATCTATCAGGCTTAATAATAATAAAGTTATGAACAAATAGAACTGTCTTGAACAAATAAAACCTATACTGGACATGTAATCTGAAAATAATTACATAAACACTAGTTTTAAACACAACAGTCACTTAAGAGCTTCCTAATATCACATGAGAGCTGCTCCTTCAAGTAAGCATTTCCACTTCTACCCTTAAAAAAATCTCCGCCCCTAAGAGTACAGTCATGGGCAATTTAATTAAAAACACAAAAATATAATTAAATAGCACAACTAAACTGCAAATAAGTTTTACAATTTAAGTGGGTCATTAATAAAATTTTGACTATTTATTAAAAACACGAGAGAAATGTTTGATGGGTAATTATGTTTCTTACATCACGCATCAAAACAACAATGCTAATTTAAACAACAATGCTAATTTATCAAAATAACAGTGTCGATCAAAAAAGCCGAAAAGACAGTCCAATTTACTTTTAAAAAAAAGTCTTCTCATTTTACAACTAAACAACTGAGAACTGAAGCACATGAATGGAGCTAAGGCTCCCACATACTCAGGCATACTTCACTCCATAGAAGTCTGCACTTACTCGAGGCGGACTCCATGCGGACTCAAAGCAGAAGTCCACCGACCATGTCCACGCAAAGATAAAATTTTATGACCACATACTCGGTGTCGCATAATAAACTGCCCGGCGAGAAACAGTGTTCACATCGAAATGTTTTGTATGCAACACCAACCGCTCTCAGATAACGGCTTTCAGAGAACATGAAATTCATGAGAGGAAGTAGATCAGACCCTGGATAAGGACAAGGTACTTTGTCGAGCTAAATGGAAGTACCTCAGGGACAGATTTGTTAAGGCAAGAAAGAAGATGAGAGGGAAAAGTGAGGATGAGGCAAAGGGAGGTGTCCCACCTATTTTTTCTATGCTGTCTTGGCTGGACACCTTTGTAAAATGCCGGGAGACAGACACAATCTGTCTACACAAAGCTTTTAACATCTTTAATACATTATACAACCAATGGGGAGTCACTCACTGGCATATTTACTCCATCCAATTCCACCCACATCATTGAGAAAAACAAAAATAAATGGATAACAAACCTTGGTTGAGTTCTTCGTGCAGGGAGCCATGACTCGGACTGGATGGAGCTCCTTCACAGGGACTGTCTCCATTAGGAGTCAGAGAGATGTGACAGTTCCAGCCTGTCTCTAAGCCCATCTTCTCTGCAAACACCTGCAGACACAAGGCTCCTCACTTCAGTCTCACATTACCTTCTGACAGCACAGGGCTGAAAAGTTCATGCATGATAAAAAGTCCACACTGAATCTTTAAACTGTGTCATTTTAGCTCTTTTTAGATACTCATCGATCTGTTCATGAAGCCAGTGAGCCGGTGGTCACTTTCAGAATCAGTATGAATCACAGTCATTGCACCAACATTTTCACAGGCCTGACTTCTGTTGTTTAAGAAAAACAACTTAGCTCCTTTAAAATGTAACAACTTTTCATGCAAATCCTCTTTTATAAACCTTTACATCACTGTCACTTCTGCATTACTGTTTTTTTTTTTTCACATAAAAGTCTATGATATTTATGAAATCTGCTGGTTTCCACCATCATCTTACTCATTGGTGGTTTTTTATTTACATTTTCTTAGAACAGAAGTATAACATACAGTGAGGAAAATAAGTATTTGAACACCCTGCGACTTTGCAAGTTCTCCTACTAAGAAATCATGGAGGGTCTGAAATTTTCATCTTAGGTGCATGTCCACTGTGAGAGACATAATCTAAAATTTAAAAAAATACGGAAATCACAATGTATGATTTTTTAATAATTTATTTGTGTGTTACTGCTGCAAATAAGTATTTGATCACCTGCCAATCAGCAACAATTCTGGCCCTCAAAGACCTGTTAGTCCGCCTCTAAAAGTCCACCTCCACTCCACTATGGATTTAACATCTACCGCTGTGATCGTCAAAAAAGGGGGGGTGGAGTCGCTATTTACATCAGAGATTCTCTGGTTGCTAGTCTTGTGTCTTCTAAAACAATTCCAAACCAAATTGAGGCCTTAGATGTAAACATCACTTTGAATGGAGGCCAGATTTTATATGTAGTGCGTTGTTATCGTCCCCCCTCAGCAACACCTGAGGCTCTGTCCTCCCTGATGGAATTCCTTGGTAATTTAAAATTCAAAGAGATTTTGTTGGCAGGAGATTTCAACATTGACTGGGATAAGTCGACCCCCCTCTGTGATAAATTCAAGGAATGTTGCTTGTCTCTCAACCTAACCCAACTCATTGACTCTCCCAATAGATGAAACAAAAACCGTCCTGAAAAGTCTTAGACCTTTTTCTAACAAATACGCCTCACAAATTCCCTGGTACAGGTGTACTCACTAACATTTTGAGTGATCATTGTGTGACAGCAACGCAGAGATATTAAACTTCCACCTTCTAAGCCCAGATTAATTAAAAAAAGGGATCTGAAACATTTTTGTGAACAGTCATTCCTCTGGGATCTGTCTCACTTTGACTGGCATCGTATTCTATTAACTGACGACGTGAACTCCGCTTGGAACTATTTTCATAATAGTTTCATTTATTTTGTGAACAAACATGCTCCTTTCATCAGTTCAGAATAAAGGGACGAGACAGCCCCTGGTTTACTCCAGAGCTAGCTGACCTCCTGCACAGGAGAGATCATCTTTGGGCCACAGCGAGAAAATCTGACTCAGACACTGATTGGTTGAGTTTTCGACAGATGAGGAATAAATGTACAACTGCTGTCAAAGCAGCAAAACGCAACTATTTCTTATCTCAGACCTCCAAAAACCTAAATGACCCCAACAGATTCTGGAAAACCCTCAAATCTCTCTCAGGCACCCCCCAATCATCTGACCTCCCATCACAACTTCTCATTAACACTATTCCTGTGTCAAATAAGCACGAGATCCTGAACTGTTTCAACAAACATTTTGTTGCTTCTGGTTCTTTATTTGACAAAGTTACTAATGGAAAATCAGCCACTTCACTTAATAACCAAACTTCTACAAATCAAATCCCTCTTACAAGTCAATCCTCAGTTAATCACACCTTCTCTTTTTCTCCATTCTCAGTCAGTGAGGTCAATAAACTGTTAAAAGATCTTGATCCTAAAAACTCTGCAGGTCCAGATGAACTTCCACCTTATTTCTTAAGGCTGGCTGCTCATATCATCACAGTCCCTGTGACCCACATCTTCAATCTCTCCATGAGACAAAACTCCATCCCAGACACTTGGAAAACAGCCTTTGTTCTTCCTTTGCTGAAGGGAGGTGACCCCACCTCACTGAACAACTATGGACCAATCTCTAAACTCTGCATTTTAGTCAAGGTTCTAGAAAAACTGATAAACTCTCAAATCAAAAATTACCTGGACTCATTTAACATCTTACCTCCACATCAATCTGGTTTCAGGAAACAACACAGCACAACCACTGCTTCACTGAAGGTTCTTAATGACGTTGTTAAAACATTGGATGCTAAGGATTATTGTGCTGCACTTTTCTTAGATCTGTCTAAAGCTTTTGATACTGTGGATCAGAACATCTTGTGTCATAAACTCTCAGAAATTGGTTTCTCAGATCACACCATTGGTTGGTTCTCTAACTATCTTTCAGACCGGAGGCAATGTGTTCAACATAATGGTACTTCCTCCAGTTATTTAACAGTCAACAATGGTGTACCACAAGGCTCAGTCTTAGGACTCACCCTCTTTACAATCAACATACGTAATGTCGGTAAAAACATCCCTGATGCATCCATACATTTCTATGCTGATGACACAGTTGTTTATTGTCAAGCTAAAACTGTTGCTAAGGCTTTCCAGCTTTTGAAATCTGCATTCAACATCATCCAGACAGATTTGTTTCACCTCAAACTTGTCCTAAATGCAGAAAAACCAAAAGGATGCATTTTTCAAATAGGAAGTTGGTCCCAGCAGTTCTTCCTTTGATTTCATCCTCAAATGGTGTCCCCATTGAGTTTGTTGATTCCTATAAATATTTGGGTATCTTGGTCGACTCGCATCTCTCTTTTAAGTTTCATGTGGAAAATTTGGTAAAGAAACTGAAAGTTAATCTGTGTTTCTTTTTCAGAAACAGATCCTGTCTAACTCTGAATGATAGGAAACACCTTGTAACGGTGACTTTCCTTCCCTCCATTGATTACGGTGACATTATTTACATGAACTCTCCTACAAGAACCCTGCAGATGTTGGATGCTGTCTATCATGGTGCACTAAGATTCATAACTGGCTGTAACTATCGTACCCACCACTGCACCCTGTATTCACTGGTTAACTGGACATCATTAACTTCACGCAGACTCTCCCACTGGTACATTTTCATCTTTAAATCACTTCTTGGTCTGCTGCCTTCATACATCTCCTCCTACATGTCTCTGCGTGAGTGCAGCTACAGCGTGCGCTCTCAGGACATTATTACATGCAGTGATCCCTCAGTGCGAACTGAACTAGGCAAAAGGCCCTTCTCCTACTCCGCTCATGTTTCCTGGAATATCTTACAAAAAGATTTGAAGCTCTCGATCTTTGACCTCTCTAAGTGGCTTTAAAAATCTGTTGGACTCCTGGCATGGACCAATGCAGACATGTTCCTGTTTTTAGTTTTCTACATTTGCCTTATAATCCAGCTGTTTAAGTTACTTTTCTTTTTTTTAGCCATCCTATTTGTAAAAATAAAAATTGTATGACTTTTTATAACTGTTTATTGTTGTCGCTGTTGTCCATTGATGTCATCATTCTTTGTTGAAATCAGGTCTCTCTTGTAAATGAGTCCTCGAGGCTCAATGGGATTTACCTGTCTAAATAAAGGTCGAATGAATGAAACTTATTATTCTAAATTAGAAGCACCTGTTTGAGGTCGTTAGCTGCATAAAGACACCTGTCCACCCCACACAATCAGTAAGTCTCAAACTACTAACATGGCTAAGACAAAAGAGCTATCCAAAGACACCAGTGACAAAATTGTAGACCTCCACGAGGCTGGAAAGGGCTACGGGGCCATTGACAAGCAGCTTGGTGAAAAAAGATCGGAGCAATTATCAGAAAATGGAAGAAGCTAAACATGACTGTCTATCTCTCTCGGACTGGGGCTCCATGCAAGATCTCACCTCGTGGCGTATCAGTGATCCTAAGAAAGTTGAAGAATCAGCCCAGAACTACATGGGAGGAGCTGGTCAGTGACCTGAAGAGAACTGGCACCACTGTTTCCAAGATTAATGTGGGTGATACACTAAGACGTCATAGTTTAAAATCATGCATGGCACGGAAGGTTCCCCTGCTTAAATCAGCACATGTCCAGGCCCGTTTGAAGTTTACCCATGACCATTTGGATGATCCAGAGGAGTCATGGGAGAAAGTTATGTGGTCAGATGAGACCAAAATAGAACTTTTTGGTCTTAATTCCACTCGCCGTGTTTGGAGGACTAAGAACGATGAGTGTCATCCCAAAAACACCATCCCTACTGTGAAGCATGGGGGTGGAAGCATCATGCTTTGGGGGTGTTTTTCTGCACATGGGACAGGACGACTGCACTGTATTAAGGAGAGGATGGCCGGGGCCATGTATTGCGAGATTTTCAGGAAAACTTCCTTCCTTCAATTAGAGCATTGAAGATGGTCATGGCTGGGTCTTCCAACAGGACAATGACCTGAAGAACACAGCCAGGAGAACCAAGGAGTGGCCCCGTAAGAAGCATATCAAGGTTCTGGACTGGCCTAGCCAGTCTCCAGACCTAAACCCTATATAAAATCTTTGGAGGGAGCTCAAACTCTGAGTTTTTCAGTGACAGCCCAGAAATCTGGCTGATCTAGAGAAGATCTGTGTGGAGGAATGGGCCAAAATCTCTGCTGCAGTAAACCTGGTGAAAAACTACAGGAAACATTTGACCTCTAACTGCAAACAAAGACTACTGTACCAAATATTAACATTAACATATTAACTGGGTCTCCTCCCGGTGGGATATGTCCGGAACACCTCACCAGGGAGGCGTCCTGTAGGCATCCTAAACAGATGTCTGAGCCACCTCAATTGGCTCCTCTCGACGTGGAGAAGCAGTGGCTCTACTCTGAGTCTCTCCCGGATGATCGAGCTTCTCACCCTATCTCTAAGGGAGAGCCCAGACACCCTGCGGAGAAAACTCATTTTGGCCACTTATATCCGAGATCTCGTTCTTTCGGTCACAACCCAAAGCTCATGACCATAGATGAGAGTAGGAACGTAGATCGATCGGTAAATTGAGAGCTTCGCCTTTTGACTCAGCTCTCTCTTCACCACGACAGACCTGTACAGCGGCTGCTTCACTGCAGACTCTGCACCTATCCGCCTATCGATCTCATGTTCCATTTTCCCTCATACATGAACAAGACCCCAAGATACTTGAACTCCTCCACTTGGGGCAGGACCTCCTCCCTGACCCAGAGAGAGCGCTCTACCCTTTTCCGGCTCAAGACCATGGCCTCGATTTCGAGGAACTGATCTTCATCCCGGCTGTGTCGCACTTGGCTGTGAACCGCTCCAGCGAAAGCTGTAGATCACGATCTGATGAAACAAACAGGACCATATCATCTGCAAAAAGCAGAGACGCAATTCTAAGGTCACCAAAATGGATCCCCTCAACACCTTGGCTGCGCCTAGAAATTCTGTCCATAAAAGTTATGAACAGAATCGGTGACAAAGGGCAAACTTGGAGGAGTCCAACTCTCACTGGGAACAAGCCCGACTTACTCCCGGCAATGCAGACTAGGCTCTGACACCGGTCATACAGGGACCTAACAGCCCGTATCAAAGGGCCCGGTACCCCATACTCTCAGAGTACCCCCCGCAGGGTTCCCCGAGGGAAGCGGTCGAACGCCTTCTCCAAATCCACAAAGCACATGTAGACCGTTACAACCAGGACGAAAACCGCACTGCTCCTCCTGAATCCGAGGTTCGACTATCCGACGGACCCTTCTCTCAAGAACCCCCGAATAGACCTTACCAGGGAGGCTTAAGAGCGTGATCCCCCTGTAGTTGGACCACACTCTACGATCCCCCTTTTCAAATAGGGGGACCACCACCCCAGTCTGCCAATCCAGGGGAACTTCCCCCGATGTCCACGCAATGTTGCAGAGTCATGTAAGCCAGCACAACCCTACAACATCCAGATCCTTAAGGAACTCCGGGCGAAGCTCATCCACCCCTGGGGCTCTGCTAGCGAGGAGCTTTTTAACCACCTCGGTGACCTCAGCACCAGAGATTGGAGGGCCCGACCCAGAGTCCCCAGGCTCCGCTTCCTCAGTGAAAGGCGTGCCGGTGGGATTGAGGAGGTCTTCAAAGTATTCTGCCCACCGACCCACGACATCCCGAGTTGAGGTCAGCAGCACACCACCCCCACTATAAACAGTGTTGGTGGTGTACCACTTTCCCCCCCGAGACGCCGGATGGTGGACCAGAATCTCCTCGAAGCCGTGCGGAAGTCATTCTCCATGGCCTCTCCGAACTCCTCCCATGCCCGGTTTTTGCCTCAGCAACCACCCGAGCCACATGTCACTTGGACTGCCGTTACCCATCAGCTGCTTCTGGGGTCCCACAGGTCAAAAAGGCCCGATAGGACTCCTTCTTCAGCCTGACAGCATCCCTCATTGACGGTGTCCACCACCGGGTTCGAGGGTTGCCGCCGTGACAGGCATGACAACCTTGCAGCCGCAGCTCTGGTAAGCCGCCTCGACAATAGAGGCACGGAACATGGCCCACTCAGACTCAATGTCCCCCACCTCCCCCGGAACGTGTTCGAAGTTCTCCCGCAGGTGGGAGTTAAAGCGCCGTCTCACAGGAGACTCTACCAGACTTTCCCAGCAAACCCTAACAATATGTTTGGGTCTGCCAGGTCTGACCGGCATCCTCCCCCACCATCGGAGCCAACTCACCACCAGGTAGTGATCAGTGGATAGCTCCGCCCCTCTCTTCACCCGAGTGTCCAAGACATGTGGCCGCAGATCAGATGAGACGACGATAAAGTTGATCATCAAACTGCGGCCTAGGGTGTCCTGGTGCCAAGAGCACATATGGACACCCTTATGCTTGAACATGGTGTTCGTTAAGGACAATCCATGACGAGCACAGAAGTCCAACAACAGAACACCACTCGAGTTCAGATCAGGGAGGCAGTTCCTCCCAACCACACCCCTTCAGGTCTAACTGTCATTGCCCACGTGAGCATTGAAGTCCCCCAGCAGAACAAGGGAGTCCCCAGGAGGTGCACTTTCCAGTATCCCCTCCAAGAACTCCAAAAAGGGTGGATAATCTGAACTGCCGTTTGGTGCATAAGCACAAACGACAGTCAGAACCCGTCCCCCCACACGTAGGCCGAGGGAGGCCACCCTCTCATTCACCGGGGTGAACCTCAACACACAGGCACAAAGATGGGGGGCAATAAGTATGCCCACTCCTGCTCGGCGCCTCTCACCAGGGGCAACTCCAGAGTGGAAGAGTGTCCAACCCCTCTCAAGGAAACTGGTTCCAGAGCCAGAGCCAAGCGTAGAGGTGAGTCCGACTATTTCTAGCCGGAACCTCTCAACCTCACACACCAGCTCAGGCTCCTTCCCCACCAGTGAGGTGACATTCCACGTCCCGATAGTCAGCTTCTGTAGCCGAAGATCAGACCACCAGAGTCCCCGCCCTCGGCCACCACCCATCCCACATTGCACCCGACCCCTTTGGCCCCTCCCACAGGTGGTGAGCTCATGGGAAGTCTAATGAGACTAATCAGAGCTTTATCACATTCATACAGTGATGGGACACACGTCAGAGGCTATGAGGGGTTCAGTGTCTTGCCCAGGGACACTTCGACATGTGACTGCTGGTGGATTCAAAACCCCAACTCTCGCATTGGAGGATGACTGCTCTAACCACTCAGCCACGGCCGCCCCCTAGCAGATTTAGTAGAGTGCTGTATGAATGGGTAAATGAGGCACAGATTGTGATGTAAAGCGCTTTGAGTATCTTGATCAGATAGAAAGGAGCTATATAAGTGCAGTCCATTTACCATTTACATATTATTGTCCCATATGGAGGCATAAGACTCTTTTGTATTTTTTTTTATTTGTTGTTATTTTGCTACTTTAAGCAAAAATTTTACTACTTTTGTGCTTTTAGCTAGTGTTTTAACTAGACTTTAGCTGTTTTTAATTTCTAGCTACTGTTGGCACTTTTAGCTTGTAGCTGAATTTAGCTAATTTTAACAAGACTTTTACTCTCTAGCAGTGGTGTGCACAGCTAATACGTTAACAGTGGAGCAATTTTTTTTTGTTTAGCAGATTAGCGTTTTTTCTGACTTTGAAAACCGTTGGCGGAATTAGCTTCCGCTAAATTAGGTTTTGTCAACTTTAAGTCCACCTACAAAATTCACAAGCTTGTTCCTGACTGTTGTGGGCGTGTCTCGAAGAGTCGGTTAAGCCTCCAGTATACTGCCGCGTACATCCATACGCAGAGGTACGAGCGTACCCCCCAGGGCATGTCCGTGCAAAGCTCAAATTTTTACGACCGCATACGCGATCCTGGTGTCGCACAATAAACTGCCCAGCGACGGACTGTTTTGAATTTGACACCAATGTATTAAATTCCCCTTCTTCATCTCTGATCTGGCCTTTTATTTTGTTTTTTTGCTAAGAGGCAAGTGATCTCTTCCTCCTCCGTTTATGTCATGACTGAAATGGTGAGAAATGAAGGAACTTGTCACGAGCGAATTAAACTCAGGTCCAACATGGCTGCGGGAGGGTCTGGAGATTTCCTGGTGGGCTGGTCTGATGTGTGGGCTGTAGAGCCAGCGCTCCCTGTTTTTTTTTTATTTTTTAGATCTTTTTATTAACAACATATAAACACAGAACACCGCTGTGGCTGAGGCTGCCAGCGCTCGTTTTTTCCCCCCCTGACCTGTCAATCAAGCCAGTAGGCGTGTCAGCAAATGACCAATCGGCGACCTTAATTTGTCCCGTAGGTAAACGCCCCTTGTCTGTGAAGCTGCTCTGCAGCTGCTCAGGGTGTACGATGGAGTTTAATGACTGAACCCTCTGCGTACAATACACGTGTACGTACGCGTGAACGGACGTACGCGGCAGTATACTGGAGGCTTTAGGCATACTATTGGCTGACTACGTGTATGCGGGACAAGACGATTGGTCGACGCAGCTTCAACTGGAAGGAGACGAAGGAGTGCGACGCAGACTGAGTGAAGATCGTCTTAGCGGTTAGCTGTTTAGCGTTAGCTTCTGCTAATTTTTTTTTAACCGGTTTTGTGATTTAGCATTAGTGAAGCTAATTTTTTTTACTTAGCAGAATATTTACACATCATATGGGTTAACGAAACTAATTATTTGGTTAGCTGTGCCATCACTGCTTCTCAGCTACTGTTGATGAGATTTTAGTTTAGTGAAGGAATGTGCTTCTTTACCAGAATAGATCAATTTACAGCAAACTGCAATGAATTTTACCTTTAGTTAATGATGCCTGTGCAATATCATAGGAAACTTACTACTCTTCTTACATCTAACAAGGTTTAGTCAGGTCCTCTGGACGGATTCTTCTTTGATGAAACACTGTCTTTTATCCAACAGACTTTTTTGGTCTGACTGAAGAAAAAGAAGAAGTCTTATGGATAAAATACGAAACGTTTCAACAAAGAATCTGCTCAGAGGACCTGACTCAACCTTAGACTCACTGAGCATGCATCAGGATACTCGTCTCACAGCTTTTAAATAAATCACATAAATTATACACCAAAATGTGTGGGTTCATTAGGAATAATGTGTTGAAAGTTTTGTTAGTGGTACAACATAATGTATACAAAACTTACAAAAAACTGATAGAAAGAAAAACAAAGATCATTGAGGTTTTGGTGAAACACATGAGAAAACCTAGCAGCTTAGGGATCTATAGCTTGGACATTATTCACAACAGAAACATCATTTGAAGTATAAATGGACCTCAGAAACTTGGACTTTGCATGTTTGAACTGGTATTTTGATACATTTGAAAGTTTTACACAATCCCAGTTTAGGGTTTATATTTTTTAGACTTTTCAACAAATGTTCAAATTGCATTTGATGATGTCACACATTGAGTTTGAGCCATCTAAAAAATGTGAATCCTATTAATCTCCTCTTACTGAGACAATTCTTTTTGTTAGATAAACAAATTCTGTCTTCTTTTACCAAGTTTGCTTCTCGCTGCTATAGGACTTATGGTTTTCTCTCAGAACCCTCCAGAATGCACACTGGAACTTCTTCGACACACTCAGTTATAATTTAGCCTAAAATTTTCTACTCAAAACTAGAAGTAATTTTTTTTTTACTTGTCATATCTTCTACATAAAACACTGTAGAAATAAAAATGTAGACCTGACTTGTTATTTTTACACAGCAACTTATTGAGGCTTATTTTTTCAGTCTGTTTCTGTCTGCCTCATTAACTGGGCAGTCAAGCAGCGACGGACACAGGTGTGTGGTTACTACGGTGACCATAACGAGCCACTGGCATCCTTCAGAATTTCTTCAGAAATGTTAAAGCTTTGATAAAAACCACCACTCTAATGACAGGACTAAAGACTGTTGCTCCTGCCGTCTCGTTTTGAAGCAGTCATCTGCTGGAAAGTTGTATGGGGAAAAACAGCATGAGTGGGTCTATTTACCGTTTTCAGTAAAACTGCCCAGTCATTTTAGTTGAGATACTGGACTGTGTGCTCACCTTGCTGCGGAGCTCGTCCTCCATGGAAAAATAAACAAAACGGATACAAGCGGTCACAAGGGCATCAATAAGACGGACTGTGTCCAGCCTCGCCTGGAACTGAGACGACACCATGCCCATGAAGATCTGTCCGCTCAGGGCCTGGACGCAGTCCTCCCGCTCCACACCTTCACCTATTCCCTCTGCAGACAAGACGGGAGCAGACAGGGACGAGCTACAGCAGCTCTATTTTCTTACTGTACAGTAACACTTTAGCCATCTGTCAGTCACTCCTCACCATCCGAGCTCCAGCTGTTCCTGCAGATGTTGTGTTTGATGGGGGTGGTGGAGGGCAGCTCAACACCAGAGAAGAGGCAGGGGCCGGGGGCGAGCTCCACACACTTTCCATTCAGCTGACTGGACAACGACACTTGCATAGGTTTGTATGAAAAGGCTGAGCAGTAACCTGACAGACAGGCACGCTGGTAGAAGTCCAAAACTTTCTTCCTGTCAAACAAACAGAAGGACAAATATGAAAAGACTAAATACCAACATTTGAAATTATGACGCCTTAAAAAGTGTTTGGTGTTGTAGTTATGAGCGATTAGTATCTTTGAATGACCTCCGTTTGAAAAACAAGTTAAATCTGACCAGACTGATGAGGTAACAGCTGGTCTGAGCCAGGCCAAACTCAAAATGGATTACTGCCATCTTAACCCCCCCCCAGAAATTTCATTTTGATCTCGTGAACTGAGTGTGTTGTTTTGCTTTGTTAAAACTGCCTTTCTCTGAAGCTAAACATTGTTTCCATGAAGTAACAGAAACCAGACCTGTCTGAGCCTGAAAGAGGGTAGATATCAGTTCCATCCCAGAAGTCAGAACAGGCCTCGAGGATAAGTTCAGCTGAACCGTGCGACAGCATCTGGACGTTATCTGCAACAGCGTGAGGAAAGTTAACAAGAGATGCAACAAAAAACACTTTCCAAGGCTTACTTATAAACACAGATGGACCCATACAACAAACTGAGTTTTTTTTCTTAATCGTTTTTTTTTTTTTTTATTAAAACACCTAAACATCTCGGAAAACATCTGAAAAAGGATGCAGGACTCACTGGAGGATGAATCTCGCACGCACAGAGAGAGGAGGTGGGAGATGGGGGGCTGGCGTTTGATGAAGTAGAGAAGGTGGCGAGAAGTTAACTCCTTGGTCTTCTCTCCAGACGGCAGCTGGTACAGAGCCAAGTAGGTCTCCTGCTTAAACAGCTCCCTCGCTCCAGGAGTGAACCCTTACACAGACAAGGAAATGAGAAGTTGCCGTCAAACAGATTTTAACAAGGTGTTATTTGTTTAACACTCCACAAAATGACCTTTTAAAAGGCTACTTGTTGGATCAGTTTTATTACAAGCTTGAGGGAAGTGTAATATAACAATACCTCTTAATGAGGATTTGACGACATCGGTAGCATGATGGTACCATCTGTATCTCTCAGTGAACATTTAGAGAATTTACAGCACACTTTACAATCTGGCAGATTTGACAGAAACCAAAATTTTTTTTTGAAAAAATAAATTAATTAATTCAACCAATATTTCTACATGTTAGTCTCACTGAGTCACGAGGACTCATTTACAAGAGAGACCTGTTTCAGACAAACAACAAATAAGGTACACACAGCGATAAACAGCCATAGAATGCATATAAAATAAAAAGTAAATAAAAGTAGTGATATAAAATGAAATAAAAACAAGCTACATTATGAAATGAGGCAAAATACTAAAAACAGGGACATGTCTACATTAATTGTTGCATTAAACTTAATAATTGTTTAAAATCCCTGAGAGGTCAAAGTCAAGAGCTTCAGATCTTTTTGTAAGATATTCCAGGAAACAGGAGCGGAGTAGGAGAAGGCCCTTTTGCCTAGTTCAGTCCTCACTGAGGGAACACTGCAGGTAATAATGTCCTGAGAGTGCATGCTGTAGCTGCACTCACACAGAGACATGTAGGAGGAGATGTATGAAGGCAGCAGACCAAGAAGTGATTTAAAGATGTAAATGTACCAGTGGGAGAGTCTGTGTGAAGTTAATGATGTCCAGTTAACCAGTGAATACTGGGTGCAGTGGTGGGTATGATAATCACAGCCAGTTATGAATCTTAGTGCACCATGATAGACAGCATCCAACATCTGCAGCATCCAACATCTGCAGGGAGCCAGCAGGAGCATTCATATAAATAATGTCACCATAGTCAAAGGCTGGTAGCAGGTACAAGGCATTTTCTGGCATTCAGAGTTAAGCAAGATCTATTTCTGAAAAAGAAACCCAGTTTTAAATTCAGTTTCTTTATCAAGTTTTAGACATGCAGCTTAAAACAGAGATGTGCATTAACCAGGATTCCCAAATATTTGTAAGAATCCACAAACTCAATAGGAACAGCATTCTGTAGAGGCAGGGCAGCCGGCTTGGGACCCGAGAGTCCCAGGTTCGATCCCCAGTCACTGCACATCACGTGGCGTCTCTGGGCAGCACGTCTAATCCCCAAAATGTCCCCCGGGCGCTTTCAATAGCTGCCCACTGCACCACCTGGTGGTGGATGGGTTAAATGCAGAGACTAATTTCGCCATTGTATGGAAACATACAGTGCTGACATTGTGATGACATTATTATTATTATTATTATTCATAGAAAAGATAGGAGGAAGGACTGCTGGTACAGACTTCCTGTTTGAAAACAATACCTGTGTCCTGATGCATGCTCAATAATCCAGGTAGAAAAATCCCAAAAAATTCAATCTGGTCCTCTGGACATTTAAAAAAAAAACAAAAAAAAAAAACACAAAGCAAAAAAATATAGAAACGTTTCGTCTCTCATCCGAGAGACTTCCTCAGTCTGAGGTGCTGTATTCAGCTCAGTCTCTTAAATAGCACCTTCTCAGAGTGGATCAACCAGTTTTGCTGCTGACAACCAAAACCAGCTGATCACATGCTCAAGAAGGACCATCAGCCTAACAATGGATCATTAGCACACTGATGGCTGTTTACTGTTCACAGAGGGCTGAGTGATACTAGCAATCACAGCATTGTAAGAGGGGGACAGTTGAACCCGGAGGCCTCCACCCCTGTTTAATGATGGACGATTTCTTTTCACAAAGATGGCCTCCTTTACTCCTCTCTCAAACCATCGTTGCTCTCTGTCCAGGATGTGAACATCTTCATCCCTGAAAGAGTGACCGCTGGCCTGGAGATGAGTGTAGACCGCAGAGTCCTGGCCTGATGATGTTGATCTTCTGTGCTGGGCCATCCTTTTGGCCAGTGGCTGTTTAGTTTCCCCGATGTAAGACTGATCACCCTCCTGACACTGAACAGCATACACAACATTACTCTGTTTGTGCCGGGGGACTGGATCTTTGGGATGAACCAGTCTTTGCCGTAATGTATTTTGGGGTTTAAAAGCCACTGGGACGTTATGTTTAGAAAATAAACATCTCAGTTTCTCTGATACTCCCTCAACATATGGAATGACCACTGGTCTGGGTCTGGGTTCCTCCTTTTCACCTGTTGGCTGACTGGAGTCCTGTTTGGGTTTCTTCTCTGCTTTCAGGAAGGCCCAGTTAGGATATCCACATTGCTCTAGAGCCTGTCTTGTGTGGGATTTCTCCTTCTGCCTGGCTCCTGAGCTAGTGGGGACGCTGTCTGCTCTGTGATACAGAGTCCTGATGACTCCTAACTTGTGCT
>NC_056514.1:2609390-2616053 GCF_014905685.2 Nematolebias whitei
ATAGCACACCCATGTTTCTGCCTATAATATTGCTCCCCATATGTGAAGTAGGTTGACTGCAGGCACAGTTTCAAGAGTTGACACAGTTGTTCTGTGGAAAGTGTGGTCCTGCTGCTCAGAGTGGTGTCTGATTTTAATCTTAAACTGACCACCTCTACTGCATCATCAACAAGAATGCACGTAAAGAGTGATGTGACGTCAAAAGAGACCATTGTTTCATCAGTCTCCATGATGACATCCCTCACCTTATCCACAAAGTCCAGGTTGTTCTGTATGTGGTGTTCTGAGCTGCCAACTAAAGGGATGAGTACAGACGCCAGATATTTGGAAACATTGTAAGTGACAGAGTTAATCATGCTAACAATTGGTCTTAAAGGTACACCTTGTTTGTGGATTTTAGGTAAACCATACAGACTAGGTGTGGCCTCCCCTGGGTACAGTCTGTGGTACAGAAAACGGTCAATAGCCTTGTCCTGCTCCAAATTTTTCAGGCAATCTATTAACTTCTTCTTGTAACCACTTCCTGGATCTATTTTCAGAGGTTCATAAGTGGTTAAGTCACTAAGGAGTGTCATAACTTTCTCATGATAGTCTTTCTGGTTCAAAATCACTGTGCACCTTCCTTTGTCTGCTGGGAGAATGATGATGTTTTTGTCCTTGCTAAGAGTGGTGAGTGCATCCCTCTCCTCTCTACTGATGTTGGAAGGTGGTGGTTTGGCATTGCTGAGGCAGGATGAAACTTTGATTCTGAGCTGTTCTGCTTCACCCTCTTTCATTTTGTTGTTGCGGATGGCTGATTCTGTGGCTGTGATCATCTCCACCAGAGGAATTCTACTTGGTGCAACCGCAAAGGTGCTATTTAAGAGACTGAGCTGAAAACAGCACCTCAGACTGAGGAAGTCTCTTGGATGAGAGACGAAACGTTTCTATATTTTTTTGCTTTGTGTTGTTTTTTTTGGGGGTTTTTTTAATGTCCAGAGGACCAGATTGAACTTTTTTGGAATACCCCTGTGGTTTTATCAGCACTTAGCACCAGTTTGATATGGAGCAAGTCTGACTGAATGATGTCGAATGCAGACTGTAGAAGCTGGAAAACCTTGGCAACTGTGTTAGCACAACAATAAACAACTGTATCATTGACATAGAAATGTAAGGGTGCGTCAGGAATGTTCTGACCTACTTTACTTATATAGATTGTAAAGAGAGTGGGTCCTAAGACTGAGCCTTGTGGTACACCATTATTAAATAAATACCAGCAGCCAGTATTAATTAAATGTAAGTTTGGATGGCATTATTTAGACCTTTTTTCATATATAAAAAACCACAAGCTTGTTTGTGGGGTAGCTGTGGTTGAGTGGTTACATCAGTTGTCCTCCAGTGGGAGTTGGGGGTTTGATTCCACCAATATGCAGTCGCATGTTGAAGTGACCCTGGGCAAGACACTGAACCCCTCATTGCCTCTGATGTGTGTCTGAATGAGATTAATGGGGCCGAGATGAGGTAGAGCAGCCGACTTGGGACCCGAAAGTCCCAGGTTTGATCCCCATCCTACATGTCGTGGTGTCTCTGAGCAAGACACTCAATCCATAATTGCTCCCGGGGCACTTACATAGCTGCCCACTGCTCCACCTGGGTGTATCTCAGATGCGATGGGTTAAATGCAGTGAACTCATTTCGCCATTGTATGGGAACACACAATGATGACAACACACAGCACTTATTTAAAGCAATGATTAGTCTCTATAGGATTTGTTCAGTTAGAGTTCTAGAGATGTAGCAGAGTGTTGTATGAATGTGTGTGTGGAGGTAAATGAGGGCACATTGTGTTGTAAAGTGTTTTGAGTATCTAGATTAGATAGAAAGGTGTAAGTACAGTCCATTATTTTTTGTGTTTTCTGTCTGAACTCAAAGAATATTTCTGCTTGGCAGAAATGTCTGTGCATGGTTTCAGGACAGAAATGTTTCTACCAAGGCCCTGTTCAGAACTGGCATTTTATATAGTTTATTTAAAAGATACAATTTAATCTACTGGAGTACACTTTTGAAATTTAGACTGATATGGACCAGTTCTTTAATAATTATTATTTATCATCAGCATGTTTGTTTTTAGATCTAGACATTTGTCTCGGATGTTCTCTGTCAAAGGAGAGTGCCCATGCAGGAGTAAAAATACAGCTCTAGTGCTCTTGAGACCAGTTGGAGATGCCTGCAATGACCAACTATTCTGAGAGGATTTTTTTAACATGCTCAATACGCAAGCGACAAGGCTACGTGCCTCTGTGACTCATGCAGAAAGCTAGAAAACATTTAAAAAATTGCAAAATATTTAGTCACAGTTTTATTTTACAATAGAAAACTACTCTTTCCCTGGTATGAATGTGTAAAGCACAGAGGCGGAGCTAAAAAGTGAGGGAAAGGAGTGAATTAGATTCAACCTTTTTCAGGCCATGATGTAAATATGCAGCTCAAAATCAAAACATGTAAAATTATTCTAATTCACCTATGAGCCTGGAGAGCTCACACAGACCCCAGGGGACGTAGACGGGTAACACGGAGCCGTGGCTCTCCTGCAGAGCCAGATTAGAAATGTGGTCAGAAAAGTGGCAGAGCTTCTGGGTGATGGTGGCGTTGCAGAGGTTCAGCATGATGTTGAGGCCCAGAGGCTTCAGGGAGGGCAGATGGCCCTGCCAGGAAAGGTCATCAAACTGGATGCTGACGGGGTTCTGCTGGTCCTGAGACAGACTCAGCATTTCCAGGTGGTAGTCACACACAAAGTCTTCAGCCTCTGTTTCTGGACAACCCAAAGCAAAATCCTGGAGATAAAAACAAACACAAAATCAACTTCTGATACACTTTCACTTGAAGAGTGTTTCTTCAGAGTCAGACTGGCCTTATGTCCTAATTTATGTCAAATAGTGCTGTCTGTGATGAATACTGGTGAATCATAGCCTTATTAAAGGAAACAGCTTACATTAATAAAGTCATTGGTTGAGCTCATGCATATAAGTTGTTGCAGCTCTTACTCATCATGATCCAATATTTATTGTCTTTCTGTTTTTACTTTGGAGATTGCTGAATGACTGTGTGTGCTTCATTGTCTATCTATAATCACATTTCACTGGCTATTCTTTATTTTATGTCATTTTTTGATATACAGTAGTCCCTTGTTTATCGCGGGGGATCCGTACCCTGAAGCCCCACGATAAGTGAAAAACCGCCATGTAGGAATAGTAGTACAAGTAGTAAGTAGCTGTTTATTTTAGTATTTATATATATATATATATATATATATATATATATATATATATATATATCAAGGCGTTTTAAACCCTTCCGACACTCTTGCAATATTCTAAACAATGTTTCTAAGCTCTAAAGATCTAAAAGAGCACAAAATGTCATGATTTCTGCTCTTTGCCTCCTGCAAGTGCTCTTGGCCACGCCCACTTCTCCGCTCTGCATAGAGAACTGATCAGCTGCAGCAGGAAGTTTATCCTGCAGTATGGGTTGCACAAGAGTGCAGGTATTAAATCATTTAAAATAATTTATTTTAAATAAAAATTCCATGTCGATCGTGCGGCTCATCCATCAATCAGCCGATTGATGGATGTACAATGATTGTGTGATGATGATTATTGATGATGATTGTGTGTCATGTACAATCTTATTTTGAAAAACCACAAAGTAGAGAGGGACTACTGTATTCTGAAGTTGCAGAGAACTGTGAGCGCAGAGGTTATTCAGTCTGGTGAATACATTTAATCTGAAGGACACATTCAACCAGTCAGCTGACATCTGAAAAATGGAAATACCATCCATTCTTTTTCTGAGTTTCAGTCCAACTACCTGACCAGTGTCCTACAGCACTCCGTTCCATCAAGATGAATTGTTTTGAGAGCTTCATTATATTTCAGTTTTCATGCTGTATCCACTCTGCTGGTGACATGGAGCAGATGGAACATTAATGTTTAAATAATATAATAATATAATACTATCACTTCTGAGAGAACTATTTTAAATTCAGGGTTGTGCTTTGAGCTGTCTTGCCATTACACTGATGTGTCATACCTGCTATGTGAGGTTATAGTATAATTACAGTCACAGTACATTCAAAGTATGATCATAGGTTACGTTTGCCACTACAGCACAGCACAAAAATATATGCATCTTAGCACACTGTTGTCTGAAAATGGCTAAGTAATTTTAAAATGGTTTAAAAATCTGACAAAGAAATATTATAGGCCTTGTTTTTTTTTTTTTTTGTCCTGATAAAAATAACTTCAATACTGTGAGTAAAAGTTCTCTTGGCTTCAAACATATACCTCAGTTGCTACTGGAATTCTGTCAGAGAATTTTTGGTCAAAGGTTATGAATGTTTTTGTGTGTTTTATTATTGTGGCTGAGAACATTTTTCCTCATTGCCCTTAAAAACCTGCATTCTACCAAAACATTCTCATCTCCACCTGGAGGCTGAATCACCGATTGCCATGGATCATGTGAGGCAGACTGTGGCTGTCAACAGGATGAGACAGCTGCTGTATAAAAATCTGCAGATGAGTCTATTTGAGGCTGATTCTGTGACACTGTTCTCATGCATATGGACTTATGTATCAATGTATGTGACCTGCTGGATGCAGTCTTTGCAAGTAAAATGCCAGTTAAAAATCTTCACTGGCCGTTGAGTGTGGTTCGAGTAAACAACGTTAGTGAACGAGAGAATATCTCCAACAAATTTCGTGAAATATTTTCAGTACATAATATGTCCGTCTGTCCATCCATCCATCCATGATCTTTACCCACATCTTTCTTTTCAGGTCACGGGAGTCACTGGTGCCCATATCCAGCAGTCACTGTGTGAGAGGTGAGGACACCTTGGACATGTCTTCAGTCCATCACAGGGACACAGAGACAAACAAGACAAACAACCATTCACTCTCACTCACACCTAGGGCCAATTTAGAGTTACCAATCAGCCTAACATACATGTTTTTGTTCTGTGGGAGAAAACCAGAGTACCTGGAAAAAAAGCACACACGCGCAGAGAGAGCATGCAAAGTCCACCCCAAAAGGCCTCCGACCGGGATTCGATCCAGTGACCTTCTTGCTCAAGTGGCAGCTCTACCAACTGAGCCACCGTACTGTGTGTACATAATACAATGAAGAAAATTCCACATTGGGATTTTCACATTTTTGACCACCTTAAATGGCAATGATTACGGTAATAATGTTTTTGTGTGTGGGCACCTGATTATGCAATACAAATGGCTATAAGTCAGTTCATTTTAGAGATACTGATATAAAATTTAATATAGTAGCTTGAGACTGATTCCCAAAACATACTATGAGCACTAACAAATTGTATGACATGTTTGTTTAAAAATTAAGGCAAAGCAGTGGAAAATAAGAGTTTCTTAAGGAATGCTACTTTTTAAGTTTAGTTGTTTGGTCTTTACTCAAGCATGTTTGTTGTTACTGTACATTAGGATAGGAGAAAAAAAATTGGAAAAACTGGCATCGACTTTAACTCACTTGAGCCTGGTTGTCTTCTCCCCCCTCAGTGTCGTGGCTGAAGCTGACGTTTGATCCAGAGTGGTGCTTGGTACGAGAATGTGCGGGTTGCCGAAATTTGAGGGTTTCACATGAGCGAGCCGTGTCATGTGACGTCTCGCTGGGCTCGGGGGCCTCTACCAACTGAATGGAAGCCTCTTCTGAAAGACAGAGCAGGGCCTCTGCCTCCTGGGCCTGAGCAGCAATCACAATTTTTAATATTTACCAGAGTATATTAAACTGAAGTGGTAAAAGATTACCAGTATTTGGATTTAGTTGGACAACAGAAAGACACACACCTTGTCTCTTTCATTCTCTGCCTCCATCCGGCAGTAGGAGTTGACAGACAGGTCATCTCTGAGATCGTCCTGACTACTGTGAGGTGGTTCCACTCGTCCACTGAAGAATAGGACCGTCTCAGGACTGGGATTCGGCCATGACAGGATACCCTGTTTGTCTACACAGCACAGCACCTAGATTCAACAAGAGCACCACATACAGCCCATTATATGCCCATAAACAAACTATTATATAGCAATTCAGCAATCTATAGCATTGCCCGAACAAGCAAAGACCTTATGTTTAATTTGTCCTTGATTGGTGAGCTTGACCTTCGAGCTGGGGTGATGAAACTTGTATGTGACATTTCATCTAGTGTTGATGCATAGGTACAGGAAGTTTTATTAAATGACCTTGAGCAAATCAGAAGTTAAAGCCGGAACAACAGAAAGTTTCCATAAATACGGAAGAATAGAGAATATACCATTATACGTTTCACCTTCGATCGGCATGTACAAAAATATACTTAACATGACCAAACAAAAAAAGGCCCCCCCCCCCCCCCCCCGCTACTCTGGTTATCAATTGTGCAAGAATATATTATGGAGAGCTCTTTGTTAGGGCTGCTTGTATCAAGATCGGTTTAACGTTGACCCCCAATTGGCAGACCAAGAGAAGTAAGGACACTGAAACAAGTCAAAAGGTACGTGATAATTTATTTACAGGTGTAGAATAAAAACTCGAGCAGCTGAAAGGGAAGATGGAGAGATGGTGAGTATAATCATCCTCGTGGCAGGTTTGTTGATTTGATTTTGTAGGATTAGGTTGATCTTACTT
>NC_056514.1:2616063-2623478 GCF_014905685.2 Nematolebias whitei
ATGGTTGGATGAGAGAGGAGCAGGTTGACCCAGACGGAACGAAGGATTAAGTGGAGGATGGAGGAACACCGTGAATCCACAGGAGCGTAATCCAGTGGTGAGAGAGGTCCTAGAGAGAACCTGATGAGCCAAGCCGTGAAAGGTCCAATGGCAGAAGATGTCCCAGCACTGGAGAGGTGCCAGGCAGCTGCTTAAGTAGCAGTCCTCCCAGAGAGGCAGCAGGTGAGTGGAGTTGAGCTGATTAGCTGTGGAGGGAAGGTGAACAGACAGACAAACAAAAACCCCAGAACCCCACAGCTTGTTTATCAAAATAATACAAATCATTATTATTTTAGTCAATATTGTAATATTGATTGTTGAAAAAATATATTTGTTCTGAAAACGCTACATTTATTTTATTTGAGAAATAAAATGATTTGAACATGTTGTTTTTTTTTTCCTCTTTGAATCGCCGCCATAGGATTTCCTAAGGCAGATTGGTCCTAGGTGACAGGCCAGAAAAAGAGCAATTCCGAAGACTTATATGGACAAACAACAACAAGGAGCTCAGTGTTCCTTGCCCGGACGTGGGTTACCGGAGCCCCACCCTGGTGCCAGGCCTGGGGGAGGGGCTTGTCGACAAGTGCCTGGTGACTGGGTCTCTACCCAAGGGACCTGGTCAGGCTCAGCCTGAACGAGCAACGTGGGTTTGCCTTCCTGTGGGCCCACCACCTGCATGAGGGGCCATATGAGTCGGGTACATATCACGCTTACAGCACCAAGTGGGTATTTGTGGTACTGCACTGAGCTGGTTTAGGTCCTATCTGGCAGACAGAACCATGTCTGTCAACATAGCTGGGTCTGAATCCTCCACTGCTCCTCTGTGTTTTGGGGTTCCACAGGGCTCTATTTAGGTCCCCTGCTTTTCTCCCTTTACCTGCTTCCATTGGGATCAATCCTTAGAAAGCATGGGATCTTTTTTCATTGTTATGCTGACGACAGTCAGATCTATATGCCACTTAAAAAGAAAGATGCCCCCTCAATTAGGCCACTTCTGTTGTGTCTTGAAGACATCAAAGCCTGGATGTCTTTAAACTTCTTAAATTTCAATGAAAAGAAAACAGAAGTGATGGTGTTTGGTCCTAGTGGCTCTTGTGAACCTTGCCCTGTTGATCTGGGCCCTCTGGCACCACATGTAAAGAAAACTATTTCTAACTTGGGTTTTAAAATGGACAGTGATTTTAAATTAGAGTCCCAGATTGGAGCAGTGGTCAAGACCAGTTTTTATCACCTCAGACAGCTGGCTAAAGTAAAGACCATCCTTACAAAACAGCAGCTGGAAACAGTAATCCATGCCTTCGTCACCTCTCGGCTGGATTACTGTAACGCTCTTTACCTTGGAGTCAGCCAGTCCTCCCTCAGACGCCTCCAGTTGGTCCAGAACGCTGCTGCTCGGCTTCTAACTGGAGTTCAAAAAAGGGAGCACATCACCCCCACTCTGGCTTCACTCCACTGGCTGCCTGTTCATTTTAGAGTTCATTTTAAGATTCTTTTATTTGTTTTTAAAAGTTTAAATGGTCTTGCTCCATCCTACCTCTCTGAGCTGCTTCACCCATATTCTCCTGCTCGGTGCCTCAGATCAGCTGATCAGCTGCTCCTGGAGGTGCCGAGGTCTAAGCGGAGGCTCAGAGGGGACAGAGCTTTTTCTGTTGCTGCTCCAAGACTGTGGAACGATCTCCCTCTTCCCATCAGACAAGCCCCTTCACTGTCCAGTTTCAAAACTCTTTTAAAAACACATTTTTACTCCCTGGCTTTTAGCACACACTGAATTTGATCTGCACTGTTTTTATTACTTTTATTGATCTTAATGTTTTAACAACTGTTTTTATGTGTTTAAATGTTCTTGATTTTATATGTACAGCACTTTGTGGCAGCTGTGGTTGTTTTAAAGGGCTTTATAAATAAAGTATTATTATTATTATTATTACATGTTGCCACGGGCAGTGGCTGAAGGCGGGGACATTAGCGCTTTGACCCTGGCTTACCAAAGCTGGCTCTTGGGACATGGAGCGTAACCTCTCTGGCGGGGAAGGCGACTGAGGTTGAGAGGTACCGACTAGATATAGTTGGGCTCACCTCGACACACAGCATGGGCTCCAGAACCAATCTCCTTGAGAGGGGCTGGACATTATTCCACTCTGGAGTTGCCTCTGGTGACAGGCACCAAGCTGGTGTGGGTCCACTTTAAGCCCCCCGACTTGGTGCCTGTGTGTTGGAGTTTTCCCTGGTAGATGAGAGGGTGGCCTTCAGGTGGGGGGACAGGCTCTGGGGGTTGTTTGTGGCAGTTTAAATTATATGGCTGTCTTGGAGTCCTTGGTGGGGGTGCTGGAAGGTGTACCAGCTGGGAACTCCTTTATTCTGCTGCAGGACTTCAATGCCCATGTGGGTAATTACATTGTGACCTGGAGGGGCGTGACAGGGAAGAACAGTCTCTCTGATCTTAACCCGAGCAGTGTTCTGTTGTTGGACCTCTATGTTAGTCATCATTTGTCCATCATGAACACCATGTTCGAACATAAGGGTGTCCATAAGTGCATGTGACACCAAGATGCCCTAGGTCAGAAATCCATGATTGACTTTTTAGTTGTGTCATCTGATTTGCGGCTGTTTGTTTTGGACACTTGAGTGAAGAGGGGAGCTGAGCTGTCAGCTGATCATCATCTGGTAGTGAGTTGGATGGTGGGGGAAGATGTTGGACAGACCCGGTAGTGAGGGTTTGCTGGGAACACCTGGCAGAAGAACCCATCAGAAAGATTTTCAACTCACACCTCTGGGAGAGTTTTAACTTTTAATCCAACTGAGACAAGGGACATTGCGTCTGAGTAGGTCATGTTACGCGCCTCAATTATTGAGGTGGATGCCTTGAGCTGTGGCCGTAAGGTTGTCAGTTCTTGTCGTGGTGGCCATCCTCGAACTCGGTGGTGGACACCCCGGGATAGGGAGGCTGTCAAGCTTGAAGAAAGAGTCCTATCAGGCCTTATTGGCTGGTGGGACTCCAGAGGCAGATGAAGAGTACTGGAGGGTCAAGTGGGCAACAGTTCCCCTCGAGCTGGGGAGTTGTCACACTAAAGCCCGGTGTTTTCTCTCTCTCTCTCTCTCTGGATCCCAACGAACTTCTCATCTGGACATTGTGGTTCTACCTGGTTCCGACAAGAATCGCCGGGTGGCATTTCGCTGGTTTTCTGTTGGACTGGCCATCGTGGTGTCTTCATTGGTGTGGAGGAAGCGTACCTGAACTGGACCAGAACCGAACATAGTTGGCTGTGGGGGAATTCGTCTTTAACAGAGCCGGTCTCAGCCTCAGTGAGTAGCCCGTTACTTTTAACGAATGACTGTCCATCTCCGCGGAATTGCTGTGTTCACCTGGAGGAGACGCTCTGAAGCTTTGAATCGCCGCTGGAACCGGACTGGAGCAGAACCGAGCAAGAGACAACTTCAGCCTCTTTGCCTCTCATGCTGTGGAGCGCCGAAGCCGGATTGGAGCAGAACCGGACCAGTGACGACTTTAGCCTCAGCCTCTCCGGTCAGTCTCACCGTTTTTCACCGGGGGTGCCTCTCGTGCTGTCGGGTGTGGAGGTGACGTGCAGAAAAGAGGAGGAGCAGCACTGCGTGGTGCTCGAGAGAAGTTATGTGTTTGCATCGGATTGGCTGCAGACCTCCATCCAAACTCACCTGGATAATAATTATTTTTATTCCGGACCACGCTGTTGTCCCCTGTTGACCTGAAACGGGCTAGGACCATGCCTTTCATTTCAGGAGGATTTTCTGGCAGCTCGCTCTGCTATTTTATGCAAATTATCTGTTTCTGCCTGTTGGTTCTGGACCCAGCTTCTGTTTCTCATGGGAGCATCCATCCATCTTCACAGGGGGGCCGGAACCCCCCTCAGCCCAACTTAAATTGCAGTTGGGCCACCTCGTCGGATTTGTTTGCCCATTTGATTTGTGACGTTTTATGGTCTGAGACTTTTCTGCACCATTCATATTATTGCCATTATTTTCAGATCTCAGACTATCTGGAGTCACTGAATATTGTTAATACACCTGGATCTGCCCATCACTGCAACTTTCACTGTTTTTGGGTTCTGAATGATCGCGTCTTCATTAATATTTCTCATGGTTCGATTACGGGGGCTAATTGTCACACTGTTAACTCCTGTAATTACACATCAGTCACGAAGAACTCAAGAAAATGTCTGATAATAATGTTGTTACTGCTCTCAGGGATTCAGCCCAACCCTGGACCCCCCCACTAATTACAGCACACCAAATGATTTAAAAAACGTGTCTGGGCTTCATTTTCTGCATATAAACGCTCGTAGCCTTCTGAGAAAACTTGATGCCTTGAAAATTCTGGTCAGTTCTTCTGGGGCAGATGTAATCTTCATCTCTGAAACCTGGCTCAACAAATCTGTACTGAATAATGACCTAGTAATTGATGGATTTAACATCTACCGCTGTGATTGTTAAAAAAGGGGAGGGGGGGTGTCGCTGTTTACATCAGAGATTCTCTGGTTGCTAGTCTTGTGTCTTCTTTTTTTTTTTTTAAATTTTTATTTATCAGGAGAATATATAATTGACATTACATACATTATACAAAATTTACATGACTTCTCCAATTTTTTTCTTTTTTTTTTCCTTCCCCCTTTTCCCCCCTCCCTCCCCTCTTCCCCTCCCTTCCCTTCCCCCCTTAACCAAAAACAAGACAAAATAAGGAAAGAAAAAAAAAAAAAAAAAAAAGAGAGAGAAAAAGAAAAAAAAAAAAAAGAGAGAGAGAGGGGGAGGAGGAACGAACAGGAGGGACCCAACAAACCAAAAGGAAAACAGTATTTCAGTCTTTCATTTATCCTCTAAAATCAAGTCACATGGTAATGTGATGAGTCAATCATATCAGTCTATACGCTATGAAGGTAAAGATTTTACATATGACACAAAGGGTGTCCACTTGTGGGTAAATTTTTCTGAACTACCTTTCACTGTTAGTAAAATTTTTTTCCATCTTCAAGTATGATCTTACAGTATTAAGCCATTGTGATGTAGATGGTGGTGTGGGAGATTTCCAGGCGAGCAAAATACAACGTCTGGCAAGGAGAGAGCAAAAGACCAAGACCTCCCCCTGCTGGCGGGATAGATTAAGTGTGGTCCCAGGAACTCCAAAAATGGCAATAAGTGGATCACTTTGAAACTGAATCTTAAAAACTCCTGAGAGTATGGAGAAAAAATATTTCCAAAACCCTTGCAGTTTTGGGCAGAAAAAGAACATATGACTTAAGTTGCAAGGTGAAGTCTGACATCTATCACACTGGTCTGGTATTGAGGGGAACATTTTAGATAAACGTGTTTTTGAGAAGTGTACTCTATTTATTACTTTAAATTGTATTAACTGTAGTCTGGCACATGGTGTACTCTGACGTATGTTGAGAATAACTTTATCCCACCATGAATCTGATAGTTTAACACCCAGTTCACGTTCCCATGCAGTTCTAGTTTTACCCGATGAGTCGGCCTCTATTGCCATAAGTTTTCCATAAATAATTGAAAGAGGAGATTTCAAATTGGGGCTCAAAACTAAGAGTTCAACCCATGGTGGGTCAGTAGGCAAAGTTAGAAAATTTTGAAACTGCGATGAAACGCAATGCCTAATTTGGAAGTAAAGAAACAAATGTGAAGTGGGTAGATTAAATTTAGAAGACAATTCTGAAAAACTAAGAAATAAACCATCTTCGTACAGGTCTCTCATTGTTCTAATACCTTTCTCATACCAAATTCTATAGGCAGCATTATTAGATGCTGGAGAAAAAATGTGATTCTTTAGTAACAGCATTTTATTAGAGGGTGATACAAATTTAAAGTGGGACCTAAATTGTGACCAGATCCTGAGTGTTGAGAGCACTATAGGATTTGTAGTAACTGAGGATAATTTAATTGGTAATGATGAATAAATAATTGAAGCGGGCGAAAAAGATGCAGAAATCGACTGAATTTCAAGTTTACACCAAATCAGATCAGGTGAATTTAACCAATAAGTCAGTTTATGGATATGTGAGGACCAGTAATACATTGTAAAATTAGGTAGAGAAAGACCCCCGTTTGTGGTGAACTGTTGTAATAAAGAAAGTCTCATTCTGGGGGCCTTTCCGTTCCATAAAAAAGATGAGACCATCTGATCCAGGGACCTGAAGAACTGTTTGGGCAAGAACAGAGGGATATTTTGATATAAAAACAAAAGTCTAGGTAGCACATTCATTTTGATAATATTAATCCTACCAATCAATGAAAGAGGGAGAGAGTTCCATCTCTGTAAATCTGATGCAATTTGGGAAACTAGTGAGGCATAATTCTGAGAAAACATTGAGGGCAAAGTACGTGTAATATTAATTCCTAAGTACCTAAATCCCGAGGGACTGAGCCTAAAAGGGATATCAGAAGGCTTAAGCTTTAAAGCTAATGAATTCACTGGATAGCATTCACTTTTAAGTGAGTTAATTTTATAGCCAGAATATGATCCAAATTTTTCTAGAATATTTAAAACTGGGGGAAGACTCCGTAAAGGGTCAGAGACATACAGGAGAAGGTCATCTGCATATAAGGACAATTTAAGCTCGACACCAGAGCGGACGATTCCATGAAAAGAAGAAAGGGATCTTAGAGCAACGGAAAGGGGTTCAATGGCTAACGCAAACAAGAGGGGAGAAAGAGGGCAACCCTGTCTAGTACCACGTCCCACCGTAAAATAATCAGATTGGACGGAATTACTGAGAATACATGCTTGAGGGGATGTATAAAGTAGCTTGATCCAAGACACAAACCTCTCTCCAAAACCAAACCCATTAAGAACAGCAAAGAGATATTCCCATTCCACTCGATCAAAAGCTTTCTCGGCATCAAGAGAAATTATCACTTCAGGAGATTTAGAGGAATGAGTTGAAAAAATTGTATTCAACAGTGTACGAGTATTAAAAAACAACTGGCGACCTTTAATGAATCCATTCTGTTCTTGTGAAATAATCCGAGGGAGAACTGTCTCAAGCCTAGTCGCGAGTACTTTAGACAAAATCTTAAAATCCACATTCAAAAGTGAAAGAGGTCTATAGGACTCGCAGGCAGTAGGATCCTTATCCTTCTTTAACAGGAGAGAAATTGAGGCCTGAGTCAAGGTGGGAGGCAACAAGCCCTGCCCAAATGACTCATTATAAACCTCAAGAAGAAGAGGGGCTATTTTATCTTTAAATTTTTTGAAAAAATTCGGCAGAGAAACCATCTGAGCCAGGTGTTTTACCACTTTGCATATCCTTAATTGACGCAAATATTTCTTCTAATTTAATGGGAGCTTCAAGTTGGTCAGAAAGCAATTTGTCTATCCTAGGTATGTCAATATC
>NC_056514.1:2623578-2628372 GCF_014905685.2 Nematolebias whitei
ATGGTTGGATGAGAGAGGAGCAGGTTGACCCAGACGGAACGAAGGATGAAGTCGAGGATGGAGGAACACCGTGAATCCACAGGAGCGTAATCCAGTGGTGAGAGAGGTCCTAGAGAGAACCTGATGAGCCAAGCCGTGAAAGGTACAATGGCAGAAGATGTCCCAGCACTGGAGAGGTGCCAGGCAGCTGCTTAAGTAGCAGTCCTCCCAGAGAGGCAGCAGGTGAGTGGAGTTGAGCTGATTAGCTGTGGAGGGAAGGTGAACAGACAGACAAACAAAAACCCCAGAACCCCACAGTGCCCCCTCCTCAAGGATCGGCTCTTGACGATCGAAGTCGTTTCTCAGGGTGAGCCCTGAAAAACGAAGTGATGAGGCCGGGGTCCAAGATCCGAGCACGAGGAACCCAGGAGCGTTCCTCGGGGCCGTAGCCCTCCCAGTCCACCAAGTACTGGACACCCCGACCCCTGCGCCGCACGTCCAGGAGACGGCGGACAGTAAAGGCGGGTTCATCATCAATAAGACGGGGGGGCGGAGGGAGGTTGGCAGGAGGGTGAAGGTCGCTAGTAGTGACAGGCTTGATGAGAGAGACATGAAAAGTGGGATGGACCTTCATGGAAGGCGGGAGCTGAAGCTTAACTGCCGACCTATTTATGATTGCAGTAATGGGAAAAGGTCCAATAAACCTAGGGGAAAGCTTCCTAGGACTGTCCTTGATGTTAATGTCTCTTGTCGAAAGCCATACCTTCTGACCCACCTTGTAGTTGGGAGCTACAGAACGGTGTCGGTCAGCGAACCGTTGGTTCTGGTCCGATGTCCTGCCCAATGCTGCTCTGGTCTGATGCCAAACACGGCGACAGCGCCTGATATGTCGGTGGACGGACGGAACGCCAACCTCAACCTCTTGTGATGGGAAGAGCGGGGGAGAAAAACCCATGGCTGCCTCAAAGGGTGACCGCCCGGTGGCGGCCGAAGTCTGGGAATTGTGGGCGTACTCAATCCAAGGCAGATGCTGTGACCAAGATGAAGGGTTAGATTCCACAACACACCTGAGAGCGGCTTCCAGTGTTTGGTTGCAGCGTTCAGTCTGGCCGTTGGACTGCGGATGATGCCCCGAAGTGAGGCTGACGTTGGCTCCCAAGGCTTGACAAAAATCCCGCCAGACCTGGGAGACGAACTGAGGACCCCGGTCTGAAACAATGTCCTGCGGGATGCCATGAAGGCGGAAAACGTGGTCCGTGATCACCTGGGCAGTCTCAAAAGCAGAAGGAAGTTTTGAGAGGGGAATGAAATGAGCAGATTTTGAGAAACGATTGACAATGGTACAAATGACAGAATTACCATTGGAGACCGGGAGACCAGTGACGAAGTCCAGGACGATGTGTGACCAAGGGCGGTTGGGGACGGGGAGAGGGAGGAGAAGTCCAGCTGGAGGTTGGTTAGAATGTTTATTCCGGGCGCACGTGGGGCAAGCCGAAATAAACTCCTTGACATCTTTGTTTAAGGTCGGCCACCAGAAGGACGCCTTGACCAGATGTAGCATGCGTCGGACACCAGGGTGACATGAGAACCTTGCTGTGTGCAGCCAATGTAGAACCCTACTCACCATGGTGGTGGGGACGAATAGTCGTCCAGGAGGGCCGGTGCCAGGGTCAGGTTCTGTTCGTTGTGCCTCCAAAATGTCAGTTTCGATGGGCCAGGTTATAGCACCCACCTTGCAGGAGGATGGAAGGATGGTCTCCGGGGTGTCAGAGTCCTCAGTTATGGAGAATTGCCTGGAAAGGGCGTCAGGCTTGACGTTGCGGGACCCTGGAATGTATGTAATAGAAAAGTGGAAATGAGCAAAAAATAGTGACCACCTGGCTTGTCGTGCATTGAGACGTTTTGCTCCTTGGAGATATGCAAGGTTCTTGTGATCTGTCCATATGATGAAGGGGAGCTCAGATCCCTCCAACCAATGTCTCCATTCCTCCAGGGCCATTTTGATTGCTAATAGCTCACGGTCACCTACATCATAGTTAGCCTCAGCTGGGGACAGGCGACGGGAAAAAAAAGCACAGGGATGGAGCTTACCGTCGTCTAGTGATTTCTGGGACAGTACGGCCCCGACCCCTGCGTCTGAAGCATCAACCTCCACAATGAATTGTCTGGAGGTATCAGGGTGAGACAGGATGGGAGCTGTGGAGAAGAGACATTTCAGATTGTCGAAGGCCTTCTGGGCTTCATCAGTCCAACAAAATCGCCTAAGAGTAGAGGTGAGTTGGGTTAAGGGTGCTGCCACTTTACTATAGTTCTTAATAAACCGTCTGTAAAAATTGGCGAAACCCAGGAACCGCTGCAGTTGTTTCCTGTTGGTAGGAGTAGGCCATTCCACTACAGCCTTAATCTTCTCTGGGTCAGACCTTACCTGTCCTCTCTCAAAGATAAAGCCCAAGAAGGTGACGGAGGTTTGGTGGAATTCACATTTCTCAGCTTTTACGAAAAGTTGGTTCTCCAATAGTCGTTGTAGGACGGCTTTGACATGTTGAGTGTGTTGGGTCTTGTCTTTGGAGTAGATGAGGATGTCATTAAGATAAACGAAGACAAACACCTGAAGAAAATCACGAAGAACATCATTGACAAGGGCCTGGAAAACTGCTGGGGCATTGGTCAACCCGAATGGCATGACCAGGTATTCAAAATGCCCCAAAGGGGTCTTAAAAGCAGTCTTCCACTCGTCTCCTTCACGGATGCGGACGAGATGGTAGGCGTTACGGAGATCGAGTTTAGTAAAAATGGTGGCACCTTGAAGCTGTTCGTATACGGAGTCGATGAGAGGCAGTGGATATTTATTTTTAACGGTGATCTGGTTAAGACCCCTATAGTCAATGCAAGGGCGTAGGGACTTGTCTTTTTTGGAGACAAAAAAGAACCCTGCTCCAACGGGGGATGTAGAAGGACGGATAATACCAGATCTTAAAGACTCCTCTATGTATTCTTTCATGACCGTCTTTTCAGGCCCAGAAAGGTTATACAACCTGCTAGTCGGTAGAGGAGCCCCAGCAAGCAAATCAATGGCACAATCATATGGCCTGTGTCTAGGTAAAGATAGAGCTTTACGTTTGCTAAAAACAGGAGCTAGAGAATGATACATGGGCGGTATATTTGTAAGATCGATCTCCTCCCTCTCCTGGGAAGGAGGAAGACTGGGAGAGATAGCTGAATGCAGGCATGTAAAAGAGCATTCCTCTCCCCATCGGTCTATTCTATTTTCTGCCCAGTTTATCAGGGGGTTGTGAGTTTTTAACCAAGGATAACCTAGTATGAGTTGTGAATTTGGTGAATTAAAAACAAAAAATTCACCCATCTCTCTATGATTACCCGAGACCACAAAACAGATCTTTTCAGTTTTTAATGAAATGGTTGAAATACTTTGACCAGTGATGGCAGAAACTGAAAGCGGGGAATCCAGGGAGGTCGTAGGGATCTTTAGTTTCTCCACAATGTCCTTGCTGATCAGGCTCTGTTCAGCACCTGAGTCAATCAGTGCCTGCACAGGGAAATTCACAGAATTAATGCAGAGAATCACAGGTAGCATGAGACTTTTATCAGGGGAAACAGAAGACGAACCCACTAGTATCTCATTACCTACTGGCGGGCGTTTGGCGTTTGACAGTAATCTACAAGTTTTTATTGCATGACCTTGTTTCCCACAGTACATGCATGCTCCAGCCTCGCGGCGGCGCTGACGCTCCTCGGTAGTGATTTTAGTCTTCCCAATCTGCATCGGCTCGGCCTCTACCAGTGACTCAGGAGTTGCGAGGGCGGAACTTCTGTGGACAAGAGGCTCATGGGAATTGAAGTCCTCCTCCAGGAGACTCTCGCGAACTCTGTTGTCAATGCGGATGGCTAAGGAGATTAACTCATCCAGGTCAGATGGAATGTTGCCAATCAATAGTTTGTCCTTTATCTGTGGGTTAAGAGCTCTTATGAAAGCACTACGGAGAGCCTTCTCCCCCCATCCGGACTCTTCCGCAAGAATGAGGAAGTGGATAGCGAGCTTGGCCACCGTCTTCGTTCCCTGACTTAAGGAAAACAGTTTCTGTGCAGCTTCCTCTTGTTGCAGAGGGTGGTCAAACGCTAGCAAAAAATCTTTGGAGAAACTGGAGAAAGACATGTTATCAACTGAGCGTCGTCGGAGGTAGGCTTGTGCCCATTGTAAGGCCTCTCCTTTAAGCGCTCCCACCACGTAGGTGATACGGGCAAAGTCCGAGGCGTAGGTGATGGGGGCGCGTTTAAATGCTAGTTCACATTGAAGCATAAAACCTCCACATTTGCGTGTGTTACCTTCAAATAGCTCTGAAGGTCGAATGTCTGGTTCCTTTGTAATCTCCCCATTTGGTCTTGTTAGAAAACTGGAGGGACGAGGTTGCGTAGCCATCTCCTTCTGTAGAGAGCTCACCATGCCACCCAATTCAAGGAGGTTGCTTTGGGTGGTTTGCTGCTGAGTTATGATTTGCTGTAATATTGAAGTTAAATTGTTCATTTGTGGACTTGACTGAGCCCTTACTTCCTCAGTCTTGCCTGGGGGGTCCACTGGCTGGGACATACTATCAAGATCGGTTTAACGTTGACCCCCAATTGGCAGACCAAGAGAAGTAAGGACACTGAAACAAGTCAAAAGGTACGTGATAATTTATTTACAGGTGTAGAATAAAAACTCGAGCAGCTGAAAGGGAAGATGGAGAGATGGTGAGTATAATCATCCTCATGGCAGGTTTGTTGATTTGATTTTGTAGGATTAGGTTGATCTTACTT
>NC_056514.1:2628472-2639050 GCF_014905685.2 Nematolebias whitei
TCAAGTTGGTCAGAAAGCAATTTGTCTATCCTAGGTATGTCAATATCTTGAAGAAAGGCACATAGCTCATTTGAGTCTGCTTGTAGTTCAGACTTATACAAATTGCAGTAGAATTTTTTAAAAGTATCATTAATAGAGACAGGATCTGAAACAAGATTGCCCGACCGATCGTTGATTTGTGATATTATGTGAGAGCCGGCTTTTCTAGTCTTGTGTCTTCTAAAACAATTCCAAACCAATTTGATGCCTTAGCTATAAACATAATTTTGAATGGAGGCCAGTTCTTATCTGTAGTGGGTTGTTATTGTCCCCCCTCAGCAACACCTGAGGCTCTGTCCTCCCTGATGGATTTCCTTGGAAATTTAAAATTCAAAGAGATTTTTTGGCAGGAGATTTCAACATTGACTGGGATAAGTCGATCCCCCTCTGTGATAAATTCAAGGAATGTTGCCTGTCACTCAATCTAACCCAACTTATCGACTCTCCAACTAGACCAAACAAAAACCATCCTGAAAAATCTTCCATCTTAGACCAGTTTCTAACTAATATGCCTCATAAATTCCATGGTACAGGTGTATTCGCTAACATTTTGAGTGATCATTGTGTGACAGCAGCTCTTACCGAGATATTAAACTTCAACCTTCTAAGCCCAGATTAATTCACAAAAGGGATTTGAAACATTTCTGCAAACAGTCATTCTTCTGGGATATATCCCACTTTGACTGGCATCGTATTCTGACGACGTGAACTCCGCTTGGAACTATTTTCATAATAGTTTCATTTATTTTGTGAGCAAACATGCTCCTTTTCATCAGTTTAAAATAAAGGGACGAGACAGCCCTTGGTTTACTCCTGAGCTAGCTGACCTCCTGAACAGGAGAGACCATCTTAGGGCCACAGTGAGAAAATCTGTCTCAGACACTGATTGTTTGAGTTTTTGACAGATGAGGAATAAATGCACAACTGCTGTCAAAGCAGCAAAATGCAACTATTTCTTATCTCAGACCTCCAAAAATCTAAATGACCCCAACAGATTCTGGAAAACCATCAAATCTCTCTCAGGCACCCCCCAATCATCTGACCTCCCATCACAACTTCTCATTAACTCTGTTCCTGTGTCAAATAAGCACGAGATCCTGAACTGTTTCAACAAACATTTTGTTGCTTCTAGTTCTTTATTTGACACAGTTACTAATGGAAAATCAGCCACTTTACTTAAACCAAACTTCTACAAATCAAATCCCTCCTACAAGTCAATCCTCAATAAATCACACCATCTCTTCCACACTTCACCACTTGCTCTCGCCGAGATCGTATGCTTCTCCCCCTCCTTCTCTGCTTTGCGCTCTGTCTGTCTGTGAAACTGCTTGTGAGCCTCTCTTGCATATCCTCCGAACCATAATTATGTACTTGTTTTGATCAGTTGGTCCCTCAACTCAATTTACAACATTTCTTCAAAGAGAAGACAGGCTTTAGGCGAGTTGATTTGCCCTGTTGGCACGGACGCAGCTGGATATCTCATCGACTGGAAGACTCGATGATGTGTCTATCGTTGCTGCCATCTGTGAATTTTAAGGACGCATATTTAATTGGATTTACGATAACTGGTTCCTGCTTTTTGGATTTGGCTGGTTGCTGTTTTTTTCTACAATTAAAGAAGTCGTCGGCAGCAAATTTGGACCCGATCACGCTGCTTGCCTTTATGATGGCTTGGTTCGTGTCTCGAGTGCCCGGATTCAAATGCTTTGGTCTGAATGGATCAGATCGTGGTGATTTTACTCAGTCACGTTCCATCGGTGTGACCATGTATTTTGGACATTTTGGAACCGAGTCGACCAACACAAACTAAAGGTAGATGTCAGTAAGTTCTGCCTGTCCCCAAAACAACTGTGTGTTTATCTATGTTGGCTCCCTTTGGCTGGCCAAAGGTTCGCCTGGAGTACATGTGATCTGATGCTCACCACCCCCTCCCTGAGGAATTTCCAACTGATAATCAGATGAATCCAGCTGAATAAACATTGTGTCATCATTTCAGGACTCTTAGATTCTCATAGATGTTATCCTTGGAAATTCCTCGACATACCTCGAGAATGTTTATGGATCTCACTGGAGGACATTGACTGGTTTTCCATCCTTATCAAAACTCTTACAGTGACCTCGAGAGAGAGCATCTATGAACATGCTGACCGCTCTTGGCTCTCCCCCCTCTGCAGAATGTCTATGTCACTATGTGATTTTTTGTGCGAGTTTTTTTTTATTTTAATATTAGAGGGTTTTTTTTCCTCAGGTAGGAAAAAAAAAGTATGATAGGAATTTTTTTCACCTCCAACTTCTTCATGTGTCCAGTTAACCACTGTTTTTTGTTTGTCCAAACAGGTCTCACTTGTAAATGAGTCTTCGAGGCTCAATATGATTTATCGGTTTAAATAAAGGTTGAATGAATGAATCTCTTTTTCTCCGTTCTCAGTCAGTGAGGTTAATAAACTGTTAAAAGATCTTGACCCTAAAAAATCTGCAGGTCCAGATGAACTTCCACCTTATTTCTTAAGGCTGGCTGCTCATATCATCACAGTCCCTGTGACCCACATCTTCAATCTCTCCATAAGACAAAACTCCATCCCAGACACTTGGAAAACAGCCTTTGTTCTTCCTTTGCTGAAGGGAGGTGACCCCACCTCACTGAACAACTATCGACCAATCTCTAAACTCTGCATTTTAGCCAAGATTCTAGAAAAACTGATAAACTCTCAAATCAAAAATTACCTGGACTCATTTAACATCTTACCTCCACATCAATCTGGTTTCAGGAAACAACACAGCACAACCACTGCTTCACTGAAGGTTCTTAATGACAATGTTGAAGCACTGGATACTAAGGATTATTGTGCTGCACTTTTCTTAGACCTGTCTAAAGATTTTGACACTGTGGATCATAACATCTTGTGTCATAAACTCTCAGAAATTGGTTTCTCAGAACACACCATTGGTTGGTTCTCTAACTATCTCTCAGATCAGAGGCAATGTGTTCCAGCTTTTGAAATCTGCATTTGACATCATCCAGACAGATTTGTTCCACCTCAAACTTGTCCTAAATGCCGAAAAAAATCAAAGGGATGCTTTTTTTCAAACAGGAAGTCGGTCCCAGCAGTTCTTCCTCTGATTTCATCCTCAAATGGTGTCCCAATTGAGTTTGTTGATTCCTATAAATATTTGGGTATCTTGGTCGACTCGCATCTCTCTTTTAAGCTCCATGTGGAAAACCTAGTAAAGAAACTGAAAGTTAAACTGGGTTTCTTTTTCAGAAACAGATCCTGTCTAACCCTGAATGTTAGGAAACACCTTGTAACTGTGACTTTCCTTCCCTCCATTGATTACGGTGACATTATTTACAGGAACGCTCCTACAAGCACCCTGCGGATGTTGGATGCTGTCTATCATGGTGCACTAAGATTTAAAACTGGCTGTGATTATCGTACCCACCACTGCACCCAGTATTCACTGGTTAACTGGACATCATTAACTTCACGCAGACTCTCCCATTGGTACATTTTCATCTTTAAATCACTTCTTGGTCTGCTGCCTTCATACATCTCCTCCAACATGTCTCTGCGTGAGTGCAGCTACAGCGTGCACTCTCAGGACATTATTACATGCAGATGAAGAGTACCGGAGGGTCAAGTGGGCAACAGCCTTAGTTGTTGTTGAGGCAAAAGTTCAGCTGTGGGAGGAGTTCAACAAGGCCTTGGATAGAGACTCTCAGTCAGCTCCAAGGAGATTCTGGCAAACCATCAGGCATCTGAGATCTGAGGAGGGGAAAGTAGCGCTTTACTAACACTGTGTTCAGTGAAGGTGGGTGCTGTTGATCTCAACCAGTGCTGTTGTCAGGAGGTGGAAGGAATACTTCTTGGACTTTCTCAATCCCACTGGCACGTCTTCCATGGAGGAAGCAGAGTCGAGGGAGTTTGGGATTTGTCTGTCCATAAACATGGCTGAGGTCACCAAGGTAGTTAAAAAGCTCTGTAGCTGTAGGTCTCTGGGGGATGGATGAAAACTGCCCTGATCTTCTTAAGGCTCTGGATTTTGTAGGACTGTCTTAGTTGACACACCTTTTCAACATTGCATGAACATTGGGAGCAGTGCCACTGGATTGGCAATTGGCAGACTGGGGTGGTGGTGCCCCTCTTCAAAAATGGGGACCAGAGAGTGTGTTCAAATTATAGGGGTGTCACTCTCCTTAGCCTCCCTGATAAGGTCTATTCAGGAGTACTGGAGAAGAGAGTCAGATTGTTGGTCAAACCTCAGATCCAGGAGGAACAATGCGAGTTCCATCCTGGCCGTGGATCACTGGATCAGTTCTTTACCCTCACTAGGGTCAAGGAAGTTTGCCCATCCAGACTACATGTGTTTTGTGGACTTGGGGAAAGCATTCATCCGTGTTCCTCGGTGTACACTGTGGTGGTGCTCTGTGAGTATGGGGTTTGGGGCCCATTGCTATGGGTTGTTTGGTCCCTATACAAGCGATGCAAGAGCTTCGATCACATTGCCAGCAATAACTTGGACCCATTCTGGGTGGGAGATGGACTTCACCAGGGCTGCCCATTTTTATTGATTCTGTTCATAACTTTTATGAACAGAATTTCTCGGCGCAACCAGGGGCAGAGGGAGTCCGGTTCAGTGGCCTCTGCTATTTGCAGATGATGTGGTCCTGTTAGTGTCATTGTGCCGTGATCTTCAGCTCTCACTGAAGTGGATCGCAGCCGAGTGTAAAGCAGCTGGGGAGTGAGAATCAGCACCTCCAAATCTGAGGCCATGGTCCTCAGCAGGAAAAGGGTGGATTACTCTCTTCAGGTTGAGGGTGAGGTTCTGCCTCAAGTGGAGGAGTTCAAGTATCTTGGGGTTTTGTTTATGAGTGAGAGAAGAATGGAGAGTGAGACTAACAGACAGATTGGTGCAGCGTTTGCAGTATTGCAAACTCTGTGCCTTTGTGGTGGAGAGGGAGCTGAGCTGTAAGGCAAAGCTCTCATTTTCATCATCACGTTCCTACCCTCACCTATGGACATGGACTTTGGGTAAATGGACTACTTATATAGTATACTATACTTATATATCAAGTCACTCAAAATGCTGTACAACACAATCTTTGCACTAATTTACCCATTTATACAGCACTCTACTACAGGTATAGCTCTACAAAGCTAAATGAACAAATCGTTCTAAAGAGACTAGTCGGTACTTTATCACATTCATACACCGATGGGAGGCAATGAGGGGTTGTGTCTTGCCCAGGGACACTTCGGCAGGTGACTGCTGGTGGATTCGAACCCCCAACTCTTGCATTGGAGGAGGACTGCTCTAACCACTCAGCCACAGCCGCCCAGTTGGTAGTGACTGAAAGATTGAGATCACGGATAGGCGGTTACGCCACAAAGTAGCTGGATTCTCCCTTAGAGATGGGGTGAGAAGTTCAGTTATAAGGAGAGACTTGGAGTAGAACTGCTGCTCCTCTACATTAAGATTGATTGATGGACGGATGGATGTTTTTTTTCTCGATGCCCTCCTCTTGGTGCTATTTCACTTAGAACAGAGTATTTATTAACAAGTAGTCCGCTGTTTACAAATACAAAACACAAATAAAATCAGTAATATAGTTAACTTCCACTATATTGTATGGCCCTTTGAAATAGGTTTTCCTCCTAAATTCATTTTAATTTTGTAAATTTTTTACAACATTTTTCTGTAACATCTCCTATTTTATTGTAGATTATTGAAGGTTACAAGATTTAAAATTAAAATATCTAAAATGTCATAACCACTGACAGAAAATTGTTCAAAAATAGTTTCAGTTCAACGGCACATTTACAGTAATGATCTGAATGTTGAAGATGATTGTGATTCTTCTCTACAGCCTCTCCTTGATTTGTTGACAACAACCTGTTTTTCCTTTAAAGTTCTGCTAGACGAGGGGTGGGCAAACTTTTATTTCAGAGGGATTAATCAAGGTATTTAAAGCAATCAAAGGGTGTTTTTATTTCTTTAATATGGAAGACATTTTCCAGGTGGCACGCATAGTTAGCGTGCTTGATAAAAAATATTCCTCTCCAATATTGTTTAGCCTGAATATGGGGGGGAAAGTATACGTTTGCTTTTTGGAGTCTTTAAGGTTCAGTCTAGTTTTGAAATTAATGTTGAAGCAAATTGTTAATGATTGTAGAAAGGATTTGCAACTATTTGGCCAACAGATTACATAATATACCACTTCTGAAATTGATATTTGTTTTGGAAAAATACTTCATACTCACAGTGACAGAACCAAGTGTGTGAAGAAGGCTGGACGTGTAGCACAGTGTCTGAGATTCTCCTTTCAGGACACCAACCAGGTGTCTCCAAACACAACGCAGCAACTCCTGTACATATGGTCCAAACACACATGCAAAAACATGAACACACAAACTTAGACAACTGCTTTACAATAAGATATTAACATTCAGGTTTTGAATTGTGTATAAGAGCATAAAACCTTTAAAACTCCTGATCAACATATAATTTTAAGAAAAGAAACTGACAAACATCTAAACTACAAGCCAAGGAGATGAAGTCTGATGCAGCAACTGATCCATGCAAAGATTCTGGTTCTGCTTGGATGGAAGCTGTCCATTCTCCCCCCTCTCCCCCACCCCCTGGCAGGAAACGAGCCAAAAACAGTCACAATGCATTCTGATAATACTCCTTTCCTTGTTTCCTCTTTTTCACACAGGAACCAGCTGGTCAAAGGTTTTATGGCTATTTCAAAGAGTATACTGTATGTTTCATCCAGCCAGAATCTTTCAATACGTTTGTCAAAGTTGTATGTATTTAACAGCAAACATCCCAATCAGAGCCACTGCAAGATTTAAAAGGAGTGACAGAGCAAGATGTGTTTCAGTCCAGCAATTCATTCGCAAAAAAATGAGTCTATCTACTGAACTCTTCAGTTCAGTAACGTAGTTGTATTAAACGTGAGCAAATTTAATCAAACTAAAATCTCATTTAATCCAATATTTATATATTGAGCCCAGTTATAACCATTACAAGACTTAAACAGTAGAAAACGTGTCTCTAGTGGTCATTCAGACAATACAGCAGCCTTTATAACAGAAACCAATCATTGCATTTGACTGATGTTTAATAAATTGCTTTTCCCAAACATGATTGAAAATACTCATGTTGAAACGTGAATTCAAATTGCTAACTTGCCAACTTATAGCATTTGTCTTCTTCGTAAAGACCGTGGCCATATTTCTATTACTACTATTTCTACAGTCCCAAATAATGTGTTTGTTTTATTTATGTTGACCAAGACTTAAAGCAAAAAGAAAAGGAACATATTTATTTAATAAAGACCAGCAGTGGAAGTAATGAATTACACTCACATTATTGTAATTAAGTAGATTTTTTGGGTACTTGTATTTTATGAGTATTTCTTTTAAGTGTGTAATTTTACTCATACTTAAGTACAGCTTAGACCATGTAATGTACTTTGCTACTTTTAAAATCAGAAGTCGTTACTGAGTACGGCCACAAGTTGAATTAATATTCAAACCGTTCATCTGCATCTTTGTAGCCAACAAGGCTCTCAGATCATGAACGCACCAATTACCTATGACGTAAGCAAAGAACAACTCTGTAGCGTAGAGAGTCGTTTATGGACCGAAGATTTGGAGGAAAAGCCAAAATGGAGACAGAGGACAACACTGTCAACAGAGAAAATGATGAGGTAAAGGTTGAGGACGAGTTCTCGTGGCCGTACCTGGAGGAATGTTTCATGAACAGAGGGTGAAAAGGAGACAGTGTCCAGATGCAAACTCTGATCTCTACGGTGAAGCAGCTGATAAGACTCCAGCATCTAATCTCAAAAAACATATTGCAGTACACGAGGTTTTACAGCTACCTGCATGATATTGAGTTTTATTGTTTGTGTGTGTTATTAGTTTGACTAAGTATGTAAAGATCTTAGATACTGTCACTGCCATCGGTTCGCCTGGTACTAAAATAAGACGGAGCTTCTGAGCACCTGAGAAATGTGCTTTGAATGTAGTTATTATACACAGTAGATCAAACTGAATGACTTCTGTTGACAACACAATAAAACATCAAGTGGTTAAAAAGTAATTCATACTCTGAGTAGTTTTTGAGAAGAGTACTTTGTACTTAAGTATTTTTATAACACCAGCATGTTTACTTGTAATTGAGTACAATTTAAGCAGTGTAACAATACTTGTACTAGAGTACAAATTTTCAGTACTACTTCCACCTCTGATGACTGATTCTGGTGAGTGGAGGGAACAATTTTATCTACAACCAGGTGCAATGGTGTGGTCAATGGTGCCCTTGGCTAATATAGATTAATCTTTTGCCACTCCAAGAGTCACCCAAATTATTTGATGAAACTGTACTTTTAAATGGATTGCACTTATATAATGCCTTTCTATCTTGTCGCGATACTCAAAGTGTTTTACACTACAATCTGTGCCTCAACTACCCCTTCATACAGCACTCTACTAGATCTCTACAAAGCTAATTGAACTAATCATTCTAAAGAGACAATATAAAAACTAGAAATAGTTTCCTCAAATGAGTGGGGTGGCCTGTTTATATACATGTATGTGGTATGTACTGTATGTAGGTGATGGCCATCTTAGATTTTGACTTGACAACTAAATTTTTGAAAGGAACTTTTTTACACATAGATATAGCCACACACCAAAATGGAAGTGGCACGATGCTTATTTTTCAAGTTATCATGCTCACAACAGTAAAACATTATTGTAGCAGATATCAGAAAATCAGTCTTTATGAACTCATACGAACATGGTGGCCTAAATTTTCTGGATTATTCAAATTTAAACAATACGTTCAAAATAAATTGGATTAAATAGTTTCTTAAAAATTCACCCTCAATCTGGAATTTTATACTTAATTATTAATTTTCAAAACTTGGTGGCCTTAATTTTATTCTCCTTTGCAACTACAACATTGAAAAAAGCTATCTAATTTTATTCAAACAAATGCTTCTTTCTTGGTCTTTAATTTATAAGCACAATTTCTAACCCCATCGATATTATATATGAAACAATGGAGACATTTTGTACAAACATATGTCTTTATTCTTGGAAAACTTCACCGCTTGCTCTTGCCGAGGTTGGACACTTTTCCCCTCCTCTCCCTCTCCGCTTTGCTGCTCTGTCTTGTCTGTGAAACTGCTTCTGAGCCTCTCTTCCATATCGTCCGAACCATAATTATGGACTTGATTTTATCAGTTGGTCCCTCAACACAATTGATAACATTTCTTCGAAGAGAAGACAGGCTTTAGGCGAGCCGATTGCCCTGTTGGCACACACGCAGCTGGATATCTCATCGACTTGAAGACTTGATGATGTGTCTATCTCTGCTGCCATTTGTGGATTTTAAGGACACATTTATAATTGGATTTACGATAACTGGTTCCTGCTTTTTGGATTCGGCTGGTTGCTGGTTTATCTACAATCAAGGAAGTCGTCGGCAGCAAATTGAGACCAATCATGCTGCTTGCCTTTATGATGGCTTGGTTTGTGCCTCGAGTACCCAGACTCAAATGCTTTGGGCAGAATGGAACAGATCTTGGAGATTTTACTCAGGCACGTTCCATCAGTGTGGCCATGTAATTTGGACATTTTGGAACTGTTTGGACCAACACAGACTCAAGGTAGATGTCAGTAAGTTCTGCCCGTTCCCAAAACAACTGCGTGTTTATCTGAATTTGGCTCTCTTGGCTGGCCTTGAAGGCCACCTTATCTGAATTTGCCTGGAGAACATGTAATCTAATGCTCAACCCTCCTTCCCCCTACCATCAAGGAATTTCCAACTGATCAACCAGAGGAAACCAGCTGAATAAACATTGTGTCATCATTTTAGAACTCTGGGATTCCCATAGGCATTGTCCTTGGCCATTACCCAACATCCCTTGAGAATGTTTATGGATCTCACCGGAGGACACTGGTTGATTATTCCATCCTTATTAGAACTCTTACAGTGCCGTCGAGAGCCTCCATGGACATTGCTCACCGCTCGTTGTCTCCCCCCCCCCGGCGGAATGTCTATGTCACTATGTGCTCAATTGTGCAAGGTGTTTTTTTTTAATATTAGAGTTTTTATTCTAAGCCAAGAAGAAAGAGTCTGATAGGAATTTTTTGCCTCCAATTCCTACATGTGTCCAGTTTGACTACTTTTTGTCTGTCTAAACAGGTCTCACTTGTAAATGAGTCTTGCCAACTCTGTGAAGAAGATCTCTGTCTATCCTGATGCATGCTCAATAATCCAGGTAGAAAAATCTAAAAAAATTAAATCTGGTCCTCTGGACATTCAAAAAAACAAAACAAAGCAAATCAACAAAAAAATGTAGAAACGTTTCATCTCTCATCCGAGAGACTTCCTGAGTCTGAGGAGCTGTATTCAGCTCAGTCTCTTAAATAGCACCATCTCAGAGTGGATCAACCAGTTTTGCTGCTGACAACCAAAACCAGCTGATCACATGCTCAAGAAGGACCATCAGCCTAACAATGG
>NC_056514.1:2639150-2640352 GCF_014905685.2 Nematolebias whitei
TTAAATCTGGTCCTCTGGACATTCAAAAAAACAAAACAAAGCAAATCAACAAAAAAATGTAGAAACGTTTCATCTCTCATCCGAGAGACTTCCTGAGTCTGAGGAGCTGTATTCAGCTCAGTCTCTTAAATAGCACCATCTCAGAGTGGATCAACCAGTTTTGCTGCTGACAACCAAAACCAGCTGATCACATGCTCAAGAAGGACCATCAGCCTAACAATGGGTCATTAGCACACTGATGGCTGTTTACTACTCACAGAGGGCTGAGTGATACTAGCAATCACAGCATTGTAAGAGGGGGACAGTTGAACCCGGAGGCCTCCACCCCTGTTTAACGATGGACGATTTCTTTTCACAAAGATGGCCTCCTTTACTTCTCTCTCAAACCATCGTTCCTCTCTATCCAGGATGTGAACATCTTCATCCCTGAAAGAGTGACCTCTGGTCTGGAGATGACTGTAGACCGCAGAGTCCTGGCCTGATGATGTTGATCTTCTGTGCTGGGCCATCCTTTTGGCCAGTGGCTGTTTTGTTTCCCCGATGTAAGACTGATCACAGCCCTCCTGACACTGAACAGCATACACAACATTACTCTGTTTGTGCCGGGGGACTGGATCTTTGGGATGAACCAGTCTTTGCCGTAGTGTATTTTGGGGTTTAAAAGCCACTGGGACGTTATGTTTAGAAAATAAACGTCTCAGTTTCTCTGATACTCCCTCAACATATGGAATGACCACTGGTCTGGGTCTGGGTTCCTCCTTTTCACCTGTTGGCTGACTGGAGTCCTGTTAGGGTTTCTTCTCTGCTTTCAGGAAGGCCCAGTTAGGATATCCACATTGCTCTAGAGCCTGTTTTGTTTAGGATTTCCCCTTCTGCCTGGCTCCCGAGCTAGTGGGGATGCTGTCTGCTCTGTGATACAGAGTCCTGATGACTCCTAACTTGTGCTCCAAAGGGTGATGGGAGTCAAACTGCAAATACTGGTCTGTGTGGGTGGGTTTGCGGTACACCTCAGTTTGCAAATGTCCTCTATCAGAGACTGAGACCTCACAGTCCAAGAAAGCCAACCTGACATTTTTTACATCTTCTCGTGTGAACTTGATGTATTTATCCACAGAGTTGATGTGGTCAGTAAAATGTTGGACTTCCTGAGATTTGATTTTAACCCAGGTGTCGTCAACATACCTGAACCAATGACTTGGTGG
>NC_056514.1:2640452-2641570 GCF_014905685.2 Nematolebias whitei
ATTTTAACCCAGGTGTCGTCAACATACCTGAACCAATGACTTGGTGGTGTCCCTGAAAAGGACGTCAAGGCTCTCTTTTCTACCTCCTCCATGTACAGGTTGGCAACAATAAGAAAAACTGGAGACCCCATAGCACACCCATGTTTCTGCCTATAATATTGCTCCCCATATGTGAAGTAGGTTGACTGCAGGCACAGTTTCAAGAGTTGACCCAGTTGTTCTGTGGAAAGTGTGGTCCTGCTGCTCAGAGTGGTGTCTGATTTTAATCTTAAACTGACCACCTCTACTGCATCATCAACAGGAATGCACGTAAAGAGTGATGTGACATCAAAAGAGACCATTGTTTCATCAGTCTCCATGATGACATCCCTCACCTTGTCCACAAAGTCCATGGTGTTCTGTATGTGGTGTTCTGAGCTGCCAACTAAAGGGATGAGTACAGACGCCAGATTTGGGGTTTAAAAGCCACGTCCCAGTGGCTTTTAAACCCCAAAATACACTACGGCAAAGACTGGTTCATCCCAAAGATCCAGTCCCCCGGCACCAACAGAGTAATGTTGTGTATGCTGTTCAGTGTCAGGAGGGTTGTGATCAGTCTTACATCGGGGAAACAAAACAGCCACTGGCCAAAAGGATGGCCCAGCACAGAAGATCAACATCATCAGGCCAGGACTCTGAGGTCTACACTCATCTTCAGGCCAGCGGTCACTCTTTCAAGGATGAAGGTGTTCACATCCTGGATAGAGAGGAACGATGGTTTGAGAGAGGAGTAAAGGAGGCCATCTTTGTGAAAAGAAATCGTCCATCGTTAAACAGGGGTGGAGGCCTCCGGGTTCAACTGTCCCCCTCTTACAATGCTGTGATTGCTAGTATCACTTAGCCCTCTGTGAACAGTAAACAGCCATCAGTGTGCTAATGACCCATTGTTAGGCTGATGGTCCTTCTTGAGCATGTGATCAGCTGGTTTTGGTTGTCAGCAGCAAACTGGTTGATCCACTCTGAGACGGTGCTATTTAAGAGACTGAGCTGAATACAGCTCCTCAGACTGAGGAAGTCTCTCGGATGAGAGACGAAACGTTTCTACATTTTTTTGTTGATTTGCTTTGTTTTGTTTTTTT
>NC_056514.1:2641670-2654432 GCF_014905685.2 Nematolebias whitei
GAAACGTTTCTACATTTTTTTGTTGATTTGCTTTGTTTTGTTTTTTTGAATGTCCAGAGGACCAGATTTAACTTTTTTAGAAGATCTCTGTCATTTATTCTGGTCATGTCCATTCTCATGTATTTTCTGGAAAGATATTTGTACATTTATATCCCAAAATATTCTTGATGACTTTTTCCTTACTTATGTAGATGTGTTGTTTGGATTCTTCTCTTGTTCCACTAATAAAACAAAACATTTCAATATTGTCAACCTAATTTTATTAGTTGCAAAATTTCACATACATAAGTCTAAATTCTCAAATCAGAAACCTTGTTTATCAGTCTTTAGAAAGAAATTCAAATAATATATTAAAACACTCCAGTATTCAAAAAATAGTAAAGCCATTAAAACAAGTGATATGTGTATTCACTTTAACATTTTTTTGACAAGATTTTTTTTTATATATATATATATGTATACATCTTGATGTATGTGTGCTCACTCTATAACTCCCTGGCATTATTGTCTTGTTTATTTTGTTCTATAATGATGATACTGATTTTGCTGTTTTGTCAACCCTTCAGACCCAGGCCTCCCTTGCAAAAGAGATCTGGGATCTCAGTGGGATTTGCCTGGTTAAATAAAGGTTCACAAATAAAGGTTAATAAATAAAGCACATTTATCACTTAATTCCAAAAATTAGGAAATTCTAAGGACCTCAAACAGTGCAATGAGTGCGACATCGATTAGTCTGGCTTGGAAACATCAAGCGTAAGAATCAACCATCAAAAATGTCTACAATCTGCTCCAATCCCTTTTATTCTGGTAAACAAAAATTTTACAATTTTGTTATACAATGTCAGAGTATAACTATGTGTGCCGGAACTACTCTGTTCATGATTTAAAATGTCTCTACTGTAGTTAGCTCAGCTATGCTATGTGGTAAACCTCCACATTGTAAACACTCACTCTGCCCACAAAGATACATACATACCTATGTTGTAATTTTGAGCATTAGTTGCATCGGCATGCGTCAAAATGTCAAAATATGCACTAATCATCAGTGTTCATCAGTGCACTAATCATCATGCTGGCTTAGTGGTTAGCCCTGTTACCTCACAGAAAGAATGCCTTGGGTTCTAGCCCCGTGTTGGGCCTGGGGTCAGGCAACATGTCTGTGTCATCTGACACATTCTTTTTCTCTACCTCATACAGGCCAATCCCGACAGCAGAGATTTTCTGAATATACATTGGATATACATTGTACATTGGTCAGCATTGTCAGAAGAACGAAGAAGAAAAGATGTCCAGCACCAGCACCATCTGCCTGTGCCTGTCCTGCCAGACCGGCTACATCATGAGCTTTGACCGGCACAACATCTGCGAAGGATGCCTGGGTCTCCACCACGCCAACCTCGCCACCTCCTGCCATCCCTGTGAGTTCCTCCCTCCCGAGGAGAAGCAGAGATGATCAGCCTTGTTCAAGGAAAGTGCCGAGGAGTGTTTTTCTGTGGCGGGCCACTACTCGCTGGACGATGGCATCGCCTTTTCTAACACATTTTCGTGCGGTGAATCGGATGATTCCTCTGAAAAAGGCAATGCTGGCAGCAGCCCTGCTGCCCCCTCCCTCCTGGAGAGTATAGTGATGGAAGATGGACAGCCGAGTGGATGCTCAGCCACCTCGGGTCTTCCTATGTCGGCGACCACTTCGCTCCCAGTTGTCGGCGCCCTCCTACTGGAACTGCCTGGCATAATCCAGGAGGCTGCTGACACAAAGGGGCTTTCCGTTCCTCTTCTCCCTCCTTCCCGATCGGATGATCTGGCAGGAAGGTTTGGCTCTGCCCCGGCTCGTCGCCCTGCCCCCGTCTGGCCCCGCTTTCTAGCTGTGACATCATACTGGAACAAGGCTGCAGCTGGGCTCGGCAAGCTGAAGGCGCCTGTCTCCACCTTTGCCCTCATCACCAGAGTGGAGAGTTTTACCGAGCGGGGTTTTACCGAGCAGGTTTTCCCTCGGTTCCCCCTCTGAAGCCAAGCTTTGCAGAGGAGTTCGGGGCAAAGACTTCCAGGATGGACCAGAGACCTGTTCCTCCAGGGAAGCATGACCAGACCATCACAAAGCTCTCCAACCGAGCTCATCAGTGCTCAATCCAGGCGGCCGCGGCAAACAACAACGTCGCCCTGCTGGCCTACAACATCTCTAAGAGGCTAAGAGGCTGGAGGAAGCAGACCTGCTGGAGGAGACAAAGAGCTTCCTCTGTAAAGCCGCTGACGTCATCCTCAACTTGTGCGCCACCTCTGCAGTTTGTCTGTCCCGCATTGCCACTTGGATGACCATGATCCAGAGGACCACCCGGCTCTGCCTCTCGCCAACCTTGTCCGAGAGGCTGCAGAGAGACCTGCTGGAGGGCCCCATCACCCCAGAGGTGCTGTTCGGGGCCAACTTCAGGACCATCCTTGAGAAATTGTAGAGGTCCAAGGAGGTTTCAGAGACGGTACACCATCTGGTGATGTCACAGTCCTCCTACCGCTCCTCCGGCCGCTGGAGGGACTGCCGTGGCCAGCGACAGCAGCCGAGGTGCTCCACAGCTGTGGCAGCGACTTCACGCTCCGCTCCTCCGCCGGCCCCCTCCACCAGGGAACAACTCCTTGAGGGGAAAGTGTGTGAAATAAAACGGAAACATCTCTCAGAGAGTAAAGTTTCATCTGATTCCAGCCTAACTGTCAGATCAACTGATCTCACAGGTGCCTCTCTTCACACATTCCCCACACAGAACGAGCCGGTAACCTCTAAACAGCGTTTTAAAAGGCACCGCAGCTTGGTAAATCCCACAAAACGCTCGTTTGCCACGTCAGCTAAAATTGATGTTTTTCAGCAGACCGAGTCCGATAAAATTTCTCGCTCTCAGCCAGAGCCCGTTTTATTTTCTGCTGTTTCTGCCCACTCACTGCATAGCGGAAGTAAACATGTTTCTCTACGACAGCTGCAGCCTCCACCGAAACGGCGTCTCACTCAATAAAGCGTTCATGCCTCCTCTCAGTGCGTGTCTGCTCACCTCAGCTTTAACATGAGACTGCAGCCTGGGCTCAGCACAGAGGCGCACATACAGCCGTTTCTGTCGGAGCCCCCCTTGGGTCCCCCCCGGAGAATCTCCAGAGTGGGTAATGGCGGTAGGGACTTTAGCCTGATTGACGTCCATGAGAAACATGACAACACAAAACATCTGATGAGCAGGGGTTACATGCTGCAGTTCGCAGCTCAACCCCCACTGTTCAGAGGGATTATAGCAGTACTTCTCAAATAGTGTGGCGCGCCCCCATGGGGGGGCCCGGAGCAATGCCAGGGAGGCACATGTGACCCCGGGGAACATTTTGCGGCAGGTAGTAAGTTTTTTTTGTTTGTTTTTTTTGGCACCATTCTCATTTTGTCAGGGTGCGTTCGGCAACTGTTTGCTAAAATCCGGCAACTCTCAGTCTTACTAATAAAGTTATGAACAAATATGACTGTCTTGTCGTTTGGGGAGCCATGCTTGAACAGTGTCGCTCCCCTCTGCTGTTGAGAAACTCAGCAGGTCACGCTTGTCACCCACAGCACGCATGCGACAGAGTAACCTCAAAGCCAGAGCGTTACCTGTCCCTCGTCCTCTTTCGCTTTAACAATTTTTTTTTAAAATACAGAAGTAATGTTTCATAAATGTTAGGACTCGATTTTTTGCTAACAAGTCCTCTGCTCTGAATGCATTTCACCCACAGCACGCATGCAACAAAGAGTATAAACTCAAAGCGAGAGCGACACCTGCCCCCTCTTTCTTCTTTTGAGTTGACAAATTTTTTTTTGTTTTATCGATTGCCAAAACACAATTTTGATGTTTTATTTGTTGTAAAAACAGATGTTTAACAAATGTTAGGACTATTTTTTGCTAACAAAATTTATTTTATGTCAATAAACAACTTGTCAGGTTCTTCTCTTGTGAGCGCATTCCCCTGCATAAATTGTTTCATTCATTTTTGTTTTGTAGGTCAAAGTGTTTTATATAACACTCCTGACTTAAAATGTTGCTGATCAATTTGAATTTATTATTATTTATTAATTGTATTTAATTTGATTGTTCAGTATCAAATGGTCAAAAATGTCCATCCATCCATCCATTATCTTTACCCGCTTATTCCATTTTGGGTCACGGGGGTCACTGGTGCCCATGTCCAGCAATCACTGTGCGAGGGGCGGGGTACACCCTGGACGGGTCACAAGTCCATCACAGGGACACATAGAGACAAACGAGACAAACAACCATTCACTCTCTCACTCACACCTAGGGACAATTTAGAGTTTGGTCAAAAATGTTTACAGTTTAAATAAGGATATAAGTTTTTTTATTTCAGACAAATTGATGCACTTTAAGCCTTTTCTGTTACAGACTATAAAACAATGTTAATAATCTTTGTTGTAAGTTGATCTATATTTCTTTCTTTATTTACTTAATGTTAATAAGGACACAATGTTACGCAGAGTTGTACTTACTGGAGGTGTTTCTGACTGAGTTTATGCTTTTTTGTTATTATTTCTTGACTTTTGACACAAGGATCTGATTTAGTATTTCATTGCTTCTAATTATGTTTTCTGTTTTATATTTTTATCCCATGTGCTGTAAATGTATCTTGTTACTTTTTATTTGATGTTGTGATATTTTTGTTAAGCACTTTGGTAACAGTTTCTGTTTTAAATATGCTCTATAAATAAATCCGACTTGACTTGACTACTTACAATGAACCCCTCGTTGCCTCTGATGTGTGTCCCATCAGTGTATGAATGTGATCTAAATCACTGATAATCTCATTAGAATGATTTGTTCAATTAGCTTTGTACAGATCTAGTATAGAGCTGTATGAATGGGTAAATGAGGACACAGATTGTAGTGTAAAGCGCTTTGAGTATCTTGAAATAAGATAGAAAGGCGCTATATAAGTACAGTTCATTTACTTATAACACTTTTATAGACAAATTATAATATTTTTATTTTATTTATTTATAATAAAAAAAAATTTCAGAAATTTATTAATTTCATTAAAAACAAAATAGCTATATACAATAGAAAACAAAGTCGCGGTGGAGAGTTGGGGGGGGCGCGAAATGTTTCCTTCTTCCTGGGGGGGTGGGGGGGGGGTAACAGAAAATAATTGAGAAGCACTGGATTATAGACACGGTTCTGTCATCTCCAGAATAGAGCTCGTCTCTCCAGTCAGAAGTTCAGGAACTCCTGATGAAAAATGTGATTTCCAGAGTTCCCAATGGAGAGGAAAACACTGGGTTTTCCTCCCGCTACTTCCTGGTTAAGAAAAAAAAAACGGAGGGATGAGACCCATTCTCGACCTGTCCATGTTCAACAAATCGATCATGGAGAGACAATTCCACATGCTGACAATCAAACAGCTGCTGGAGAACGTTCACCAGAAGGACTGGTTCACCTCCATAGATCTGAAGGACGCACATTTCACTTTCCCATCATTCCAAAACACAGGAAATTCCTGCGTTAATCCTTCCAGGGGATTCCGTATCAGTACAACAGGCTACCGTTCAGTTATTCCCTCGCCCCACGCACGTTCTCAAAATGCATGGAGACAACTCTGCGGGGGCCCCGTTGCGCTCCGTCGACGCGGCCCCCCACGGCGCACACCCTCCGGGGTGGGCGGCGCGGGTCGCGGCGGCGGCCATTACACATGGCAGGAATAAGAATTTTTATCTGGACGATCTGCTTTTATTAGCTCAGTCCAGGCAGGAAGCAGTTGTACAGTCCAAAACGCTAGCATAACACCTGCTAAACCTGGGTTTTTCTATAAATTGGGAAAAAAGTTCCGTTCTCCCGTCCTAGATGATTGTTTATCTGGGAGTGGAGCTAAACTTAACCACAATGAGAGCCCGTTTATCACAGCCGAGAGCCGATGCTCTGTCAGTTCTCTGCCATGTCAAACCCTGTAGCGTAGTGACAGCTCTGTCTGTCATGCAACTCCTGGGGATGATGTCAGCGGCTCACGTCATGGTTCCGCTGGGCCTGCTTCACATGAGATGCCTTCAGAGAAGGTTTGCCCGCCTGCGCATAGATCCTGTGCGCCAGAAGAGGCGGATGATCTCTGTGCCCCCTTCCGTAAGAACCGATCTGAATCACTGAGGAAACCCCCTCATTCAGTCTGAGGGAGTTCCCATCAGCAGGCCTACGTCACAAGTCTCAGTTTTCACAGACGCATCCCTGTCAGGCTGGGGAGGAACGTGTCTTTCCCAGACAGTGGGAGCACAGTGGCCGGACCACATGTCGTTTCACCTAAATGTGCTAAAACTTCTCACGGTCTGGAACGTGACTCAGCATTTTGCTCCCCTGCTGCGGAATCAGCATGTTCTGATCAACATAGACAACGAAGTGATGGCAGCTTACATAAACCGTCAGGGAGGCGTGCGCTCAGCCCAACTGTTATGCATTGCAAGACAGCTGCTGTGTTGGGCACACAAAAACTTGCTCTCCATCAGAGCAGTGTACATTCCCGGCGTCCTGAACAGGGGAGCGGACATCATGTCGAGGGGCGGTCCCCGCCACAGAGACTGAAGCCTCCCTCCCGAGCTGATCTCTGAATCTCTGCTCTTGGAGCAGGTTTGGTCGAGCAGCAGTGGATCTGTTCGCCACACGGGCGAACGCCCAGTGTCAATTATGGTTCTCACTGAGCCCACGGGACGACCCACCGTTAGGGGTGGACGCCTTCGCTCACAGCCCATTGCCAAAAATGCTCCTTTATGCATTCCCTCCAGTTCCGCTGACATCACAGACCTTGGACCGGGTCCGGGAGGAAGAACTGTCAGTCATCCTCGTAGCTCCCGAGCGCATAAGCGCCCCGTTGTTCCCGAATCTGCAGCGACAGATATCGGGTCAGCCGTGGAAACTGCCGTGAAGGGTGGACGCTCTCCTCCAGGCAGGAGGAGCGATCAGAAGTTACCCAGAAATAGGTCAGCACCTTTGAGTTTGGCCGCTGAACGGATCTGTTTAGAAAAGATGGGCCTCCCACAGGATGTGGTGCGTACAATCCAGGGTGCACAAGCCACTTCCACCACAGCGCTGTACACATCAAAGTGGACAGCTTTTCAGTGCTGGTGCGCAGAGAAAGGTGTGGAGGCCATCTCATGTCCACTAGGTGGTGTGCTGTTGTTTCTGCAGCAACTGATCGACAGAAATTTAGCGTTCAGCACAATTAAAACTTATGCTGCAGCTATTTCTTCCTGTCATCAGGGTTTCAGTGACAGAACAGTTTTTAACCACCCGCTGATGAAGCATTTTCTGAAAGGTGTACAAAGACACAGACCTGCGTCACGTCCACTAGCTCCACAGTGAGACATAAGGATGGTCCTGCGCGCTCTGATCAAAGCTCCTTTTGAGCCTTTAGATCAGGTTTCACTTAAATTTCTGTCATTAAAACAGCCCTGCTGTTAGCTCCGACGTCGGCAAAGAGAGTGAGTGATTTATCTGCTCTCTCTGTTGCTCCCTCATGTCTCAGAATTCAAACTGATGGCAGTTCAGCTGTGCTGCATCCTAATCCTGCTTTTACTCCTAAAAGCAAGCTCACAAGCTCATTCAGATCGAGAGTGATAACCTTGGATGGGTTTTATCCTAAGTCTGAGGAGGAAGCAACATCTCACCTCATCTGTCCCGTACGCACACTTTCGTGTTACGTGGCTCGCACGGCCGCACTGCGCCACTCTTAGCGTCTGTTCATGCATTACAGGGACAGCTCTACAGGACGTCCTATATCCACCCAGCGCCTCTCATACTGGTTGTGTGAGGCTATTTCTATTCATCTGGGCTGGATCCTCTAGAGAATCTCAGAGCGCATTTCACCAAAGGGATTTCATCCTCTACAGCTCTGCATGGAGGGATGACAGTGGAGGATATTTGTATGGCGGCATGCTCTGTTCATCATTACACTGTTACAATTTGTAACCTCCGTTGTTCCTATTCACAGTAGCAGGTCTGTTATCTCAGCCTTTTTCCTCACCAGAGATCATTTTTCTCCAGTGCGCTGCTGCGCATGGAGCGCGTAATTATGCCAATAGAACCTTGGTTACGTACTGTAACCCCAGATTCTATGAGTATAGGCGTAGCCCTTTAAGCTCTGGGCCTCGCTGGTTCCTAAATGGCTGAAGAAAAAAGTTATTTGGGAGCCGACTGTCGGTCTCACCGTAATTTATACAGACCGGGGTTGGGGCCCACACAGCCGGTGGGCACGGACTAAAGTTTTCAGTGCTGCGCTGCGCGCAAAGGGATAAACCCACTAGCGACAGCCTTAAAGGGCTGAACCTATACTCATAAAATCTGGGGTTACAATATGTAACCAACAATTGTGGTTTAGTGCTTCCCTACTATAATGGTGGAAAAGTGGCATTGCGCACTTCCGGTTGAGACTTGTAAATGGTAAATGGACTGTACTTATATAGAGCCTTTCTATCTTATTTCAAGATACTCAAAGCGCTTTACACTACAATCTGTGTCCTCATTTACCCATTCATACAGCACTCTACTAGATCTCTAGAAAGCTAATTGAACAAATCATTCTAATGAGACTAATCAGTGCTTTAGATCACATTCATACTTGTGGGAACTGAATTCTCCCTTTTTGCTTCATGATGGGGTACAACAAATTCTGATTGTATGAATACATCGGGTGTGTTCTGCCAAAGTCTTACTGATCAATGTTTTATAGTCTGTGTACTTAAGGGCATTACTTAAAAGAAACCCCACTTTGATTGTTTCTAAACTTTTTTTTTACTTTAATATACCGGTACAGACTTTCTCGTATGACCTGGAACATGTGGATTGGCACAAAACTGGGCATATCCCTAATGGCAAAGATGTTTGGGCACATTTCAAATCTTCATTCAGTGCTGTTTAAAACAATCACACCCCTCTCAAAAAGATTAGATCAAAAAAAATTCTCAGCCTGTGGTTCAGTCCTGACCTGTCTAAGCTTATCAGTTAAAAACACACCCAACTGGATTAAAGCCAAAATCACTAACAAAAATATCTGATTGGCAATTATACAGTGCTCTAAGAAACAAATGTACTCAGTCTTTGAGACAGGGAAAATCAAGCTATTTCAAGTAGCAACTGGCTGCTAAAGGCCCTGATCTTCAAAACTTTCAGAACAATGGAAAACAAAAATATGCCCTCACAACTGCCCACTGTTATTAAATATGATGGTTTTATTATCACAGACAAATCCAAAATGGCAAACTACTTCAACAGATATTTTGTTTAGGCTGACTAAACCTACAAAGACAATTCTGGTACTTTTATTTATTTTTCTGTTAACCTAGGAGCTTTTATCCACTCATGAAAGCGGATGATAAGCTTTCCCTACTCTGTTCATTTCAGTCAATTCTGAGGTACATGGTGAGCTATTCAGTCTGTACACATAAATGTAGTGGGTGGGATGCATTGGACCCCCAATTGTTAAATTAGCAGCCTATATTATTTCAGCACCTTTCTCCTGATTTTTAACCTCTTGTTTCAAACAGGAACACTCCCACAACACTGGAAATCAGTGTCACGATCCTCAGTGTTGGAACCCAATTGCAGAGAGGCGAGCGAGGCAGGAGTTCAAAAACAAAAACAATTTATTTTTAAATAACAAAACAAAAGGCTGTCGGTGCAGCAAAACTTACTTGGGCAGACAGGATCAGAAACAAGGCAGAGCAGATCATCAGGGGGGACAAAAAACAGACAAGACAGAAGAGGACTGAGATGTCTGTGAACACAGAACAATCACCGGACCAGGAGTGAAGGAGAGAAAGGCTTTTTATATAACAGAGGGAGAGTGAGTAATGAAAGCACCTGGGCAGGTGGCTGATGAGGAACAGGTGTGAATGATAAAGACTGAGTGGAGAGGCAGACTGAGGAGTGAGTGGAAAATAACAGAATCAGATAAACAGAAAATCACACACAGAGCAGAACAACAAAAACATAAAGAGCAGACAGAGACAGAACCTGTCAAACAGAACTCAGAATGTAATTAAAGTGACACATTTACAAAGCACCTTGAAAAGGAAGGAAATGATTTAGTTTGTGGGATAACAGGACCAGATACACAAAAACAGAAAACACACAAGGAGCAGAGGCTTAGGCAGATGGGGGGGCAGCGGGGGCCGCTGACCGTGACAATCTGCTGCTGTTGCCTCAATTTTGGTGATAACTCAGATTAACTGCTACTTACCTATCTCCATTTTGCCCCATCTCCCCAAAATACTGGAGAAGCAGGTCAACAAGAAGCTTGTGTACCATTTGGAGACTCACAAGGTTGTTAATGAGTTTCAGTCTGGCTTCAGATTTGGACATATTTGCATCATCACTACACTCAAAGTCTTTCATTACATCATTTGTCCAATTGAAAATGAACATCTGAACTGTCCATCTGCATTTGTTGATTTAGCAAAGGCTTTTGACTATATGAACCATGAGATACTGCTAGACAAACTAAGGGACACAGGACTTTCAGAGAGCTGCATGATCTTGGTCAATAGTTGCTGTTCTGACCATCTACAGTCAATAAGGATGGAGGGTCTTTTCTCAGATACCCTGTCCTTATTTATTGCTGTCCCACAAAGAAGCAAATTGGGCCTCATTCTTTTCAATCCTAATATTAATAACACATCCCTACATCAGGGGACTCTCATGAGAACTGATAGAAACTGAAAGGCTCTCTTAGATGTTCTTATTAGGTGTAACTAAATTGTACTGTCTTGTGCTTATCTGTTAACAGGTTGATGTTGGGTCATGCTGTCCTCTAAGTCATACGACTTTCCCACTACGACAAGACTTGTGGCATTACAAATTTCAAATGAGCTTTCTTCAAATGAGTGTTCTGACAATCTGAAGTTAGATGGATTCCTCTGCTTGGAACTGTCTCATCCCTTGGATGATCTGTTTCACATTTCTTTTGTAATAAAGTGTTAACAATCAACAAACTAAGCCTTCCAGTCCCAGTAATATTTTACCACAGCAGTCTGCAAGGAGCTGTTAGTATAGAAAGGGTTTTGCACACAGACAATCAACAAATTGATGAGAATCCTAATCTATGACAAACACACACAAAAATCTTCCTACTTTATTTAATAAAGCTCAAATGTTAAAATAGAGAAAAGGAACCTTGAGCTTCTTATCTTAAGCTGCTATATTCACACCCATTTGCTCACAACAGACTCATGTTCAGGCTGCTGTTTACTATACCGTATTATATTACATTATTATTTACTGTATAGCTTAAATCCTTGTAGTCCCTCATTTATTGTTGGGGATCCGTACCCTGAAAACTCGCGATAAGTGAAAAACCACGTAGTAGGAATAGTAGTACAAGAAGTGACAAACCGGATTCCAAAAAAGTTGGGACACTAAACAAATTGTGAATAAAAACTGAATGCAATGATGTGGAGATGGCAAATGTCAATATTTTATTCGTAATATAACATAGATGACAGATCAAAAGTTTATTCTGGGTAAATGTAACATTTTAAAGGAAAAATTTGTTGATTCAAAATTTCACAGTGTCAACAAATCCCAAAAAAGTTGGGACAAGTAGCAATAAGTGGCTGGAAAAAGGAAATTGAGCAAATAACGAACAGCTGGAAGACCAATTAACACTAATTAGGTCAATTGACAACATGATTGGGTATAAAAAGAGCTTCTCAAAGTGCCAGTGTCTCTCAGAAGCCAAGATGGTAAGAGGATCACCAATTCCACCATTGTTGCGCAGAAAGATAGTGCAGCAATACCAGGATGGTGTTACCCAGCGTAAAATAGCAGACTTTTAAGTTATCATCATCAACCGTGCATAACATCATCAAAAGATTCAGAGAATCTGGAACAATCGCTGTGCGTAAGGGTCAAGGTCGTAAAACTCTACTGGATGCTCGTGATCTCCGGGCCCTTAAACGTCACTGCACCTCAAACAGGAATGCCACTGTCAAGGAAATAACAGAATGGGCTCAGGAATACTTCCAGAAAGCATTGTCAGTGAACACAATCCACCGTGCCATCCGCCGTTGCCAGCTGAAATTCTACAGTGCAAAGAGGAAGCCATTTCTAAGCAAGCTCCACAAGCTCAGATGTTTGCACTGGGCCAGGGGTCATTTAAAATGGAGTGTGGCAAAATGGAAGACTGTTCTGTGGTCAGATGAGTCACGATTTGAAGTTCTTTATTGAACACTGGGACGCCATGTCATCCGGACCAGAGAGGACAAGGAGAGCCCAAGTTGTTATCAACGCTCCGTTCAGAAGCCTGCATCACTGATGGTATGGGGCTGCATGAGCGCTTGTGGCATGGGCAGCATGCATGTCTGGAAAGGCACCATTAACGCAGAGAACTATGTTCAGGTTCTAGAACAACATATGCTCCCATCTAGACGTCATCTCTTTCAGGGAAGACCCTGCATTTTTCAACACGATAATGCCAGACCACATTCTGCAGCAATCACAACATCATGGCTACGTAGGAGAAGGATCCGGGTACTGAAATGGCCAGCCTGCAGTCCAGATCTTTCACCTATAGAGAACATTTGGTGCATCATAAAGAGGAAGGTGCGACAAAGAAGGCCCAAGACGATTGAACAGTTAGAGGCCTGTATTAGACATGAATGGGAGAGCATTCCTATTTCTAAACTTGAGAAACTGGTCTCCTCTGTCCCCAGACGTCTGTTGAGTGTTGTAAGAAGAAGGGGGGATGCCACACAGTGGTAAAAATGGACTTGTCCCA
>NC_056514.1:2654532-2666912 GCF_014905685.2 Nematolebias whitei
AGCACAGAATGTCATGATATCAGCTCCCTGCCTCCTCTGCTCTTTGCCACCTGCAAGTGCGCTTGGCCACGCCCACTTCTGAGATCTGCATACAGAACAGCTGATCAGCTGCAGCAGGAAGTTTATCCTGCAGTATGGGCTATACAAAGGTGCAGCAGGTGCTAAATAGTTTTAAAAAATTTTTTTTATAAAAATTCCAAGCTGATCGTGTGGCTCATCTATCAATCAGCCAATTGTGTGTCATGTCCAATCTTATTTTGAAAACCCGTGATAGAGAGAGTCTGTGATAAGCAAACCGCGAAGTAGCGGGGGGCTACTGTATACAGTTTCTTTTTTATACTTTATATTTTTTGCTATTTTTGAGTGTAATGAAGAACTTGACTACATCTATAAAAGTTAAGTCTGGTCCTCTGGACATTCAAAAAACAAAACAAAACAAAAAGTAGAAATGTTTCGTCTTTCATCCAAAAGACTGAAGAAGACTGAAGAAGTTTTTCAGATGAAAGATGAAACGTTTCTAAAAAATTTTGTTGTTTTGTTTTTTGAATGTTCAGAGGACCAGACAAGTTTTTTTAGATTTTTCTACCTGGATTATTGAGCATGCATCAGGATAACTTGAGTACATAATTTCATTCCACCTCATGTACCACATGTGATGCGAATGACAATAAAGTCACCTTGAACCTTGAAAAATAACAAATACAAAAAGCAATATGGACAAAATAGGAAGAAAATTAAGAAACTATAAAAAAAAGTAACTGCGTAAGTCTAAAAAAGCAAACATTGTGAAACAGACTAAAAATACAGAAATTTAGAAATAAATGCATGCATAAAATAATAAATACAGGTCAGATATGTAACATTATTTCTTTACACTTCAATGTAGTTGTAGGGTCATATTCCTTTAGAGTATATTCCTGGTTTGGATGAAAGAAGAGTCTGGTCCCCTTCCTGTGACGGCTCAACACAAGTTTGGATCAGGCTACAGTAAAGCGATTTCAAGTGTTAGACCAGACCAAAAATACAAGCATCTCAATATTTTAACAACTAAACTGTGGTTTTGATGTTGGGTTTTAGCTTTAATTTGAAGGTCTAAAATTAAAATGTTTACATGTCAAATCCATGATAGATAAACAGAGGATACAAGGAGAGGAACCCTTAGAGAATCACCAACAAATAGTTTGATTTCCAGTCATGCAGTGGAGGCAGACAAACAAACATGGAGAGCCAGGCACAAACTGGACCATCTCTTTCTGTACTGTACATATTGTTGTTGTTGTGACTTTATCTTGAACAAAGCAGAAAAGTGATACTTTCATTCAAACAACCAGTGGACTGTGGCAGCTGACTTTTCTTTTAATGACTAAAACAGTAAAAGTGAATGATGTTTTGCTGTAATGGTACAAACAGAAACTGAATCCATAAAATGGAAAACAAAAATCAGTTTCACACTGGATGACAAAACTACAGCAATGTAAACAAATTGTAAACAGTCAGATTATGGATAGTATTTGCTGGGTCTTGGTGAGATTTTCAGATGTAAATTAAGGATACAGTGGGTAAAGCATGATAGGTCCACAGTAGGTTTTGAGCATGAACTAAACATCTGCAACAAGGCCAAGGTAGTATATTGTATCTCACTGAGCTGCCACTTTTGAGACTAGTTGCTAAATGGCATTTACAGCAGGTCTCCAAAGTAAGCTACAATACAGTTTTCAAGTTGTGCACATGAAAACAGACTATCGTTTTCAGAAATTGACTTAAAATATGGACACATCCAATAAACACTTAATAAATTTGCTTATTTTCTCACCAATTCCAGTTGCCGACTAGTTTCCAACAGTCTCAGCCTGAGAGACTAGCCTGGTCATTGTGGTGGCAGCATATTATAGACCTTGGTGGAGCATGGGTGAGTGTGGCGGCAGTGTATTCGTGACATGGGGCACAGGTACAGCAATGTGGTTTGGTCATCAAGGAATTACTGTGATTGTGACAAAGTCATGGAATCAACAGAGCACAAAGTGATACCTGTTTGTAATCGTATGCAGCAGTAAGGTCAAGGGAGCAGTCTAGTGATGCTTGCAGCACGGTGAGGGCAAAGAAAGTAGCAGGAAAAACCTATTTAGTGAGCTCTAACTTCTAAAGGTGGATCCAAATCCCAGAATTCAAATAAAATATACGAACACTCGCCAACAGACTAGGAAACACACAGACACATGAAAAATCAGGTGGTGGTCTGAATCAGAAAAATGTTGCTGAATGTTTCCATAAAAGAAGATTTAAGGATGCCATTGGAGCTGAAGGTGAGCGGTGGTAAAAGCTGTGCCTTGAGTCCACAGGTGGGGAGGGAGATTGCAAAGTGGTGAGCACAGCGAGGAAACACAGGCAGGTTTAGGTGGAGCTGAGGGGTCAAGCGAGCATGTGAGGGGTAAAGCGAAACGGTGAGAAGTTATACCTGCCAGGAAACAACTTCCGTGTAGCTGCTTAGAGTATCCTCAGAGAACTTAGCAAGCTAGGGCAAGAAAAGAGTCTAGTTAAATCACAGGGGGAGGAGTCCGTGCTTCTCCTCCTGTGTGTGTGTGTGTGTTTGTGTGGGTGTGTGTGTTTCTCTCACCAGGCCTGCTGGCGATGCACGGCTGAACTCAGCAAGAACCCTGGCCTCTCCAAAAGCATTTACCAGCACCCACATCACAGGAAAGAGCAACAGCAGGATTGGCAGAACACCCATCAGCTGCAAAACAAAGTGTCAACTTACATCCAGTTCCCGCCACCTGCTCAGTGACCACCTCGAATTACCAACAAATGACAAAGAACACTCATATAATCACCACTTTAAACAAGTGGTATGTTGAAGTTCACCTTCGCTGAGGGAAGTGAATAGTGAATGTTTGTCGTTTTCAAGATTAGTGTTTTTCTGGACTGGAACTGAGCAGTTGAACAAAAGTTATACTGTGAATTCAAATAGAGGTACTTTTGTTTGTGCTTGTCCCAGACAGCGCAAAGTGACTGAACTCAGTGAATGGAGGCAATTTTATCCACGACCACACACATTGGCGGAGTTGGGGGGTGGCCAATAGTGGCCTTGGCCCCCATAGATTAATCTTTGGCAAATCAAAGGGCCTCCCAAATTATTTGATGGAACTAATTTTAAGCAATTTAAAAAGTAGAAAGCATAGATTCCTCAAATAATTGGAGTGGTCACAGTTTATATTTATACACACACACATTTGATAATTATTATTTGATTCACATCCTTTCAACTTGTGCAGTTTTATTTCACTTTCATCACTTTGTTTGGGTGATTAACTTCTATTGTCGGTGTTCGTTAAAGGATGCATGATTTATTTTATCCAAGCTGTTGATCTCCCACCATAAAAAAGGAACACTTGAGCTAACAAAATTATTTATCTCCCCTAACTCTCACTGACACTGCACAGAAAACCTCTTGGATAAAATTCAGATGAGAGAAATGTATTTCAGATGCACATTTGTAATATGGATGAAATTTACCTGAAGCTGAAGAAAATTGTACATGGCAGGTGTGAGGCTAGGGGCACCACAAATAAAACGAATAGTGTTTACAAGCAGGAACGCCACCTGTAAGATGGAAGAAGAGACAGAGTCACATCATATTTGTTATTCTAAATGCCATGTAAATAAAAAAAATAAATAGAAAAAACAGAACATTCAAGTTCTCACCAGAACAACAGGACAGATGAGTTTTGTAATGATAGACTGTACAGTAAAGCGCTCATTATCCAGCACTGTGACAGGTCGGGACAGCGCCTGCTCCAAACTATTTCTGTTGAAAAAATCAGTACATTTAAATTTCAGTACTTCAGTCTGTATAAAACTAGAAAACAACAAGAGAATCACTTAAAAGCCAGAACATCGTAATACTTCAACAAACAAAAATTTAATGTTTACTTAGTATAAAACATTATAGATTGGAATAAATATTCCTTACTGGACAAGGTCCAGAACTGGAGTCCGGACCACTCTAAAGAGGCGGTGTTGATGGGGGCTCTCAGGTCCTCTGTCCTTGGCACGAGGGGAAGGTGGAGGAGAAAATGGGGGGAATAAATCTCCTGGTTCCAACACTATGTGTTCATCATCCTTAAAAAAAAAAGAACCAACCTCAGTCTCAGCCAACAGAAAAGTTTACTGAGCAACAACTTCCTGACAGCAACAGAGAGGGCAGTCAGAGTTTTGGTTTGGAGACAGAAGTTACCAAATTGATAGTTAAGCATATTTTATTTAAATCTGCTTCTTATTTAGTAACAAGGTGTCCAAAGTGACTAAAGACACTACCGGTAAATCAGATTCTCTTAAGTCCTTTAACAGTAGGAGTGGGAGGTAATGCTGTTCAGTGTTTCCCCTACCATTATACAGGCAGGGTGCCCCACCCGCCAACAAAACTGAGCACCCCGCCTACAAAACTGAACTTGCCCCTCCCACCCCCACCCGCCACTGACATATCACTAAGATAGCGGTGCAAAATACAGGCTCTCTAGCTAAAAAGGCAAAGGCAGCACTCACATTGCCTCTTCCCTCATGTTGAACGCCTCCCGCCACTGCTCAAAAACTGTTAGTACAAGCTGCGCTCAGACATGTCTCCGTCCCCCCCATCAGCAAAAATCATGGATGAGATGAGCACCCCGCTATGGCAAGTTAACTAGGGGAAACACTGCTGTTATTTAGCTACACTAGGGTATTCAAAATAATATTGGGATTTACCTGTCTAAATCACGCTGAGCATCGGAGACTCATTTACAAGTGAGACCTGTTATTTAAGAGGTTGTAAATGTTTAAGAAAATAAGTTCAGACTAGACCAAAGAGAAGTTTGTGTCTGAATGTTTCTAGAAGCTATGCTGGTGAAGATTCTCAGTCATCCAGGTCATGATCAACAACAAAAAAAAAACTTAAAAAAACAAAAACAACTGGACTTCTACAAGGACTTCCCATCCAGGAGGCCTTACTATAAAGCTTCCTGGATGGGAAGCAAAACGTCTTCAGCTTCAGAATAGAAGTACAGTTGTTTGTGTTTTTTTAACCTAATTTTCCTAGGACCTATGCTGTCAGTGGAAATTGCCCCTTGTAGGGCCTCCCAAGGCAGATTGGTCCTAGGACACAGATTCTGTCTCTTGCCCAGACGTTTGTTACCGGGCCCCACTCTGGATCCAGGCCAGAGGGAGGAGCTTGTTGGCAAGTGCCTAGTGACTGGGCTTTTACCCACGAGGTTTGGTTGGGCTCAGCCCAAATGAGTTACATGGGTTTGGCTTCCGTGGGCCAACCACCTGCATAAGGGGCTATACAATTACAGTTGGGTGCATGGTGCCATGGGTAGCAGCCAAAGGCAGAGGCTTTGGCGCTCTGACCATAGTTAACCAAAGCTGGCTCTTGAGACATGGAATGCCACCTCTCTAGTGGGGAAGGTTTCTCAATTTCATTGATATAGGCTGGACCCTGTTCCACTCTGCAGTTGTTCAAGATGAGAGGCTCTGACTGGTGTAGACCAACTTATGGATGGTGTTTGGGATGAGGTTATCCATCACAAACACATGCCAGGCTGCAGATCAATAAAAGACTTTGTAGTTATTTCGTCTGACCAGCAGCTTTATGTTTTGGACACTCAGGTGAACAGAGGAGCTGAACTGCCAACGGATCACCAACAGAAGGTAAGTTAAATCAGATGGCAGGGTAAGATGCTGGAGTGAACCAGTAGATCCAAGTAAGGGTTTGTTGGGAATGCCTGGCGGAAGAACCTATCTAATGGGTCTTCAACTCCCATCTCCAAGAGAGATTCAAATGCATCCCAGCAATGATGGGAGACATTCAGTCCGAGTGGACCCTGTTTTGTTCCTACATTGTCAAGGCTGCTGCCTTGAACTGTGACCACAAGAATGTCTGTGCCTCTTGCAGTGGCCATTTTCTAACCTGGTGGTGAGAGGATGTCCATCAGGCATCTGAGAAGGGAAAAACAGAACTTTATCAACACTGTGAATACTGTTGACCTCGACTAGTGAGGTTGACAAGTAGTGAAGAAATACTTATGAGAATTTCTGAATCTCACGAGAATGTTTTCCATGGAGGAAGCGGAGTTGGGGCACTTGGGGGTTAGGGTCCATCCATAAGTGGAATTAAGGTTGCAGAGGTAGTAAAAAAGCTCCAGGTGAGGACGAGATCTGCCTCGAGTTCCTCAATGCTCAGTATGTTGCTGGGCTGTCTTGGTTGACACGTCCTTGCAAAATCAGGTGGACATCAGGGACAGTGCCAGTGGATTTTCTTTCTTGCCAGAGGGGCTTCTGTACAACCTTTCTGTTTAGGTTAATTTAGGGGTGCTGGAGAAGAAAGTCCAGCTGATGGTCAAAACTCAGATTCAAAAGGAACAATGCTGGATTTACCCTGGCTGTGTAACACTGCACCAACTCTTTACCCTCACTAGAGCCCTTAAGGGATCATGAGAGTTTGCCCAGCCAGTCTACATATGTTTTGTGGATTTGGAGAAGACATTCCATTGTGTTCTTCAAGGATTAATTGGGGTGGCTGCTGCTTCGTGAGTATGGGATTGGTGGTCTGTTTCTACAGGGAATTTAAAATTATATTAGTATTAAATAAAAATCCATAAATGCTCTAGGGTCTGAGATAATGATTCACTGACAAGCTGCATAAAGCTGGTGAGCCACAGTCTGAAGTTATAGCATCTTTTTAAACTTAAAAGGAGTTTAAATGTTATTTAAATTGTTTTTAAATTTGAAATGTGCAGGATGCTGCAAATAGGAATAACTTTTGATTTTTATTTGTTCAAAACAAAGTCAAAATTTCTTTAATGTCATTGGTACCACATGTGGTACACGTGGTGGAACAAAATTATGTACACAGGGTCCCAGTTACATCCAACAAAAGTATAAATTGTAAAGAAAAACAGTAACAAGATCTAAGATATGAACTAAGAAACACGCTTATCTAAGAATACAATAGAACTAGTAGAACAAAAACAATACAGTGAACAGCAGCACGAACATGAGTCTGTGTGAGCAGATGAGGATGAATGAGCACAGCAGCATGAAATAAATCAGCAGCATCAAGATAGAAAAATGTAAATGTCTGTAATAAATCTAAAAAGGTTTCTTCTTGTTTGACTAAAATATTTATAGAGATTTTTAGATTAAAAATGAAAATAAAGGCAAAATGTGTAGAAACACAAATGATTTTAACTACTAATCCTGGCCTGGAAAATACTCAAAACTAATTCCAGATTTTTTAAGGATTTGTAAAAACTCTGCAAATTTTATCTCAAGACATTAATGAGTAAATGAGCTAAACAACACTCAACTCCACAAGTGGATCAGTTGCTTAATGGATATTGTATGAATAAACAGCACAGCAGCTTCAGTGTCACCTTGATGCCTCTGAGGGATGCAAACGCCTCCTGGCCAGGTCTCAGAGCAATGATATCTCCTTCCACCAGCAGACTGACGGGCAGGTTAACCAGCTGAGAGTCACGATAGGTCCACTGAAGAGACCATGAGGAGGACGAGGGGATGAACAGGTCCGGGTAGACTGATGAAGGCCACTGCACTTCACCCACACACCCTGACAGATAGTCTAGATTTAAAAATGGACAGAACCAACAGGGGAAGGTGAATACTGTGCAATAAATCTTAATGAATATAGCCACAGGGTCACTAGTGGGGGGAAAATGAACTTAATGAAGCTAATGCTTAATTAAGAATATGTAGTTATTTCCATGATTATCAAATAATTGAAGACCAACACCTTGAGTAGCTCTATATCCCATTGATCTTGACACTATCTTAAGAAAGAAAAATCACTAAAATATTTAAGGTCATTCATTGTACCATTGACAACAGTTGAAAATTGACATATTTTTACAAGAGATGGAAAAAAAGCACTAATCAACCAAACTGAGATATTTTTTTTGAGAGCTACAAATATTTGGAACTCCTGACAGTTTTTGTGGGCTATAGATTTCCTACCTATTGGTTCACAATCACCAGACTTGTTTAAAGTTGAACCACATTTATCTGTTTTCCATTAGAAGGGATAGTATTCTTCAAACAAATTAGAACAAGAGTAAATACGCCTCCACCATCTTCTTCCTAGACCTGAAGTTACAGGTGACCGTGACCTCAGTGACTTCAGTGACCTGAAGTGACTCAAGTAACTAAATTACAAAAGGTGCCTCAGACAAAAAGGTTTCATTTGATGCTTTGTTTAAACCAAGACTGCATATTGCTTGGTGGTCACCGAGTTTAACGTCGACATGAAACAATGACAGCAAGAAAACTGTATATGCAAGGGATAAACTGGGAAAAAAACACAAGCTTAGCTCTGACTGAAACTGAACTCTACAGACAAAATGAGAGCAGCAAACAGATGTAGTGTCAAGAATGACGGTAATCTGAACAAGTCATCTGGCTATGTACATCTATGTCTATGTGCATCTATGTCTATGTGCATCTATGTCTATGTGCTATGTGCATCTATGTCTATGTGTTATGTGCATCTATGTCTATGTGCTATGTGCATCTATGTCTATGTGCTATGTGCATCTATGTCTATGTGCTATGTGCATCTATGTCTATGTGCTATGTGCATCTATGTCTATGTGTTATGCGCATCTATGTCTATGTGCTATGTGTAGACATACAGGAGTATTTTGAGCTGGATTCGAAGGTGAACCGGTAACCAGTGCAGTGAGGCCAAAACTGATGTAATGTGCTCTCTTTTGCCTGTACTGTTTAAAAATCGGGCTGCTGCATTCTGGACCAGTTGTAGTCGTGCAATGGAGGTCTGACTGATACCAAACAGGAGTGAATTGCAGTAATCAAGCCTAGATGTAATGAATGCATGTATTACTGCCTCCAGGTTATTTTTGGACAATATGGGCTTCAGTTTAGACAGCCGCCTCAGTTGGAAGAAACATGATTTAACGATCATGTTTACTTGATTGTTAAGTTTCAGGGAAGGGTCCATTATCACGCCCAGATTAGTGACTCTTTGTTTTTCTGACAGGGTTAGAGCGGAAAGGTCGATGCAGTGGTTTGTGATCGTGTCATTGGGAGGAAACAACATGACTTCAGACGTCTTTTCATTGAAACTTAAGAAGTTTAAAGCCATCCAGTCCCTGATGTCAGCCAGGCAGTCGAGCAGAGGTTGAATAGAGCATGTGCCATTGTGTCTTACGGGGAAGTAAATTTGACAGTCATCGGCATAAAAGTGGAAGGGCATGTTGTGTTTCCGGAAAATAGCACCAAGTGGCAGCAGGTATAAAGAGAATAGGAGGGGACTCAGGATGGACCCCTGCAGAACCCCCCCCCCCCCATTTAAGCTCTGTCAAGAGTCGTTCAACTTCTACATTTTCAGCAAGAGGACTTACAAGAACTCAGAGTTCACCTAGGCCTGTCACAATAAACAATAACTCAAATAATCACATGATAAATGAAAATTATCGACCTTGTTTTCATTTATCGGCTTTATCGTTTCTTTGTGTCTCTCTCTTTCTACTGAAGACACTGGATGACAAAAGGCTCAACTCCGGCGCTCTTCACTGACCCCTCCCTTTCTCTTTAAAATCCATTTTAACTGTCTAAAATCACGTTTTTGGATCATTAAAAGCAGCTAAGCTGAGAAGTTAAACTACAAGCTAAGCTAACAGGCCGACCTCGGGAAAAAACCTCCGTCTTGTCGAAGCTCCAAAATTCACGGTTGAAACCCGTGCCTTCGAGTAAAAAGTTGTTTTTCTCTGAAAAAAGAAGCAGAGAACTTTTATTTACATATTTTTTATTAAAAGCTTTGTGTGAAAAATGCTCTGCTTAAGAGCTCAAACCACATGAGCATCCACCATTTTGAGAACCAAAGAGAGACAGCCCATGTCACGTCAGAGGGCCTCCCTCCCATTTTTCTTCAAGAGACACGCTGCTCCTCTCTCACTATCAATCCTTCGGTTCAAATAGTCTTATACTGCCATCTTGTGGTCAAAAAAGGTACCACATGTAAAACAAATTAAACATTTCTTCTTAAATTTAACGACAATTACTAATTATTGTCAAATTTCAAACAATATTATCATTTATCGCAATAATTTCTGAGACAGTTAATTGCCCAGTAAAATGTGTTATCATGACAGACCTAAGTTCACCTGCCTTTAAACTGATACAACAAAATATTTCCAGGAAAACAAACAACAGCTTTAATTTGTCAAGACAGGTACAGCTTTTGTTGTAGATACAAGTCAATGGTTTCTGGAAAATAAGGTTGAGAACAGCTGGTACAGCACACAGATCTGGCTGCATAAAGTCCCAATTTCATAAAAACTGTCTAGAAAAAACAAATTAAAACAAAATAAAAATTATTAGCATCATTAGACAAAGCTTACATATGTTTTTGTGCTTTAATTGAAGCCCAGAAAAGAAAAAATAATTAAAGATTACCATGTAATAACTTTAACAAGAAGCACTAAACCTAAAAATCTGCTGCAGTCACAGGATTGAGCCTTCGTGACTCACCACTGAGCTGTGTGGTGATGCCTTTGAGGCGGCGGACCATCTCAGTCTTCTTCAAACTCTCCTGGCGTCTGACAAGCAGCAGGTTCAACAAGAGGAGGAAGAACAGCGCTGCGGCGTTTACCAGCTCGATGCCAGAGCTGCGGAGTGCAAAGAACACACAAACTGAAGAACATTCAGTGATGGGCTGTGTGCACGTGTAGATTTTCAGTTTTGCCAGACATGGCAAACCCTAAAAATGAAAAAAGGCAACAGGACTTTGAGAGAGATGTTTTAGTCACATGCAAGGTGTAAATTCAAAGGGAAAATGACTGGTTACCATACTAAAAGCTCCACTGTGAGTTTTAGAAAGCTGAAGAATTGTTTCTTTGTTGTGTGTGTATTAGTGATGTGCGGATCGATACTAAAATATCGATGCCATCGATGCCATAACGTTTCGCTCTAGAATCGATGTTTAAATCAAACTATCGATACTTTTGATACTTCACTCATTTCAGGTAATGCATATCATTAACAGGAAGATGGTGGAAAGTAACTAAACTATTGAGATCTTGTCTAAATGATACACGGAGGGAACTACTTTTTCTTCCACCCGAGTAAATGCGTAATGCGTTTAAGCGAAGCGGCACGCTGCTCGTCAGTCAGTGTAGACACAGCAGCAGAGTTTAACAGAGTCAAAGTGTTGTGGAGTTATTTCAGCTCCAGAAACAGCCAAGAAGTGGTTTGTGAGGTTTGTGGAAAATCTGTAAAGCGCTGTAGCAACACAACAAACCTTGTAAAACACTTCCTGTTAAATCACAACACGGAATATGAGACATTGATGAGGTGGACAGAGGAGGAGAGCAAAGAGTCAGGTGCTGCTGCTCTGGAGGAGTCCCTCAGGGATGCAGGACTATCCAGGTCCAGAGGGAGGAAATGTGGAGCTTTCAGCAGTGCTAAGAACTGTGGCAGTTGGAGATGTTCAAATTAATCCATCCATCCATCCATCATCTTTACCCGCTTATTCCATTTTGGGTCACGGGGGTCGCCGGTGCCCATGTCCAGCAATCACTGTGCGAGGGGCGGGGGACACCCTGGACGGGTCTCCAGTCCATCACAGGGACACATAGAGACAAACGAGACAAACAACCATTCACTCTCTCATTCACACCTAGGGACAATTTAGTTACCAATCAGTCTAACATGCATGTTTTTGGTCTGTGGGAGGAAACCGGAGCACCCGGAGAAAACCCACGCATGCACGGAGAGAACATGCAAACTCCACCCAGAAAGGCCCCTGGACCGGGGTTTGAACCAGGGACCTGCAGGCTGAGAGGCAGCAGCTCTACCAGTTGCACCACCGTGGTGCCCCTGCATGAGTTCAGTTTGGAGTAATAATATGTGCATCACTGAGATAATCTCACATGGGCAAAAAAAGCTTAGATTTATTCAGGTATGGTTTCATAAAGAAATGATAATTTAAAGTGGATTACATGAACCAGGTGTCATCAAATTATACAGAGCAATGGTGAAAAAACAGCCTTGGTGAACTCTGATGAGGCCACTGCATCAACATACTCCTGATTAAAATAAATAAATTACTTTGTCCTGCAATCTTTATGCAACTTTGATTTTAATACACTACTTTTTTAGGTTTACCAGACACATTAGGCATATTTGCAAAAAGTATCAGTTTTGGCATCGATACCACCGATACTTGCATGGATTTTCCCCGGTATTGTATTGGACAATAAAATCCTGGTATCGAACAACACTAGTGTGTACAGGTCCTTCTCAAAAAATTAGCATATTGTGATAAAGGTCATTATTTTCCATAATGTAATGATAAAAATGAAACTTTCATATATTTC
>NC_056514.1:2667012-2669742 GCF_014905685.2 Nematolebias whitei
CGATTGAACAGTTAGAGGCCTGTATTAGACATGAATGGGAGAGCATTCCTATTTCTAAACTGGAGAAACTGGTCTCCTCTGTCCCCAGACGTCTGTTGAGTGTTGGAAGAAGAAGGGGGGATGCCACACAGTGGTAAAAATGGACTTGTCCCAACTTTATTGGGATTTGTTGACGCCATGAAATTTGGAAACAACAGATTTTTCCCTTAAAATGATACATTCTCTCAGTTTAAACTTTTGATCTGTGATTTGTGTTCTATTCTGAATAAAATATTAGATGTTGGCACCTCCACATCATTGCATTCAGTTTTTATTCACAATTTGTTTAGTGTCCAAACTTTTTTGGAAACCGGTTTGTACACAGGGACCCAGTTCCATCCAGTAATAACATGTAAAAGACAAACAGTAATAAGATCTAAGATATCCTGATGCATGCTCAAGATCTAAGATATGAACTAAGAAAAACATCAACTAAATATGCACGAAGCACATTACGTCAAATAGCAGCAGAAACGAGTCTGTGTGAACAGATGAGCACGCATGAACACAGCAACATTGAAACAGATCAGCAGCAACATGAAACAGATCAGCAGCAACATGAAACAGATCAGCAGCAACATGAAACAGATCAGCAGCAACATGTGATTGTTCACAGTGATTATTCTGGTTAGAGATTCATGAGTCCAACACCCTCAGGGTAGAAGCTGTTCCTTAGTCTAGTGGTTCTACACCTAATGCTCCTCAACCTCCTTCCTGAGGGGAGCAGGACAAAAAACGTGTGTGTGCTGGGTGAGTGGGGTCCTTCATGATGCAGGTGGCCCTCTTCCTGCATCTGGAGGTGTAGATGTCTGTGATGTGGGGAGACTGACTCCAACATCTTCTGTGCAGCCTTCACCACTCTCTGCAAAGCTTTTCTTTCTGCAGCTGTGCAGCCTCCATGCCACACATTGATGCTGGAGCACAGGATGCTCTCCACTGCACACCTGTAGAAGGAGGTGAGGACTGAGCTTCCCAGACCAGCTTGTCTCAGCCGCCTGAGGAAGTAGAGTCTCTGATGAACTTTCTTCATCAGGCTGGTGGTGTTGTTGCTCCAGCTGAGGTTGTCATTCATGTGTACACCCAAGTACTTGTAGCTGGAGACCACTTCCACCACAGATCCTCTTATGTTCAGGGGGGTGTAGATGCGTTTGTTCCTTCTCAAGTCCACAATCATTTCCGTTGTCTTCTTCACATTGATGTGAAGGTTATTCTCTCTGCACCAGCTCTCCAGGTGTTCCACCTCTTGCCTGTAGCTGGACTCATCATTGTTTCTGATGCATCCCACCACCGCTGTATCATCTGCAAGCTTTACAGTGTGACAGCCAGGATGGGTAGCTGCACAATCATACATGAGCAGAGTAAACAGGAGGGGGCTCAACACACATCCTTGAGGAGAGTCAATGCTGAGGGTTATGGTGGAGAAGGAGAAGTTGTGGATCCTCACTAACTGTGGTCTGTTTGTTAAGAAGTCTAGGACCCAATTGCAAATGGAGGGGCTTAGTCCTTTTTTTTTTTTTTCATTTAGCCTTTATTTATACAGGTTAGTCTCATTGAGCCACGAGAACTCATTTTCAAGAGAGACCTGTTTTTTTTTTTTGTTTTTTTTTTTAGGGAGCACATGGTGGGGGGGTTAAGGGCCTTGCTCATGGGCCCAGAGTGGGGCGAATGAGGGTGGGGGCAAGTGTGTGTGTTTTCACCTACCCCACCCACAATTTTTTTTTGTTGTCGGGGCCGGGGCGTGAACCGGCGATCTTCGGATCACAAGCCCACCTCTCTAACCTCTGCGCCACCACTCCCCCAAGTCCTAAGTGTGGATAGTTTGTCCATCAGGGTTTGGGGGATCATGGTGTTGAAGGCGGATGTGAAGTCCACAAAGAGCATACGGACGTAAGAGTTTTTCTGCTCCAGGTGGTTGAGCGCAGTGTGGACCACAGAGGAGATTGCATCCTCTGTTGATCAGTTCTCACAGTATACATACTGATGAGGGTCCTCGTTGATGTTGATGGTTGTTCTGATGTGGGTCATGACCAGTTTTTCAAAGTATTTAGCGACTATCGGGGTGAGGGCCACTGGCCGATAGTCATTCAGACCAGTCACTGTAGAGCTCTAACTTTGATGCTAAACTTTATATATTTTTTGTTTGTTAAAATGTTTGTCTCTGATAATAATTAAAGTCTGGAGCCACACAAATACAGTATATATAGCTGTTTTCACCGTGTTATAACTGCTGTTTGCCTTTTTGTATGTTTTTACAGGAACAGTGTTTGAACAGTTTCCTTTATCATGGAAACCGGCGCTCCTGTCTCCATTGGCCCGGGGCTGCCCTCACGCTCTTGGTAGTACTAGGCCTCCCCTTTTGCCATGGCAGCCAGCCCAGGGGCAGGTACAGTCCTGTTTATGTCTGAAGCATTCTGTTTCATCCTGGATTGTTTCTATTACTATGAACACAGACATGTTCCAGTTCCTTCTGCTATGATTACAATATACGAGCACGATATACAGGTCCTTCTCAAAAAATTAGCATATTGTGATAAAGGTAATTATTTTCCATAATGTAATGATAAAAATGAAACTTTCATATATTTCAGATTCATTGCACACCAACTGAAATATTTCAGGTCTTTAATTGTTTTAATACTGATGATTATGGCATACAGCTCATGAAAACCCAAAATGCCTGTCCCAAAAAAT
>NC_056514.1:2669842-2674206 GCF_014905685.2 Nematolebias whitei
CTACGTAGCCATGATGTTGTGATTGCTGCAGAATGTGGTCTGGCATTATCGTGTTGAAAAATGCAGGGTCTTCCCTGAAAGAGATGACGTCTAGATGGGAGCATATGTTGTTCTAGAACCTGAACATAGTTCTCTGCATTAATGGTGCCTTTCCAGACATGCAAGCTGCCCATGCCACAAGCGCTCATGCAACCCCATACCATCAGTGATGCAGGCTTCTGAACGGAGCGTTGATAACAACTTGGGCTATCCTTGTCCTCTCTGGTCTGGATGACATGGCGTCCCAGTGTTCCATAAATAACTTCAAATCGTGACTCATCTGACCACAGAACAGTCTTCCATTTTGCCACACTTCATTTTAAATGACCCCTGGCCCAGTGCAAACATCTGAGCTTGTGGAGCTTGCTTAGAAATGGCTTCCTCTTTGCACTGTAGAGTTTCAGCTGGCAACGGCGGATGGCACGGTGGATTGTGTTCACTGACAATGCTTTCTGGAAGTATTCCTGAGCCCATTCTGTTATTTCCTTGACAGTGGCATTCCTGTTTGAGGTGCAGTGACGTTTAAGGGCCTGGAGATCATGAGCATCCAGTAGAGTTTTACGGCCTTGACCCTTACGCACAGCGATTGTTCCAGATTCTCTGAATCTTTTGATGATATTATGAACAGTTGATGATGATAACTTAAAAGTCTTTGCTATTTTACGCTGGGTAACACCATTCTGGTATTGCTGCACTATCTTTCTGCGCAACAATGGTGGAATTGGTGATCCTCTTACCATCTTGGCTTCTGAGAGACACTGACACTCTGAGAAGCTCTTTTTATACCCAATCATGTTGTCAATTGACCTAATTAGTGTTAATTGGTCTTCCAGCTGTTTGCTATATGCTCAATTTCCTTTTGCCAGCCACTTATTGCTACTTGTCCCAACTATTTTGGGATTTGTTGACACTGTGAAATTTTTAATCAACAAATTTTTCCTTTAAAATGTTACATTTATTCAGATTAAACTTTTGATCTGTCATCTATGTTATATTATGAATAAAATATTGACATTTGCCATCTCCACATCATTGCATTCAGTTTTTATTCACAATTTGTTTAGTGTCCCAACTTTTTTGGAATCCGGTTTGTACATAATTTCGTTCCACCACATGTATCACATGACAAATAAAGAACCTTGAATCCAAAGTTCATACGCGATAATCCAGGTAAAAAAATCCAACAAGGTTGAGTCAGGTCCTCTGGACAGTTTATTTGTGTTGAAACGTTTCGTCTTTTATCCAAAAGACTTCTTCAGTCCGAGGAACCTCAACAAACTCAGTCCTATAAATAGCACTTTCTCATAGTGTGCCAACCAGTTTGATTGTGCTCAGATGGTTTCTTGTCTTTACAACTGTAGGTTGTTAGAAAATAAGTCTCATGGACTCTTTGGTGTAGGTGTGGCCTTTTGTAGTTCAACTCGGGCGACACCATCAGGTCAGTCACGTACTGGCAGGGAGTTTATATGAGCGTTCATATCCTCACAGCATTCTTGCATATACTTGAAAGAATATATGAAATAACGAAATAATCTGCTACAGTTGTTTGTCAGTTTTCCACAACGCAACATTTTCGCCCAATTAAAAACGGCGGTTTGACATCACGTGACGGACGACGTCACGTGGTGGATGATGTCACGCTGAAGTAAGTCTTTTTCTCCCAAATATTGTTCACAAATATGTGTACATCTGTGTTAGTGGGCACGTCTCCTTTGTCAAGATAATCCCTCCCCCTCACAGGTGTGGCGTATCAAGATGCTGATTAAACTTTATTAGGCTGCCCACAATAAAAGGCCACTCCAAAATGTGCAGTTTATCACACAGTGCCAGAGATGTTACAAGTTTTGATATAGGTCATATAAAAACTATCATAAAGTTAAAGGGACTTCCAGGAGTTGCAGTAGAGATGGTGTCATCCACTCCACTACAGCCTCCACAGAGTCCAGCTACACTTCCACCACTGAGCCAGTCAGTTGTTTTCTGTTTCTTTCCTAAATGAACATACTTCAGGAGCAGTAGTTGGCAGGAATCATAAAACGTGCTGATGTGTGTGAGAGTACCCATGTAGAGGTTCGTCTCCGTGCTGCTCTCTGGTGCTGCTCCAGCAGGTTGTTGAGCTGCTCCCAGAGCTTCTTGAGAGCCTGGCTGGATGAGAGGCCCAGAGTCACCCCATTCTCCTGCAAACACATGGAAGAAATCCATACATCCTCTCGTTTTAAATAAAGCTCAACCCAATCAAATGGAAGACTGATTATATGATGTTTGCTGCAGCGACACCAATAATGTTTGTGGTTTTAAAGAAGCAGGAGATGGTTCCGTCCACAGAGAGGAGCAGTAAGATTCTGCTCCTTGCAAACGACGTCTCACTCAGGTGACAACAAACTGGTCTCAGTGCTCTCCCACTACACGATAAAAATAAACTGAAACGAGGAGGAAGTCAACAACTACTATGCAACCTAAAACACAATTGTCCTCTGGTCATAAATTATAGGTTTCACAAAGGAAGCTGGACTTAACAGTCATTTGTTTTTGTAGCTACTGGCACAATAAAGAAAAACTTTGATCCGTATGACACTGAGACGTTACTAAATATGACAATTTCCTCAAAACATAGTGAGTTCAACTTTCACGTCTTTTGTCCCACGCAGTCAGACTAAAAATATCTTCCATGTTCCCAGAGCTGCAAAGCCTTCAGTAAAATCCTCCAGTCAAACGTAAACAAGAAGAAATGCAAAAAGCCCTGAAAATCCAAACCTCAGAGGAATGTAACCCATCTGACCTGGGGTCCTTCCCAGCAAACTCAGAACATAAAAACATTCAAACACTAACATTTTTATATTTTATATTGTTTCATATAGGTCTAATTACGGATTTTAATGGGCACAAAAACTTGTGTGCTGCACAAATGTGGATACCTTTTCACCTTGAGCGTATCCTCAAAAACTTAAGCAGAATGACCTGGATACAAGACAAGTGATGAAGAGCAGCAAAGAAGGGGTTTCCCTTTTAAACGAAAGAGAAAGTGTTTGTTGGCATCTTAAATAAGTTTTTTAGGTTATCAACAGTTGACATAAATGTGCAAAAGAAACAAAGACCAGAAGTCACTGACTGGTTAACAAAAGGTCTAACACATTATGTTTGACAGGAATTTTATATTGTATTTACTGGTGCTGATCATAAAATTATAATATCATGAAAAAGTTGATTTATTTCAGTAATTCCATTCAAAAAGTGAAACTTTTATATTATATTCATTCATTACACACAGACAGATATATTTAAAATATTTTTTTCTTTTAATGTTGATGATTATAACTGACAACTAAAATTCAGTGTCTCAGAAAATTAGAATATTGTGAAAAGGTTCAGTATTGAAGACACCTGGTGCCACACTCTGATCAGCTGATTAACTCAAAACAGCTGCAAAGTCCTTTAAATGGTCTCAGTCTAGTTCTGTATGTTACACAATCATGGTTAAGACTGCTGACTTGACAGTTGTCCAAAAGACGACCATTGACACCTTGCACAAGGAGGACAAGACACAAAAGGTCATTGCTAAAGAGGCTGGCTGTTCACAGAGCGCTGTGTCCAAGCACATTAACAGAGAGACGAAGGGAAGGAAAAGATGTGGTAGAAAAAAGTGTACAAGCAATAAGGATAACTGCACCCTGGAGAGGATGGTGAAGCAAAACCCATTCCAAAATGTGGGGGAGATTCACAAAGAGTGGACTGCTGCTGGAGTCAGTGCTTCAAGAACCACCATGCTCAGACGTATGCAAGACATGGGTTTCAGCTGTCACATTCTTTGTGTCGAGCCACTCTTGAACAAGAGACAGTGTCAGAAGAGTCTCCCCTGGGACTGCTGCTGAGTGGTCCAAAGTTCTGTTCTCTGATGAAAGTAAATTGTGCATTTCCTTTGTAAATCAAGGTCCCAGAGTCTGGAGGAAGAGGAGAGACACAGAATCCATGTTGCTTGAGGTCCAGTGTCAAGTTTCCACAGTCAGTGATGGTTTGGGGCCATGTCATCTGCTGGTGTTGGTCCACTGTGTTTTCTGAGGTTCAAGGTCAACGCAGCATCTACCAGGAAGTTTTAGAGACTTCATGTTTCCTGCTGCTGACCAACTTTATGGAGATGAAGATTTAATTTTCCAACAGGACTTGTCACCTGCACACAGTGCCGAAGATACCAGCACCTGGTTTAAGGACCATGGTATCCCTGTTCTTAATTGGTCAACAAACTCTCCTGAACTAAACCCCATAGAAAATCTATGAGTTATTGTGAAGAGGAAGATGTGACACACCAGAGCCAACAATTCAGAAGAGCT
>NC_056514.1:2674306-2683581 GCF_014905685.2 Nematolebias whitei
GAAGATACCAGCACCTGGTTTAAGGACCATGGTATCCCTGTTCTTAACTGGCCAACAAACTCTCCTGAACTAAACCCCATAGAAAATCTATGAGTTATTGTGAAGAGGAAGATGTGACACACCAGAGCCAACAATTCAGAAGAGCTGAAGGCCACGATCAGAACAACCTGGACTCTCAGAACACCTGAGCAGAGACACAGACTGATCCACTCCATGACACGACGCATTGATGCAGTGATCCAGACACAAGGAGCAACAACTAAGTACTGATGCTGCACAGGATCATACTTTATGTTCATACTTTTCATGATCATACTTTATGTTCGTACTTTGTGTTCATACTTTTCATGTTTGTACTTTATGTTCATACTTTTCATGTTCATACTTTAAAGTTGGCCAACATTTCCAAAAATCCTTTTTTTATTTGGTCTTAATATTCTAATTTTCTGAGATACTGAATTTGGGGTTTTCATTAGTTGTCAGTTATAATCATCAACATTAAAATAAATAAACATTTGAAATATATCAGTCTGTGTGTAATGAATGAATATAATCTACAAGTTTCACTTTTTGAATGGAATTACTGAAATAAATCAACTTTTTCATGATATTTTAATTTTATGACCAGCACCTGTACCATAAATCAAGACCAGCACCTTAAATCTTTATTTTGAGCTTTTTTCCAGTCACATGGTTGAAGTGGGCATACATTAGTCTTGCCGCTGACTGATCACTGAACATTGTTTCATTTCAATATGTACTTGTACATACAGTGTTTTCTGACATAGTGCTAAGCTAGCAGCGTGCAAAACAGGCGCTCTAGCTAGAAAGCTAAAGGAGTCTCTTCTCTCATGCTGACCCCCCCCCCCCCCCCGTCCTGCCCTCGCCCAAAAACTGTTGGTACAAGCTGTGCTCAGACATGTCTCCGTCCCCCCATCAACAAAAGTCATGGATGAGATTAGCACACCGCCATGGCAAGTTAACTAAGGGGAACACTGACATAGCTGAAATGACAATAACAGCTCTCTGACTCTGACACGCTATGTGAATAGCAAACTCCTCCCACCCAGAGTCCCACTTTCTCAGGCAGGCAACAAACAAGGCGTAGCTACTACCTGACAAGTTACCAAACAGTGCAACCACACCATTTCCCCATTTTAAAACATCCATCCATTCATCCATCATCTTTACCCGTTTCTTCCATTTTGGGTCACGGGGGTCGCCGGTGCCCATGTCCAGCGATCACTGTGGGGTCTGGAGCCACATGCGGCTCTTTCAAGCTTTGACCAAAACTGACATAAAACTGAAATGTATTGGTTGTTATACAAACAACTAAAGGATTTGGTCTGAAAGTTTTCTTGACATTTTTTTGTTGCAAATATGTGAACACTGAACGAGTACAAGGAGTAAAGCATACTTTAACTTTATGCCTTATTACTTTATATGAGGAACTGTCTGCATCCATCCATCATCTTTACCTGCTTTTTCCTTTCAGGTCACGGGGTCACTGGTGCCCATTTCCAGCAGTCACTGTGCGAGGGGCGAGGACACCCTGGACAGGTCTCCAGTCCGTCACAGGGACACATAGAGACAAACAAGACAAACAACCATTCACTCTCTCACTCACACCTAGAGACAGTTTAGAGTTACCATCAGTCTAACATGCATGTTTTTGATCTGTGGGAGGAAACTCACACATGCACAGAGACAACATGCAAACTCCACCCAGAAAGGCTCCCGGACCGGAATTTGAACCGGGGACCTGCTCACCGAGAGGCAGCAGCTCTACCAGTCAACAAGATCTAATTCTTCTCAATTAAATTGAATGATGTTGTCCACACCAACACCACCAAGTCATCCAACAAGAGTAACATGATTAAAAAATTTATATAAAAATAGGGAATGTCAGGGGATTTTTGGTCAAGGTCAAGAATATTTATCACTAACTAATATTAAATTCATGTTGAAACATGCGTGTGAGTTCAGAGAGTTATTTTCTCTCTCAGAGAGGTGCTGATTTGATCCTGCATGTACAGCTGGGAGGCCGAGGTCATCATGGACTGTCTGTGAGCTATAATGGCCAATAAGAGAGTATTATATAAACTATTCTCACACACTGTCCGGTGCAGATTCTTGTGACCGGGCTTCAATGAGGCATCTGTGTAAGCCTGCGAGTGTGTCTGCCCTTAAAGTAAAAACCGGTTACATTTTATCTTCTCGTGTCCTCCAGCGTGGCTTCTTTGAGTAATATACAGCAGATGAATGGAGGATATTTTTATCCCACAGAATAAACACGCTGTTGGGATGAAAGTGAAGTTGTTTTCCATCAAGTCTACATTTAAGGAGGTGATGATGCTGCAGAATCTGATCCAAACTTTCCTGTGTAGAGTTCCAGGCGACAGGACCAGCATCACTGCCAGCTCAGTTTTCTACTTAGCACAGCCTCTTTCAGTCCATCTCAGGTCAGCACAGCGTGGGGCATTTGTCTTTTATCCTCACTACCATCATTTTGAATCTGTTCTATCTTTTTTAATTCAATTCAGTTTATTTATGTAGCACCAATTCACAACAAAGTTGTCTCAGGGAACTTTACAGGAACATTCACATACATAAAAGCCAATGAGTAAACGTCTCTATCTAAATCTTTTAGTGATTGAATATGTGACACAAGTTCTTTATGGTACTAAATTTAAAATCCCACTATCATCCTTAAAGTCTGCCAGTACTCACGTTTAGATGTTGATCTAAATGTCAACATCTTAAATAACAATTTTTAATTCTAAACAAATTATTATTTTTTTATCAATTTATCTTTAAAAAATATCTTGACACAATATTTATTCATAACTTTTTAATTCACTCGTATATCTCTGCATATGAAATGAGAAATACGCCTGGAAACAAAACCATCTTGAGTGCACACTTAAAAGAGTTTGTACTTTCTGTCTGACTTAAATTAACTTTCTAATTAAATTACTGTTTTCTGAAACATTCCTCTTGTTCTGATTGTAGCAACGTTCTTCCTGTAAAAACGTTTCTTATTCTTTTTGCTAATAATACAACTCTGCTCTTTATGAATAAAGTCTCGGAGTGAGTAGATTTTTAATAAGGATTTGCTCAATCAATGTATTTTATGTTAATTTGACTTCATAGTAAACTGTTCAGATTTCTAAAGACAAACTGTGTCACAAGCAACAAATCAAAACCATTTTTTCAGCCTGAAAACAAAGAATTTCTAGTGTTTTCTGAATAAATTAAATGTTCAAATCAAAAACTGGGATAAGTTTCTGCCTGGGGAGCATCCTACAAACATTTAGAGCGTCATGAACCCATCTTTAAACTCCTTTAAAATCTCCTGCAGTAGACAATCCACACTGAACAACCCAACTCACCTGCTTTTTATCTTGCGTCTCCATGGCAACCCCGGGTACTCCACATGCTCTGCTCTTTGAGCCGTCACCTGACGGAGGCGTGGCAGTGGACGCTCCACACGTTAGACTCTCCCTCTGGGCTCACCGCCTTCAGAAGCTACATCAGGTACACCGGATCAGGCCCAAGGAAGCTGGACGTCCCCAACCTGACAACAGCTCCTGCGTGAATATAATGCACCTGCACCTGGGGGGGGCAGCAAAGAGGCCGGAGCAGGAGCCTCTGGGAAATTATTGAGTGCTCAGGTGCTGCACAGATATTCCTTTCTTAACACCCATATAGAAGCCTGTGGACAAAACATAAATAAAAAAACAATAATGAGATCAAATGTCACGTTTTCATTCAACATTTATATAGCCATTCTGAAAAATGATGGGGGGGGGGGGGAGCAGAAAGAGGGGAAGCTGTAAGTAGCTATGTTTACATGCGCAGAATTCTCTGACCGGATTGAAATGTGTTCTGTTTGAATAATTCAAATGTGTTGTTTACATGGGCACAATCTGTTCATGATGAGCGTTTACATGCAGCGGGCTTTGTTCTGAACAGCAGTACTGACATGCGCAGTGTGGTAAACTCTCCTTAAAAAAACCACCGAAGAAGAAGTTCTACTTCCGGGTGAACGTAAACAAACCTGAGCACCCAAAATGGACCCGCGACAGGTTTTAATGATGGTGGAGACGTTACTGCACTCCCTGACTGAGCTACAGGTGACACAGATCATTTTGAGCTCTTTAAAAGTTTCTAGTAGAAATGTTGTCGCTCACCGACCAGTTCTGCTTCCCTGACATGCTAATATTATTAGCGTTAGCCAGGCGGAAATGACATAGGTCGCACATGCGCAGTCAGGTCAGTTTTTCACCATCAGATAAAAACGAACAGATCAAGTGTTTACATGCGCACCGATCGGGTTTCGGATCGGCGTAAACCACCCGTTTCGTTCTGATCACAAATTATATCGGATCGCGCCGAATACACAAAAAATAACCCGAACGGAGCGTTTACATGACACACTTTTATTCCGACCGGCCATTTGATCCAGTTACTTGTGTCCATGTAAACATACCCAGTGTTAGCACACACCGTTGAAAAGAAAACCCAGAATTTACCGACACCAGACCAGAGCCACTCACACAGGCAGCGCAGCAGAACCCCCGAGTCAGCAGTCTCTGTTGATGATGCTCAGGCCAACAAAGGGGGGGGGGGGGGGGGTATAAGAGGGCCAAGTCTGAGATTCAGAACTCTTTCTCCTTGTTCAGGTGTGTAACACAAGTAACAGATGTTAAATAAAACTATGCCTTGTAGCATTCACACAACTACACAAATTGCATTTCCTGCAAAAATGCAGTGAATGATTATTGATGAAGTACTTGCTGAAAAACAGCTGAAATTAGCTAAAAAAAACATGTTGAAATGTAGCTGAAATGGGTGAACACGCTTAAGTTAGCAGAAGACATCAGAAAGAACACATATTGGCTGAGTTTGGTTTAAATAAGCAGAAACTTGCGTAAGTGATTTGTGACAGTGCACGGTAAAAATATAAACAAAAATCTTGTGCAACCTGTTTGCAGTCAGAATAAGTGTTGGGGACGGCCTTCAGCTGTGACTACATTTAAAATGTAGAACAATATCTGAAAAAAAAAAGAGTTTATAGCCATTTTTATATTTTGGTCCATCAGTCATCTTAAATCAGGCTGACTTTGTGAAAATTTAAATTGTTCCAGGTGTTTCTAATAAATTCTGATAACAGACAAACACAGACATGAACATAATCATTTCCCATTGCCTTCTGGTGACAGGTGATGAATAAATAAATACATAAATAAATAAACAATGTGTGAATGGCTGCTCAAAGAAAAGACTCAACTTCAAGAGCTAATGGAGAAGAAACACTGAACGAGGTTTTATGTCACGTAGGTGAACAACACCCTCAGACTTGAAACATTTTTTCTGAACTAGACAATAATACGACGCTGGACCAAAATGATTCGAGTACCCGTGGTTTAAAAGTAGCAGAAAGGCAGAAGTTAAAAAATCTTATAACAGCAAACCTTCACAGCTGCTACAAACGGAGCCAACCAGGACATTTACTACTTTGAGGAGTTGATGAAGGAAATGAGAAAGAAAAGATGAAAGAAAGATCAAAGGTAGTGAAACAGGAAGTGCAGAGGATTCGTGTGGAGGAAGTGGAGGAAGTGGAGGCAGCTACGAAAAGACAAAACATGACAAGGCAGCGTGAAAGGTATGGAGATGTCTAGGAGAAAGGGAAGTGAGTTCACAAACAGATTATTTAGGATAATTGTGTACAAAAGTGTACTGGTACCAGTTTTCAAAAAGCAAGAGCGGTGTGCAGAGCTGTGGTGATACAGGGATACAGCTGCTGAGCACAGTCCTGACGGTGCGGGGAAGAGTTGCTGAAGTCAGCTGACGAGCAGAGCAAGGGGACGATCAGAGAGCAGCAGAGACAGAAACACCACGTTAGCTTTGACAAAATCACATGTGGTGTGAAGCAGATGAAGAGTCTGTGGTCGAGAGAAAGCTTCAGCTGTGGTGGCAGAACAAGCCGGAGCAGGGAGGACAGACACGAGGACAGAGAGAGGTGAGATTTGCAGCAGGAGAAACACATGGTTTCAAGGTGTTGTGTGTGTGTGGGGGGGGGGGGGCTGTATCAAGCATCAACTATGAGCCCCTTGTTGTTTCCAGTGGTGATGGACAGCCTAACAGATGAGGTCAGGCAGGAGCCCTGTGATGTTTGCACATGACACTGTGCTCTGTAGTGAGGGTAGGGAGCAGGTGGATAAGAGCTAAGAGAGGTGGAGGCTGGTAAACAGGTGAAGGACAGAGGTAATGAAGGTGGATGAGTTTAAATAACGAGGGTCAACCATCAGAAGCAGTGAGCAGGACACAAATGAGGTGAAGAGAGAGAGCAGGCAGGGTGGAGTGGACAAAGACAAGTGTCATGGGTGAGTATGAGACAGAAGGACAGCTGTGAGAGTGAAGCACTACAAGATAATAGTGAGGACCACTAACAGATGGTTTGGAGTGGTGGATGGCACTAACAAAATGGACAGGAGGCAGAGCTACAGGTAGCAGAGATGAAGATATTCAAATGTCCCTTTGGACTAACCACAATGGACAGTTCAGGTTTGGAGACAAAATTAGAGAAGCTGAGATGCAGTGGTGGGATGTAACTAAGTACAAGTACTTTGTTACTGTACTTAAATACATTTTTCATGTATCTGTACTTTATTTAAGTAGAGTTAAACGTGGGCACTTTATACTTTCACTCCACTATATTTTACATCAAGTATCTGTACTTTCTACTACACTACATTTCTATAATGCGTTGCGTTACAAGTTACATTCATGTTGCAGCTTTTTGATTTGTTTGTTACTTTGAAAGTAACCGATGGTGAGAGGGGAGTTGATCCACTGAATCACTGTAAAGTGGGCAGGTAACGTTAGGCCCGTCTTCAAGAAGAACTGGACCAATGACATATATTCTAGTATGTATGTCACTGAGCTGGGTGCACCCGCAGCACCACTAACACACCCAGAATGTATTCCACCACAAGAGAGTCAGCCAGAAGATACACACCACCCATGGCCTTATTGAAAGATTATTGAAAGATTATTGAAAGATTATTGAAAGACAGTTCAGTACAACAGGACAGATTCTCTCTCCCAAAAGAGCCAGACTGGACTCAAAAATCTTTGAAAACCAACTTCTTCTGAACTTGAACAAGAAATTCTTGCTGCAATATTAAAATGAGTCAGTTCATGGGATGTTAGGAGACAAGAGATGTCTCCAAATGACTCGACACTCGGGTCCAAGTTTTAAAAATGGTGTCAGGAAGTTAAAATATTGTTCAATATTGACCCATTACAAGGTTGAATAGACAGTACTTTAACTAGAGTTGATGACAAACTGGAGTTGAACTGATCAGAGTCTGTTCCTTTGTTAGTTGTGTCTAATGCTCCTTTTGTTCAGGCAGACAACTTTTACTTAAACATGTTTCCTTCAGTTAAAATGACACATTGGTTTTGTGTTAAATAAAAACTTTCAAAGGTATACAACATTTTTCAGTCAGGTCATCTGGACAGTTTCTTTTTTTGTGCTGAAACGTTTCGCCTTCAATCCAGAAGGCTTCATCAGTCAAGGAAACACACAACAGAACTGATTCTTCCGCCAACAGCTTACTCCAAAGTGGAACAAACCAGTTCTGCTTGTGATAAGATGGTCTCTTTGGTACGCCCCTCCTTCATTGCCGGCCCTCTTCATTGTTGAGAGTCTTGTCAAACTGGTTGAAAACAACAAAGTCCATGCTCAATAATCCATCTTATCACAAGCAGAACTGGTTTGTTCCACTTTGGAGTAAGTTGTTGGGGGAAGAATCAGATTTGTTGTGTGTTTCCTTGACTGATGAAGCCTTCTGGATTGAAGGCGAAACATTTCAGCACAAAAAAAGAAACTGTACAGATGACCTGACTGAAAAATGTTGGATTATATACCTGGATTATTGAGCATGGACTTTGTTGTTTTCAAAGGTATAATCATTCCTCTTTCTTATTTTGCTTAATGACATTTAACTCTGCAGGTCATCCCTGAAATTCTGACGCACAGAACCACAAGTCCAACTGTGTCACAGAGTAAACACAATAAAAACATGTATTATCTGCAGCATCGTTCACTAAAATGGAACAACACTAATAATGTATTACACAAAATATACATATGGTAGGTACACTTAATGATACTGTAGCCTACTGCATTAAGTAATACATTCAACAAGTACTTTTACTTTAATACTTTAAGTATTTTTAACAGCAAGTACTTATTTACTTTTACTTAAGTAAAAATGTTAATGTGGTACTTCTACTTTTACTAGAGTACATTTCTGTCTGTTTATTTGTACTTTTACTCAAGTACAGTGTTTGAGTACTTCCTCCACCACTGCTGAGATGGTCTGGACAAATGCAGAGGAGGGACCATGGATACAAAGGATGAGGATACAAAGCTGCCTGACGGGAGGAAAACAGGAGGAGTACAGAGAAAGTTCAAGCGTGTGGTGAAAGAGGATCTGCAGAGGGTTGGTGGGACAGAGGAGAGCGCTGGGAGAGGGTGAAGTGGGCGCAGATGATCCACGGTGGAGAACCCTAACAACCCGAAGAAGACAACACCAATCAAAGAATCCCCTCCACTCCAATGGACTCAAACTAGAGTCAAGAACATTTCAAGCTACTGACCGACAGAACTGCAATGACCAAATGTTGATAAAGAAACGTTTACAACAAGAATTAAACATTTAAAATGTGACATTATGGCTCAGACTTGCAGCGTCTCTTCTGGAAAAAGAAAGCAGTTGTGGACAACACAGTGTCTGACTGTCTCTGGACGAAGACAGGAAGTTCAAACTAATCAACCAGTCTTTGGTTATGATCCTGTACAACCACCAATCACAACAATGTGAATATAATGTGTCAAAGCCCAGACTTTCACTTTAAACTGTCACACGTTACAGAAAAAAGTCCATTTAAAGGCTGTAAACTATTTCTGTTTGGGATGATTGTACCATCAGCTGAACTTCACCTTGTTGAAACAGCACCAACACCAAGGTTTTCCAATACTTTCTACATTTAAACCAGATAAACAACTAAACCAACGGGCCCGTTTGTAAGTTCGACTGTGACAACATCTGGATGTGATGTCAACCTGCACGTGTCCAAAACATCCGGACAGAATGAGCTCAGAAAATATTTCACACTGAAAACTTCATGTGGCCCAACATTTGTCCATGTCTTTGAAAAACACACGTCTGTAGTAACTTTACTGTGAAAAACACACGTCT
>NC_056514.1:2683591-2683756 GCF_014905685.2 Nematolebias whitei
ACTGTGAAAAACACACGTCTGTAGTAACTTTACTGTGAAAAACACACGTCTGTAGTAACTTTACTGTGAAAAACACACGTATGTAGTAACTTTACTGTGAAAAACACACGTCTGTAGTCTTTACTGTGAAAAACACACGTCTGTAGCAACTTTACTGTGAAAAAC
>NC_056514.1:2683766-2712206 GCF_014905685.2 Nematolebias whitei
AAACACACGTCTGTAGCAACTTTACTGTGAAAAACACACGTCTGTAGTAACTTTACTGTGGTCTAACTACATTGCAGTCCACCCTCCGACCTTTATAACATGTTACAATAAAAACACGCCGATACTTAATTCTCATATCAGTTATTAAAGTAAAGCTGCAGCTAAGATGAAGCGCAGAAATGACACTTCCAGTCCTTAAAGAACATTAATGTACAGAATACGAGTTAGTTCCAGGTGCTTCGAGTCCACAGCATCAACACCAAGTATAAACCTAGTATCCAGATTACATTGTGTGACAGATTACATTGTGTGACAGATTACATTGTGTGATAATTACATTGTGTGACAGATTACATTTATACCGTGTCTCGTGTGGACGACCCTCTGACAACAAAACGCTCTCACACCTACACTTCTTTAACGCTACAACATTTACTATCACTAACACTATCTGTCTGTAGACGCTCACCTTGTGCCACTTTTGGGTCCCGAATGAAATCGTATTATAAAATTGTTTTAAATAGTAATGCACTTTTCTCCTTCAAAGTAAGAGCAGCCATATCCTTCTTCTTCTTCGTCTAATTCTTCTTCTTCGGTTTGTTGTGGCAGCAGCCGGCGCTCCTGCTGTTGAACCGACGAGCCGGCGCTCTACCGCCCCCTGCTGGAGCACGAAATAAAGCAGCAAAACTCGTTCAAATGAAAGCTGAAATTTTGTACGAATTTGTTAAAACATAAAGAAGCCGAAGCCCGAGAGAGGAACTTGAAGGAGAAATGGTGCTCCCTGGAGACATTCAGCTGTTAAAAGCAGCCTGCGTCCCGGGGCATTTAAAAACGTTCAATACAAAAACAACTGGACTTTATTTGTAACAGAAGACGTTTTGCTCCTCAACCGAGGAGCTTTCTCAGTGTTCTTCTTCTTCTTGTTCTTGTTCTTGTTCTTGTTCTTCTTCTTCTTCTGCTGAGAGGAGGGTGTGAGAGGAAGAGCAGAGGAGCAGAAAGTGAGAGTGTCTATTCATTCGTTTTTTCTGTCCTTTTTCTACTTTTTTCACTTGGTGTTTATGTTTTTGTTAATTATTTATTTGTGGGGTTTGGTGTTTTATTAGTTTAAAAAAGTTTGTTTGACAGGGTGTGGCCGTCAGGTGCACCTGGCTGGCCGGCGTCTAGACGCCATGGTGGTGGAGAGCACGGGAAGCTTCTCCACGCTGACGCGGAAAAACGGCATCAAGGTGAGTGCTGGTTCTCCGTGCAGCGTGGAGGAAGTTTGTTTAGCGGTGGGGGAGGTGGTTGGACACGGGTCCATCAGGTCCGCAGCCCGCATGAACGGGGCTGTGGTCATCTTTGTTGATAGGGTGGAGAAGGCTCAACAACTGGTCGAGGCTGGCATCTCAGTGGGAGACTTGTTCCTACAGGTGTCACCACTGGCGCTGCCAGCCACCAAGATCACTCTCTCCAACGTCCCCCCGTTTATTAGCGACGAGTTTTTGATTAAGGAGTTGTCCAGACACGGGAAGGTGGTGTCCCCGATTAAAAAAGTGTTGACGGGGTGTAAATCACCACTTCTCAAACATGTCGTCTCCCACAGGAGAACACTCTTTATGATTTTGAACAAGCGGGGGGAAGAGTTTAACGTTCGTTTCCATGTTAAACTGGACGATTTTGAATATCTTTTATTTGCCACTTCCTCGAATATGAAATGTTTTGGATGTGGCCAGGAGGGGCACGTAATAAAAATGTGCCCAAACAGGGCCGGACCGGCCCCGCCCGGTGCTGCGGGGAACCCCCCGGCTGCGGCGGGTCCCCCTCCCGCAGCTGTTGCGGGAGAGTCCGCGACCCCAGCTGACGTGGAACAAGTTAGTGTTGAGGTGACAGCTGTGGACGGTGAAGCAACAAAAAGTATGTGTGTGGGAAAAGGTGGAAGCACGGAGGTGTGTAGTGGTGGGGAGAATGGTGGTGGTAGGGAGAATGGTGGTGTTGGGGAGAATGGTGGTGGTGGGGAGAATGGTGGTGTTGTGGATGGTGAGGAGGAGGCTCCAGGGGAGGTGGGGGAGAGAAACGGAGAGCAAGGAGTGCAGGAGGGTGACAAGGAGTTGGTGTGTGGTGATCGGGAAGGGTAAGGAGAGGTGGAGGTGGATGAGGAAATAAAAGGTGCAGGAAAGAAAAGTGAGAAGTCAGGAACTGGTGTGGAGGGAGAAGCAGGGGCGGTTGTAGAGGAGATGGAGCTGGGGGGCCCAACCCAGGTGAAAAAAAGGGGAAAAAGGAAAAACGTAGAGGTCAATGCACGAGCCAGCAAAATGTGCGCAGAGATGAGGGAGGGGGTGGACAGCAGTGACAGTGAGGGCTGGTGCTCAGACTTCAGTGAAGCCTCTGTGTCACAGGCTGACTGCACTGAACCCCGCTATCCTGTGGAAACCTTCCTGTCCTTCCTCAAACAGACACGAGGGCTGAGAGGTTTGAAAGTTGAAAAGTACTTCCCAAACCTGAAGACGTTTTACGACTCGGCCAGACATTACCTGAGGCACAAAACAGAATCTGGGTTCACCGACCAAGAAGTATTTAGATTAAGGAAAATCATGGGCAAGGTCAGAAAACAATTGTGAACACATGATGAACACCAGCATTTTAATATTTATTATTGTCTTTTTGTACCCGCTTTTAAACCTCTCACTTTGCATGGATTCTTTTAAAATAGCATCTTTAAACATCAACGGAGCTAGAGAGGCTGTAAAGCGTGCACTGGTTTACCAAACCATTAAATATAAAAAAATTGACGTTCTGCTCTTACAAGAGACACATAGTGATGCATCAAATGAGACAGAGTGGTGCAGGGAGTGGGAAGGGGAGGCCTTTTTTAGCCACGGCACCTCCCAGAGTGCAGGAGTGGGACTCCTCTTCTCTAGAGCTTTCACTCCCAGCCGCATAGAGGTGCGACACATAGTTCAGGGCCGGTGTCTTTTAGTCAAGGCTGGTTTTGAACATTTTAATGTAATTTTTATTAATATTTACGCTCCTAATGCCAATGCAGAGAAAAAACGTTTTTTTAGAAGAAATTGGTGGAAAGTTGGGGGATTGTGGGTCCGAGGATTATGTTTTTATAGGAGGGGATTTTAATTGCACAGAAAACGAGTCTTTAGACCGCAATCATGCAGAGCCTCATCCAGCAGCCCAGCGCGCTCTGCGGCAGCTGGTCTCGTCCCATGGCCTGGTGGACGTATGGAGGAGGATGCACGCAGGCTCCAGGCAGTACACGTGGTCCCACCTTAAAGAAAATTGCATCTCTTTAGCTCGTCTTGACCGTTTTTATTGTTTTAAACACCATTTTAACGTGTTTAGGACATGCCAGATTTTACCTGTGGCTTTTACAGACCACTCGCTGCTTTTAGGTAGTGTTTTTATCAGAAACATTTTACCAAGAAGCGCTTACTGGCATTTTAATTCGGTTTTAACTCACGACCAAAGTTTTAAAGAGACTCTAAAGTATTTTTGGACTGCTTTTAGACAGAGGAAGGGTGATTTCACCTGTCTGAGGCAATGGTGGGACTACGGGAAAGTTCAAATCAGGCAACTTTGTCAACAGCACACTCTCAATGTTACTCGTGACATTACCAGATTTATCAGAGATCTGGAGATCAATATAGTGGATTTGGAACAACTGAGCGAATCCACAGGAAATCGAGAGCACATTGAGGCTCTCAAATCCAAGAAGCTAGACTTAGCAAACCTGCTGGACACTAAAGTCCAAGGCGTGTTGGTCAGGTCCCGGATCCAAAACATCACGGAGATGGATGCTCCGTCGAGCTTCTTCTTCAGCTTGGAGAGGAAACACGGGCAGAGGAAGATGATCCACTCGCTGCTGTCAGACACAGGGCAGCGGTTGAGTGAACCAGGTCAGATCAGGAGGAGGGCTGTGGATTTTTACTCTGCTCTGTTCAAGAGCGAGTATCAGGTGAACGAGGAGCTGCAGCGGGAGTTCTGCCGTGGACTACCCCAGGTCTCTGAGGAGACCAACACCTCCCTGGAGCGCCCTCTGGGTCTTCAGGAGCTCCACGCAGCCCTCCAGAGCATGCAGGGTCAGAAGGCTCCTGGCGTCGACGGGCTCACGGTTGAGTTTTTCAAAGCCTACTGGGACATCTTGGCAGGAGACCTGCTAGACATCTTCAACGAGAGCCTGCTCACTGGTTCGCTCCCGCTGTCTTGCCGCAGGGCGGTCCTGACCCTCCTGCCGAAAAAAGGGAACCTGCAGGACATTAAGAACTGGCGCCCTGTGTCTCTCCTCTGCACCGATTATAAAATCCTCTCCAAGGTTCTGGCAACTAGGCTGAGGGGAGCTGTGGAGCAGGTCATCCACCGGGACCAGACCTACTGCGTCCCCAGCAGGTCCATGGTAGACAACGTCTGCCTAATTCGAGATGTTCTGGAAGTCTCCGGTTCATTGGGTCTGAAAACAGCCTTGATTTCATTAGATCAAGAAAAGGCTTTTGACCGCGTCGAGCACGCCTTCCTCTGGAAGATCATGGAGAGCTTTGGGTTCGGCGCTGGTCTCATTGCCAAGATCCAGGTACTGTACAGCAGCATTGAGAGTGTGCTAAAGATCAACGGTAGTCTGTGTGCTCCTTTTAGGGTGAGTAGAGGCGTCCGACAGGGCTGTGCGCTCTCTGGGATGCTCTACGCACTCTCCCTGGAACCCCTCCTTCAGAAGATACGCTCGAGTATTCGTGGTTTGGTTTTACCTGGTTTTAATGACAACGTAGTTTTGTCCGCCTACGCCGATGACGTTGTTGTTTTTATAAGAGACCAACAGGACGTCGACACGCTATGTAAAGTCACGAGAACCTTCTCTACGTTGTCTGATGCGAGAGTGAACTGGGAAAAGAGCGAAGCCCTCGCTGTAGGGGAATGGCCTGCTGGGCTCCCAGTTCTCCCTCACGGTCTCGGCTGGAGGAAGGACGGTTTTAAATATCTCGGGGTTTATTTGGGCAACAAAACTGTGGTGCAGAAAAACTGGGACGACGTAGAGGCAAAAGTGAAACACAAGTTAGCAAAGTGGAGATGGCTACACTCTAAAATGTCGTACAGAGGAAGAGTATTGGTTTTAAATAATCTTGTGGCATCGCAGCTGTGGCACAAGCTGACAGTGTTAGACCCGCCACCAGGTCTGCTGGTGAAAATCCAGTCAGAAATGATCAATTTTTTCTGGAACGATAAACATTGGGTGCCACAGTCTGTTTTGTTTTTACCGAGAGAGGAGGGGGGCCAGGGCCTTGTCCACCTGGCCAGCAGAACAGCTACGTTCCGCCTACAGTTTGTCCAGAAGTTTTTGGCAGGACCTCCTGACCTTGTGTGGAGGGACGTGGCCAGCTGCATTCTCAGGCGTGTGAATAACCTGGGACTGGATGTTGCTCTGTTTTTAACTGATTTTAGCCTTTTAAAGTTAAACGGGTTGCCTCAGTTTTATCAGGGTGTTTTTAAATCATGTGCCCTGTTTAAACTAACTCGTTCACACACGTGTAATTCTCTGCATTGGCTTTTAGAAGAACCTTTAGTCTGTGGCTCGAGGCTGGACGTGTCGTGCAGCGCAGTACCGGGACTGACGGAGGTGCTGTGCAGGTCCAAGACGACGTCCTTGAAACAACTGGTGGGGGCAGCTGGACCGGACCTTTCCAACACCCAAGCCGTGGTTTCCAGGCTGGGGGTCCGGTCAGCCAGACTTGCACAGCGCTTCCTGGACTTGGTGAGGAGCAAGCTGTCGGCCACAGAGTGGCGTCTTCTCTCTGCAGGACAGAACCCACCGGAGTCAACAGACCCGTTCCCAGGTCTGTTCCTGGATCCTGGCTTCGATGAAGACAGTGGTCCTCTGTTATCGAGCACGACGCCACGCATGAACTTACGCAGTACCGGCCCAAAGACTCTGTATAGAAACTGCGTCAAGGTCACGAACAAAAGAACCCTGCTGCACAGAGCCATCAGCGTGTGGGCCGAGAAGCTGAGAGGACAGACCCCCCGGTGGAGGACCCTCTACAAACCACCTATAAGAAAGAGGACGGGTGATCTCCAGTGGAGGATCCTGCACGGTGCCATCGCCACCAACTCGTTTTTAGCCATCATTAGTCCAGGGGTTTTAAATGAGTGTCCGTTCTGTGGTCTGTCCGAGAGCGTTTTTCATGTTTTTATCGATTGTCAGAGACTGACACCTTTTTTTAGTTTATTGACAAATGTTTTTAGCCTTTTTGGTGTAGTTTTTACTGATTCTGTTTTCATTTATGGATTTTACTTCAACAGAGCCAACAAACCGAAGGGCCAGCTTTTAAACTTTTTAATTGCTGAAGCCAAAATGGCTATCTATTTATCTCGAAGGGACAGGCTGCAAGCCGGACCTCAGCTCGACGCGGTGGCGCTGTGGAGGTGCAACGTCAAGACCAGGCTGAGGCTGGAGTTCTGCTTCCACAGAGCCACTGGGGACACGAAAGGGTTTTTGAAAACGTGGAGCTTTGGCCGGGTGTTGTGCAATATATCTGCAAATGATGAACTGCAATACAACGAACACCTTCTTTAAGTGATTTTACCCCAGATGTGAACTTTGTTTTTAATTTTTGTTTTTAATTTTGTGTTTGTTGGTTGATAAATTGTAAATAAACGTTTTTGTTAAAAATCAAAAAAATCTTCTTCTTCTTCTTCTTCTTCTTCTTCTTCTTCTAGTTTATTGGCGGATTGCAAACAACGTTCAGGTGCATACTGCCACCTACTGAGCAAGAGTGTGTAGCTCATGGCCTCCTTTCCTTAAATTCTATTTATAATATTTATGTTATGCAAATATATAAATAACACTTTTTTAACATCACTTATTTTATCCTTCTCCCCTTCTGTTCCTAATATTCCTCCTAAACTCCATACTCTCCCTGCCTCTTTGACTTTTTCTTTAAATCTCTCCCTTTCTTCTGTATATTTAATGCACTCCATCAGAACATGTTCCACACTTTGTTTCCCACATTCCTCACATCGACTGTTATTCCTTTTCCCCATCACGTACATTGTATCATTTAGAAGTGCATGTCCAACCCTCATTCTCATTACTATCACCTCTTCTCTACTACTTCTTTCTCTATATTTATTTATTTTAACTGTTTTTTAAATTTTATATAATCTTCTTCCTTTTTTGTCCTCATTCCACGTTTTCTGCCAGTTTTCTATTTCTTTTTCTTTAATTAATGATTTACCCTCTCCTTTCCCTAAAGCAATATTTACTGTTATTTCACCATTTAATGCTTTTTTAGCGAGTTTATCTGCTCTTTCATTTCCTTCCACCCCCTCGTGTGCTGGCACCCAACAAAAATGAACGTCAACGCCTCCCCTGTGTAACCTGAATAATGTGAGCTGTATTTCTAGAAGTAGATCTTTCCTGTTGTTTCCTTTAGACTGAATGATTTCTATGACAGCCTTTGAGTCGGTGCATATCACCACCCTGTCCGGTCTAACTTCCTCTGTCCACTGTAGACTAAATATGACTGCCACCATTTCTGCTGTGAAAACTGAAAGTTGATCAGAAATTCTTTTAGATATACAAACTTCAAACTCTGGAATATAAACCCCTATTCCCACCCACCTTTTTGTGTTCTTTGAGCCATCTGTACACATTTCCATGTAATTAAAATATGTCTCTCTAATGTATTTGGTAGTTTTCACCCCTATTTCACCCCACTCCTAAGGAGTGAACAATGCCCCTAAGACCCATCTCTGCCTGATGCCCTCAACAAGTTCTATGCACGCTTTGAAGACCCGAACAGACCACCCAGCACCAGACTCACCTCGCCACCGGATGAAGAGCATCTCAGCGTGACCTCAGCAGAAGTAAGGAGTACCTTCAGGAGGAGTAATCCGCACAAGGCAACTGGCCCAGACAACATCCCTGTAAAAGTGTTGAAGGAATGTGCTGATCAGCTCTGTGAGGTGCTGGCAGACATCTTTAACACCTCACTTACCCTGGAGACAGTTCCCACCTGCCTGAAGACTGCCACCATCATCCCAGTCCCAAAAAGCTCTACAGTGACTGGTCTGAATGACTATGGGCCAGTGGCCCTCACCCCGATAGTCGCTAAATGCTTCGAAAAACTGGTCATGACTCGCATCAAAACAACCATCAACATCAACGAGGACCCTTATCAGTATGCATACCGTGAGAACCGATCAACAGAGGATGCAATCTCCTCTGTGGTCCACACTGCGCTCAACCACCTAGAGCAGAAGGACTCTTACATCCGTATGCTCTTTGTGGACTTCACATCCGCCTTCAACTCCATGATCCCCCAAACCCTGATGGACAAACTATCCACACTAGGACTAAGCCCCTCCATCTGCAACTGGGTACTAGACTTCTTAACAAACAGTCCACAGTTAGTGAGGATCCACAACTTCTCTTCCTCCACCATAACCCTCAGCACTGGCTCTCCTCAGGGATGTGTGTTGAGCCCCCTCCTGTTTACTCTGCTCACGTATGATTGTGCAGCTACCCATCCAGGCTGTCACATTGTAAAGTTTGCAGATGATACAGGAGTGGGATCACCAAATATTCATAATGTCCAGTGGGTGTGTTGAATGCAGTCTTCCACTCGTCCCCCTCTCTGATGCGAACCAGATGGTAGGCATTACGGAGGTCGAGCTTAGTGAAAACCTTGGATCCCTGCAGAAGGTCAAATACAGTGTTCATCAAGGGTAACGGGTACTTGTTTTTAACAGTAATCTTGTTCAGACCTCTAAAGTCAATGCAGGGACGGAGGGTCTGATCCTTCTTCTTAACAAAAAAGAAACCGGCCCCTGCAGGAGAGACCGAAGGTCTGATGATCCCAGCCTGCAGGGACTCCTGAATGTAAGACTTCATGGCCTCTTGTTCTGGTGAGGATAACGAATAAAGGCCCCCTCTGGGTGGTGTGGTACCGGGCATTAAGTCAATAGGACAGTCATAGGGTCTGTGCGGGGGTAACGACTTGGCCTTAACTTTATTAAACACCTCCTTGAGGTCATGATAGTCAGTGGGGACCTTAGCTAAGTCTGGATAATAACTGGGCGACTGAGTGACAGAGTCTGAAGGAACCACTGCCTCATAAAGGCAGGTAGAGAGACATTCTTCTGACCATCCCAAAATCTCCCTCCGCCTCCAATCTAAGTGTGGGTTATGTTTAGCCAGCCAGGTAGCACCCAAGACTACAGGGTTCTCAGGAGAGTTTATTATAAGAAAACTGATTAGTTCCTTATGATTACCACCTAAACATAACGTGACGGGCTCTGAGACCTGGGAGGAGGAGTTGAGAGGGTGACCATCAAGAGCGACAACGGAGTGGTTCTTAGAAGACTGCAGGATTTTAATTCCGGCAGTGACAGCGAAATCATAGTCCAAAAACTCCGTATCGGCTCCAGAGTCAACAAACACTTTGATGGAGGAACAGATCTTACCCGGAACGCAGATCTCGGCGGGGATGACGAATGGTGAGGAGATGGAGGAAGTGGATGCGCGACTCAATAAACATCTCCTCTCGTTTATTGAGCCCCGCCTTTTACCGGACAAGAGTAGACGGCGTGTCCAGCGTTGCCGCAGTAGAAACACAGCCGATTCCTTCGGCGGTGATCCCGCTCCGCCGGAGTGAGTTTGCTTCGGCCCAGCTGCATAGGCTCCTCAGCCGGACCTGGTGACTGCTGCCGAGGCTCCACTGTCGGACGAGGTGAAGAAACAGGAGGTAAGTCCCATGTCTTCGTGTGAGCGCCGTACTCACCGCGTTGCCTGACGGAAAATGACGTAGCAGTCTTTCTTTCCCGAGAGCGTTCAGCCAGTCGGAGGTCGAGTCTTGTGGCCAGGTCCTCCAAACCTTGTAAGGTCTCTGGGAGTCTCTGGGTTGCCAGCCCGTCCTTAATGGCGTCGTCCAAGCCTCGATAAAAGGCATCGGTTAATGCCTCGTCATTCCAGTGACTGCCGGACGATACAGAATGAAAGTCAATGATATAATCTGTGACGCAACGGTTACCTTGCTTGATGTCGAATAGTCGTCTGGCAGCCTCTCGTTCTGGAAGAACTGGGTCAAAAACTCGGCATAACTCCTTCTTGAAGCTTTGAAGGGAGTAAACAAACTGTGAGTCTCTGCCACTCTGAAGTCCCCCATATTTTGGCCTTGCCTGTTAACAGTGAGATCATATATGCGACTTTGGAGCGGTCGCAGGTAAACATGGAGGGTTGAAGTTGGAAGTGGATCTCGCATTGTGTGATAAATGGACGGCATTGGTCGGGTGCTCCAGAAAATGCCTCAGGTGGCGAGAGTCTAGGTTCCCGGGTAGGAACCGGACAGGTTTGAACTGGTTCGGGAGAAGAGGATGACTTAAGTAAACGAACTATCTCCTCCATATTAGTCTCTAATTTACAAATAGCTCCCTCGACACCAGACTGCCATTCTGCTGTGTGTGAGTGGTCCATAATGGCCCGGTAGTTCTGTAAGGAACTCTCGTGAGGGTTTGGACCAAGATCACCACACAACAGACTGACGATAAATAATAAGTGTTTATTGTTTCTAGGAGGGAAGTGACAGCTGGTCTTGGTGCTGGTCTGGGTTCTGGTTCTGGTGTCGGTTAATGGCAGGAGCAGTCTAAGAAGCAGAGAACGGTTAGTGGTCGTGCTGATTACCAGAACGTGGAGAACAGTCAATAAGGAGAAACCACTAACCGTCTCAGATGATCTCAAGGGTCCTGAAGGGTGGACGTGTTCAGATCTGCAGCTGCTGGAAGGGCTGAGTCCGGTGAAGGACGACAGTCGGCCGCAGCTGTCTGCGTGTCCAGAGTCCGTGATCCAAAAGGGGTGGTCAGGCTTTCCAAGGTCCAGTAACGTGAAGCAGATGTCAGGCAGTACCAGAGGAGCAGGCAGATCGGTGGTCGTGCAGGCGTGGGTCGGTACCAAGAGCAGATGCAGAAACAAATCCAAAAGGGCAATCCAAAGAGACGTGGTCGAGGCAGGCAGAGGGTCAAGGAACCAAGAGATCAGGCCAAACAAGAAGGGGAGGACAACCAGAAAGAGGGACAGGTAGCGTGGTGGGCAAGACAAGGAGCGAGGACTTGAACAGGGACAAGAGAGGGGAGCAAGGACTACAGGCATGAACGCGAGATATCTAATAACTACTAAGAGTGTTCAACTATCGGGCACCGAAGAGTTGACAGGTTGCTGCTTATAAAGGGTGGAGAGAACAGGTGCAGCCAGTCAGAGATAATCAGGCCAGCTGGCTGCAGTGCAGACAATTAGTGCAGTCAGCCTTCACCAACATGCAGAGTGGACAGACTGGTTCTCCACATACCCACACACACATGAGAACCAGGTAGAAGAAGATAAGGAGTGAGAATGAAAAGAACAGAACAGAACTGAGAAACCAGAGCTAGTGAACAGAGTGATAAAGATCTAAATACAGGGATGTGATTCATGACAAAGAGAGTTTGAGAAAACAGCAAGGAAGAGGGCAGACTACAGGAACCACTTGCGATTCAACCTCAGATGTCGACAAAGTGGCATCATTCCCAAGAGCCTGGAACTAAAATCTTCGGTCAGCGGGCACCGGGCAAGCAAGATCCTTCAGAAGGCACAGACCCAGCTGCTGAATGAATGGGTGAGACAGACCAATTTTACTATTGAGGCCTTGAAGGCCAAAGAAGAGCACATTAAACAGAAACTAACAACGTGTCTAGATTAGGGGTTGAACGAGTATATAATTTTTAAACTCGACATTAACATAATAAAACCCGAGTAGAACTCGAGTATTTGATGACGTCATAGATCTCAAGATACAAAAATAAATAAATAAATAAAACCGCAAAAAAAGGTAATTATTTACAACAAAAAAAAAGACCAACAAAACATTGGGAGCATATATTATGCTCCTACCATTTATCATACTGCAAATAAGTCACAGGAAAAACTAAACTATTAGTTATTATTATTAAACTGCAAACATGAAGAAACGTGGGCGTCAAAAACGAAACTTAACCGAAACTGGTTTGGTGGATTGGACCCTGTGTTGCACCATACTCTGTGACCTGCAACAGTGCAACACCGCCCCCTACGGTCATAGTGGTCACATAATATGACGTCACTACGCTTACTCAATGTTAAATTTTTAACCTCGATAGATGTCCTAGCAATCGATGTGTAGATTACTCGAGTACTCTGTTAATGCCCTAGTCTAGATCAGACCACACTTCAGCAAGTGTTGGACTGTACAGATCAGGCACGCTTAGCACAGCATGTCAAATCCAAGACTCGACAACAAAACATTCAGTGTAGGACAACACTCCAGTAGTCAATTACATGCCAGGGAGACAGAAAAGTGGGTGAAGAATTTATCTGACAGACAGCTCACCCAGCCGGAGACAGAGATTCTTGCCAGGGGACTGAACTTTGCGGTTGCACCAAGTAGAATTCCTCTGGTGGAGATGATCACAGATACTGAATCAGCCATCCGCAACAACAAAATTAAAGAGGCTGAAGCAGAACAGCTCAGAGTCAAAGTTTCATCCTGCCTCAGCAATGCCAAACCACCACCTTCCAACATCAGTAGAGAGGAGAGGGATGCACTCACCACTCTTAGCAAGGACAAAAACATCATCATTCTCCCAGCAGACAAAGGAAGGTGCACAGTGATTTTGAACCAGAAAGACTATCATGAGAAAGTTATGACACTCCTTAGTGACTTAACCACTTATGAACCTCTGAAAAGAGCTCCAGGAAGTGGTTACAAGAAAAAGTTAATAGATTGCCTGAAAAATTTGGTGCAGGACAAGGCTATTGACCGTTTTCTGTACCACAGACTGTACCCAGGGGAGGCCACACCTAGTCTGTATGGTTTACCTAAAATCCACAAACAAGGTGTACCTTTAAGACCAATTGTTAGTATGATTAACTCTGTCACTTACAATGTTTCCAAATATCTGGCGTCTGTACTCATCCCTTTAGTTGGCAGCTCAGAACACCACATACAGAACACCATGGACTTTGTGGATAAGGTGAGGGATGTCATCATGGAGACTGATGAAACAATGGTCTCTTTTGATGTCACATCACTCTTTACGTGCATTCCTGTTGATGATGCAGTAGAGGTGGTCAGTTTAAGATTAAAATCAGACATCACTCTGAGCAGCAGGACCACACTTTCCACAGAACAACTGGGTCAACTCTTGAAACTGTGCCTGCAGTCAACCTACTTCACATATGGGGAGCAATATTATAGGCAGAAACATGGGTGTGCTATGGGGTCTCCAGTTTCTCCTATTGTTGCCAACCTGTACATGGAGGAGGTAGAAAAGAGAGCCTTGATGTCCTTTTCAGGGACACCACCAAGTCATTGGTTCAGGTATGTTGACGACACCTGGGTTAAAATTAAATCTCAGGAAGTCCAACATTTTACTGACCACATCAACTCTGTGGATAAATACATCAAGTTCACACGAGAAGATGTAAAAAATGGCAAGTTGGCTTTCTTGGACTGTGAGGTCTCAGTCTCTGATAGAGGACATTTGCAAACTGAGGTGTACGGCAAACCCACCCACACAGACCAGTATTTGCAGTTTGACTCCCATCACCCTTTGGAGCACAAGTTAGGAGTCATCAGGACTCTGTACCACAGAGCAGACAGCATCCCCACTAGCTCGGGAGCCAGGCAGAAGGAGAAATCCCACACAAAACAGGCTCTAGAGCAATGTGGATATCCTAACTGGGCCTTCCTGAAAGCAGAGAAGAAACCCAAACAGGACTCCAGTCAGTCAACAGGTGAAAAGGAGGAACCCAGACCCAGACCAGTGGTCATTCCATATGTTGAGGGAGTATCAGAGAAACTGAGACGTTTATTTTCTAAACATAACGTCCCAGTGGCTTTTAAACCCCAAAATACACTACGGCAAAGACTGGTTCATCCCAAAGATCCAGTCCCCCGGCACAAACAGAGTAATGTTGTGTATGTTGTTCAGTGTCAGGAGGGCTGTGATCAGTCTTACATCGGGGAAACTAAACAGCCACTGGCCAAAAGGATGGCCCAGCACAGAAGATCAACATCATCAGGCCAGGACTCTGCAGTCTACAGTCATCTCCAGGCCAGCGGTCACTCTTTCAGGGATGAAGATGTTCACATCCTGGACAGAGAGGAACGATGGTTTGAGAGAGGAGTAAAGGAGGCCATCTTTGTGAAAAGAAATTGTCCATCGTTAAACAGGGGTGGAGGCCTCCGGGTTCAACTGTCCCCCTCTTACAATGCTGTGATTGCTAGTATCACTCAGCCCTCTGTGAACAGTAAACAGCCATCAGTGTGCTAATGATCCATTGTTAGGCTGATGGTCCTTCTTGAGCATGTGAGCAGCTGGTTTGGTTGTCAGCAGCAAAACTGGTTGATCCACTCTGAGAAGATGCTATTTAAGAGACTGAGCTGAATACAACACCTCAGACTGAGGAAGTCTCTCGGATGAGAGACGAAACGTTTCTAGATTTTTTTGCTTTGTTGTTTTTTTTTTTTTTTTTTTTTTTTTTGAATGTCCAGAGGACCAGATTGAACTTTTTTTGGATTTTTCTACCTGGATTATTGAGCATGCATCAGGATATGTTGTCCATATAATGATAAATTTCAATATTTATCTTCTTTTTGTTTGTTATCATCCTGTAGCAGGTTTTGCTTACAGACAGTTTGAAACCCCATTCATAAGACCAGTTCTCTATTTGATTGATTGCTTTTCTTATGCTTTTAACTGCATGTGGAACATTTCTCCCCCTCTGTCACGCTCAGCGGCCCCCGCTGCCCCCCCATCTGCCTAAGCCTCTGCTCCTCATATCACAGCCCCTGTTTTAAGATCATTCACGTTTTTTCCTGCCTCAGTTTCTGTTTATTTCATCCTGTTTGGTCCTGCACTGCCTATCACCCATTTTCTGCTCCTGTCACTCTCTCTCAGCAATCTGCACTCATCTGCTGCACCCTGTCTCTGCAATCACCACTCACCTGCCACACCTGTTCAGCTCACTACTTAAGCTCCACTCTCACTCTCCTCAGTGCCAGATTATTGAAAGCCTCACAGCCAGTAAATTATCCAGCATTCGTTTGTTCCTAGTTTCTTCGTTTTTGACCACAGCTTCCCTCTTGACTCCTCGCTTTGACTTTGCCCCTGTCTGGATACCACGCTCTCGGCCTACATGGTACAACCTCGCTCTCCTCTTCGACCACGACTACGGATCATCCTTTTGCCTGTTCACACAGCTCCTGGCTCTCGACCCCTGCTACGTCCCTGGATTCTGTTTCCTGCCCAGCCCTCCAACGTTCTCTGTCTCAGCCCTGCTCCTGCCACAGAAGGTTAGTGACGTGCACACCACCTCTCAGCTCCCAGAACCTTTTTGCAGTCACTAACCTGTCTGTCTTCATAGATTGGACCAGAACTGAGGCTCAGATCCTTCAGACGAACGCCTTTAATAAAATAAAACCTTTTATTTTAATTTTGTCCTGAGTCAGGTGTTGTGCCGATCCATACAGACTCGTTACACCCTCATCCATATTGCTCCATCATCTGCATATAAAGCAGATTTGATGCCTCTGTCAAGATTTGAAAAAAAAGTCATTAATCATGATGTTAAATAATATTGGACTAATTACACTGCCTTCAGGGGTGCCATTTTCCACATTGAAGTTTCTTGATAATTCACCCCCAACTTTTACTCTCATTTTCCTATCTTCAAAGAAACTGGTAATCCAGTTATACGTCCTCCCATCTATTCCCATTTCCTCTAACTTTATTAGCAGTCCTTCCCTCCACATAGAATCATAAGCTTTTTCTATATCAAAGAATACTATGATCATCATTTCTTTCATTTTTAGTGTTTTTTCCAATATCATTACACACTCTTACCAGTGCATCTACTGTGGACCGACCAGTTCTAAAACCACATTGATAATTACTAATAAATTCTCTTTTTTCAATGACATACATTAATCTGTTGACTAATATTTTCTCCATCAGTTTACATAAATGAGAAGTTAATGCTATGGGTCTGTAAATGTCTGAACTTGTTGGATCTTTCCCTGGTTTATTAAATGGTAGAATTATGACTCTTTTCCATCTCTTTGGTAATGTCCCTTCTTTCCATATTTTATTGAATAGTTTTAAAATGATATTTAACGTTGTTTCAGGTAACTGTCTAAACATGACATAACACAGGATGTCCTCTCCTGGAGCTGAATAACCTGTATCTTTTAACTCCATTTTGATTTATTTCATAGTTATATGTTCATCAAGTGTTGACATGGATCTGTTTTTCTTCTGTCCTACGTTACTGAATGTTTTGAGTTTTTGTTCCTTCTGCTTCCTGTGATCATTTTCTAGATGTTCTCCACTGTGGACTGCAGCAAACGCCTCACCCAGAGAATCAGCCTTTTCTTTATTTGAAACCATTATCTTGTTATTTTTAATCAGAGCTGGAATTTTAACTTCACTTCTTTTCCCACTCATTTTCTTAATCATTGTCCACACCTGTTTTAAATTTATTTTATGTCCTATGGATGAACAATAATCCCTCCAAGTTTTCTTTTTTGCCTCTTTAATAGTCCTACGAGCTACTGCCCTTTTCTTTTTGAAATCTATAAGGTTTTCTTCATTCATATTTTTCTGTAATGTTTTTAGAGCCTTGTTTCTTTCTTTAATTACTTTACTACATTCATCATTCCACCATGGAACTACTTTTGATTTTCTTTTTATTACTACTTTTGGAATGCTTGAGTTCGCTGCATTTAAAATGAGTTCTGTTACCTGGTTATTGCAAGTTTCCTTTAAGATTTACTAAGTGACTATTCTTTTCACATTTTATTTTAAATATTTCCCAGTCAGATTTATTAAAGCGCCATCTGGTTGAAATTATTTCCTCTTGATTGGTTATATTGTCATTTATGATTGTGCTGATTGGAAAGTGGTCACTCCCCAATGTTGAATCTCCATTCACAGGATTTTACAAGATTATCAGATACTAGAGTTAAATCTAAACATGCAAATGAACCTTTATTGATATTAAATCGTGTGCCTTGACCATCATTAATACAAACCAGGGATCTTTCATCCATCATTTCTTCTATTATATTGCCATTGAAGTCTGTTTTGCTGCTACCCCATAGACTATTGTGTCCATTAAAATCTCCACACCATATTTCTCTCCTGTTTTTACCTCCACATATTTTCTTAAATATGCCATTTTCTAGGTTTTTACATGGGTTATAAAAATTTATCATCTTTAGGTGTCCAATGCTTTTTAAATTGAAAATTTCAATGCTTACACATTCACGTTCTGTTGAGTTGTAAATTTCCTTGTATGTTATTCCATCTTTGATAAATGTTGCACACCCTCCTCCACTACATCCAGTACTTCTGTCTTTCCTTGTTGTACTGTATCCATGAATTTTGATGAGGAGTAAAAGGGGTTTAACCATGTTTCCTGTACACAGATTATATCTGGAACTATCTCTAACTCATATATGTATCTTTTAAGTTCTTGTCCATTTGCTATCAAACTCCTTGCATTCCATTGTAGAATATGAAAAAACATTTTTATTCCTTTCCTTGACCATTTCCTGAATGTATTTGATGTATTTAGTAGGGTATGTATCTGATCCGCTTGTACTTCCTTCATGTCCAGAAACTTTCCTGCTGCTGCCACTATTGCCTTAATTTTGTCACTTTCTTTGGCATTTGGATTGTTACATTGACAATATGACAGATGAATGCCACAAACTTCTTTTTCCACTATCAATGAATTTTCAGTTACATTACACTTGTGACTGCAACTGATTTATTTAACTACTGGTGGCACTAGTGTTTGATTCTGATTACCAGTATTCTGTAAATCTCTTATGCTTTGTACTTTGTTTCTCTGGTTTGATTCTTCATTCCTCACTTCTTTTATATTTACTTTCTTCACTCTCTTCAATGCTTCAGCGTATGAAACTCTCTGTTATTTTAATCCTTTGTGCTTCTCTGGCTTCCCTCTGCACTACACACCCTCCATATGCTGCTGCTCCCCTCCACAGTTACATTTGACCTTTGAGTCTTTCTCACACTTCCCGTATTCATGAGGACCCCCACATCTTGCACACCTTGCTTTTCCTTTGCAATCTTTATCAGCAGCTCAGCTCTTGTTTGCTTTGGTGTCAAAGACAAATACTTTAGAAACGGATGGTTTCCCCATTGAGTAAGTTTTCCAACTGAGCTGCTGTAGCCTGTATTTTCTTGACAAAAAGAAGAGTGTTATTGTCCCCTACAGGTAAAAAACACAAGAGCCTTGAAGTGCAGAGTGACTCAACACTATATAAACTAAATCCATCATCCACTGTTCTATCACCTAAAGTTTTTTTAATTTTTATTTTAGCACCTAAGGCTTTGTGCTTGAAAACATTTTATATCTGTGTTTTATGTTGATATTTTAAACACTGTTTCCACTTGTCCACAATTACTCATAATTTTTTTAGGGGTATTATTTGACCTCGTATGACCAGACATCTGCCATTATATAATGTCCTGAACTCTTCCGTCTTTTTATATCCACATTTTTTATTGTTGCTTTTTAAATTGTCTTTCCCTCTTGTTCTACTTATAATATATCCACTGTTTTGTACAGATTTCTAATAATGTGTGATTAACTAGTGTCCGGTACTCAGGCTCTTCAATTCAACCTTTATTTATACAGATAAATCACAATGAGCCTCAAAGACTCTTTTAAAAGTAAATGGACTGTACTTATACAGCACTTTTCTATCGTATCCAGACACTCAAAGCGCTTTACACCAATCTGTGCCTCATTTACCCATTCATACAGCTCTATACTAGATCTCTACAAAGCTAATTAAAACAAATCATTCTAAAGAGACTAATCAGTGCTTTGAGATCACATCCATACATTGATGGAACACACATCAGAGGCTATGAGGGGTTCAGTGTCTTGCCCAAGGACACTTTGGCATGTGACTGCTGGTGGAGTCAAACTCCCAACTCTTGCATTGGAGGACGACTGCTCTAACCACTCAGTCACAGCCGTCCTTAGTGAGACCTGTGTGGACAGACAATAAAAGTGGTGAAAGTGACAACATAGGTTTTGGGGACAAAAAAAAACATCCTAACAGGCTCTCAATCTTTGGCCTGAAAATGAAAAACACCTTGCACACAAGCACATTGTGACGTCGACATTTAACAAGGGAGGTGGGGATGCAAGGGCAGTGAGCATGTCCAAGGATACTCACAGAGACACTGTAAGAGTTCAGCTTAAAGTGGTATAATTGCTCTGTTCCCTCTGGAGAGATCCATAAACACTCTCTGGGGTGCCAAGGTTGGCCAAGGACAGCGTCAGATAGAATCCAGAGTCCTGAAATGATGACAGAATGTTTATTCATCCGGGCCCCTCTGATTGGTCCATAGACTTCCTCAATGGGAGAGGAGAGGGGGCAGAGCATCAGGTTTACAGAGCCTCCGGGCAGATTAAGATAATTTGACCTGTCAAGACCAGTCAGGGAGCTGAATTCAGATAAACATGTTTGTTTTTGGGACAGGCAGAACTTTACTGATTATGTCTACCTTGAGTTTTTGTCGGTCCTTTTGGTTCTGAAACATCCAAATTAAGTTGTCACACCACTGGTCAATGCCTGAGAGTATTCCCCAAGGTCTGATTCATCCTGCCAGTGAATCCTAGGGGCCGCAAGTGGTCTGTGATTCTCACAAGTCACATCCAGTCTGTGACTTAGTTCGCAAAGCAATTGAGTCTGGGCGCTTGAGGCACGAACCAAGCCATCACATGAGGTAGGCAGCCTGACCAGGGCCAAATTTGCTGCTGATGACTTCCTTGTTTGTTGATTAACCAGGAACAAGTCGATTCCAAAAAGAAGGAAACCAGTTATCATAAATCCAATTATATATGTGTCCTTAATATCCTCAATTAACAGCAGAGGTAGACACATCACCTTCCAAATCAAGGACATATCCAACTGGGTACGTGCCATCAGGCAAGTCAGCTTGCCTAAAGCCTGTCTTCTCCTCTAAGAAATGTTATCAATTGTGCTGAGGAACCAACTGACCAAATCCATAGCAGAATTACGATTAGGAAAATATGTATATAAGAGAGGCTCTAAAGCAGTTTCACAAACAGGACAGAGCAGAGCAAAGCAAAGCAAAGCGGAGAGGGAGAGGAGGGGAAAATGTGTCCGTCCTTGACAAGAGCAAGTGTTGAAAGTCTGCTCTTGCTCAAAGACTGCTGGACAAAGGCACCAGCTTTCCTGTGCCCTCCATGAAAAAACAGATAAAGAAAGTAAATGTGTGGATGGATTAATATTTCTATGTCTATATGAACACCTCTGAAAGTCCTAACTGGTCCCATAGGCCAGCTGAATAAAATAGATGAATAAATTAATTACTCTTCTCAAAGTTTTTGTTCTTTGTCCCAAAATGCTTTCAGGATGTTCTGTGTTAATGCCTATATCTAATAATTAATAATCAGGTTTTTAAATGAAACAATAGAATTTCTTCTGAATCAATTTTTGAAGTGCATAAACTTTTTATATAAAAGACATGGGTGGTGGTGGGGGTGGGGGTGTTCCACCAAGAATCTAAATTCAGTGTCCTTCATGTCTCTGCTTTGCTTAACACCACTTGAATCTTCTTAACTCTATGCTCTACATTCCCTCCTCTCTTCTTCATCGTCATCATCAGCAGCAGCAGCAAAAATCCATAAAGACATATTTCAAATAAATTATTCATAATATATTTAGAAAAATGTTGGACTAACAATGCTTCCTTGAGGAGTGTTGTTCTCAAACCCATAATTTTCTGACAGCTTCGGTTGTAAAGAAAACTGCAGCTACTGCTTCTTTGTTGATTTCCAGAACTGGATTTGTTGTTTCTCTTCGTTGAAGCACCCTTTTCACTCTAATGTTTAAAAAGTTTGTCCTGTATTTTGTCATGCAGCTTTAAAATTAAACGGGACAACTAAAAACCAAAATATGCAGCGCAATCGTAAATGGCATGCCATTACTTTTGGTAGTGGTACTTTGCACAAAATCAAATAAATTCACAAAATATTGCTAAAAAATCATGGAGCTCAATGGGATTTTGCTGAAACATGTGAGAAACCCCAGCTCTGAGCTCTGAGCTCAAATAAGATGTGACTGTAACTCATAGTAGAAACATCATTCAGTTTAAACGGGTCACAGAAAGTTGGACTTTGCTCGTCTGAACTGGCATCGTGATATCGTTTACACAATCCCAGTTAAAATCTGATGATTTTGACCGATTTTTTTCACAGTGTGCAACTTGATATAACTTGATATACTTTTAAATTGACTAAATGTTTTTAAACTTTTGTAAAAAAAACCCAAAAAACAAACTATTGTTACTCCCACTCTCGCTGTAAAAATATAAAATATTCCACGAGTGGCCACCGGAGTCTTCTGCAGCTCACTATCCACTCTTTATAAAGATCTGATGTAAAGGAAAAACACAGCAGCTGTTTGTTTGAGGCTAATTTTTCAGTCTGTTGTCTGCTTCTCAGTAACAGGGCAGTCAGGGAGTGACAGATGTGTGTGCGGTTACCGTGGTGACCACAATGAGCCACTGGCAGCAGCTTTAATGTTTCTTTTTATCTTGGTTCTCCTGCGTCTGCAAAAATGGCTTTTGTTAAATCATATCTTAATTATTTACAAAGTTATGTTGGACTTTGGGGCAGAAGCTTTGACATGCTTCAAACATTTGTTCTAAAAATTAGTTTTCTATGTCATCTCCTAAATCTGTCCTACTTGTGTGGCACTGCTGATAGTTCCACAAAAGATCCTCCATGTTTTATAATGTCCTTACTACTTCTCCTGCATCCATTTATAAGAGTAAGACAGCAGAAAGCCTGCTCAATGATTTTAATCAAGTAAAACACTGAACACAAAATGTCGTGGTATTGAGACAGTTCCTTGCCACGGTTAGAAGACAGCTGGCTGAGGACAATGAGCAGAGGCTTTTAGAGAACAGCTGGTTTTATCACAGGTATTTATCAAACGACGGTGCCAACTTGCGTCAGAACTGCAGATTTGCATCGGTACAGAGGGCAGTTCACAGGCGTCAGAATGCAGCCGGACAGGATCGTTTTCTGCACACTCAAATCTTGTTTCCCTGAAAAGCAGAAACAGAAAAACACTGGTCCATGGTGGGAAAAGAAATAAAACAGAAATAAAAGTCCCTTACCTCGTTGTTTCTGAGACATTTGTTGGATAAATAAACATCATTTCACTCGCTACTTAAATAAAGGAACTCACACACGACGACAGGAGAAGATTTTTCAACACTTGCGAGGGCAGAGCTCACACGGGCTTTCACAAAAGTTCCATGTTTGGAGCCTTGTCTGTGAGAATCTGCGCCGGACAGTGATGCAGGAAGTGTTTTATAATACCTGCTTATCAGACAGAGGTGAGGTCAAGACGACCTCGGCTGGAGAAGGCCTTGGAGTTATTAGGTGCGCCTGCAGGCTCCTCTCTCGGAGCACACAAAACACTCTCTGACCTCACACACCGCACACACATGATTCAGCATTAATTTAACATTAGTTAGTGATAAACATCCACAATCTTCACCTAAATTCCCCTGACAACATTCATGGGTTTTTATCCATTTCGCCTGAACACATCAAATCATCTTGAGATGCTGAAAAATCTGTTTAGTGCAGAGCAACTGTAACTTTAAGAAACCGAGACTGTAGAAAACCTTTCTGTAATATGTACTACAATAATATTTTTTATTAATACTTGTTATTCCTATCGTTGACTCATGCCTCCTCTGCTCATCCATCTCTTCTTCCATGATCTTCAACATGTTCTGGAGTCGTGGGGAACAGCAATTCAATTCAACTCAGTTTATTTATAAAGCACCAGATCACAACAAAGTTGTCTCAGGGACTTTACAGGAACATTCACATAAAAGCCAGTTAGTAAAGTTCTCTATCTGAAGAATCCAGCAGACAAGTTGAATCTTGGCTTCGTTGCAGTCTCCCATCCTGAGCAAGCACAGTGGAGACAGTGGAAAGGAAAACTCCTTTTAACAGGAAGAAACCTCCAGCAGAACCAGAAACCTCCAGCAGAACCAGAACCTTCCATCAGAACAGCAGTGTAGGCAGGGAGCTCCACACATTTTTCCACTGCCACCTCTTCTAGCTCTGTTTTATTATGGTACTCTGTTAATCTCCAGTGGGGAAATTAATCCTCAGCATTTTTGCAGAATGAGCACACACACACACACACACACACACACACACGCACACGTAAAGCAGAGGGCTGCAATCTAGGGTGCACGGGGAGCAGCTGTGTGTTGGGGGGGGGCTTTAAGGGCCTTTCTCATGGGCCCTGGGTGGGGCAAATGAGGATGGAGACAGATGTGGGTGTTTCACCTTTTCCACCCACATTTTGATGTTGTCGGTCCGGGGAGTTGACGGGTGACCCACTGATCACAGGCCCACCCTCTCTAGCCTCTGTGCCACCACTCCCCTTCTTCTGGAAGAACTCCAAGGTGTTCCCAGGCTAGCCTGGAGCTTCTCCGGTGTCTCCTCCCAGTTAGACATGCCCGGAGGACCGAGGCGTCCACGAGGCGTCCACGAGGCGTCCTTACCAGATGCCCGAACACCTCAACTGGTTCCTTTTGATGTGGAGGAGCAGCAGCTCTGCTCTGAGTCTCTCCCAGATAACTGAACTCCTCACTCCGTCTTTAAGGGAGACTCCAGCTATCCTGCAGAGAAAACTCACTTTGACCGTCTGTATCTGTAATCTTATTCTTTTGTTACTAACCAAGGTTTGTGACCATAGGTGAGGGTAAGAACTTGGACTGACTGGTAAACAGAGAGCTTGTCCATGCTCAGCTCTCTCTTCATCACAACCGACTGACACAGAGTCCTCAACACCGCCAGACCTGCACCGATCCCTCCCTGTGTCCAGCAGACACACAATGATCACGTGACGCTCAAACGACACGGTGTCATTCTGTATGTCACAGGATCATTAATGTTGTGTAAGTCATATGTGCCCAAAAAATCAGCTTTTTCAACATAGACACTTCATTCCTTCATGATTTTACCTGTTCAAAAAGAACATGAATGCACATGAATGAACATAAACATGTATGTTCAAAAGAACTATACTGTACATGGCAAAATACAAACGTCTGACAGCAGCAACAAAAGAAACTTCTCAATAAACATGTTATTTTTGTACTTATAAGCATCAAAACAAAATTAATTGCCACACGGTATAAAATTTAGTTTTATGAACAGAGAGACAAAAAAGCTGGCCATTCTTTAACTGTAAGTATTGAAATAACTTGTCCCAAATAATTTTAGCCAAAAGCACACATCTGTCTATCTACTATTGATTTTAACCGAGTTCACTGCGCTTTTATCTTTGTATTGCCTCAATACGGCGGTAAAGGCGTTCTGACAAAACCCATCTGAGATAATGAACTGTAGTAACCCAGGGATGTCACACGAGCGCTCCGGCTGACGTCATATTTGCGCCACGCCTTCTAATCGCCTTATCTCAGGATACTGTACACCTCTCTATTGTGATTGGCTGAAGCTTGAGAACTCTGCTCTCTGATTGGTTAGTGTACAAGTCAGTCACAATGCTTTACTGTTGACGTCATTGTGCGACAAAACTTGTATAGAAATTGAAATCATATTTAATTTATATATATATTTATCCACTTTCAAAATATGTTTACACATATATATATATATATATATATACAATAAATTTAAATATATTTATAATTTAGAAAATTGTCATATCAAGCCGTTAAAAGTGAGGCATTCGGGTAATTTTATTAAGGTAAGTGACGATATTAAATGTTAGTTTCCAAAATGTGCGCGTTTATGAATTCAAATCCTAATTTTTAATCAGTTTCTCGTCAGACGTGTCGTACATAAAGTTGTTTGTCGTCGTTAGGATGAGCAGAAACTGTCGGACCCAGGAAGGACCAGAAGAACGGGTTTGAACCCGAGTGAACTGGTACTTTTCCTCCTCTCTCTCTTTGTCTCCGAGGGCGTCTGACGAATGACTCCATCAGTGGCTGGGCCCGGGAGCCGAACCTCTCCTCCCATTGGACCGAGCTGAGAAGAGGCTGTCAGCCCATGTGGCGTGGCCAGGCACAGCTCGACATATTTAAATTCATTCGGAAAAAAAGTGAAGCAAGCGCAGAGGAACTAGCCGGCGGTGAGAAGCACAAGAAGCGGAGAGGGCTGCTGAAATTAAAGAACGTCACAGGTAAGGTCGGCTCAGGTGTGTCTGCACAAACCGCTTCATGTGTGCCAAGCATGAGGCGGTGTCGATCTACTGCACATCATTTACTAAAGTCTTACATGCACACAATGTACATCATATTATCATAGTCGTTATCAATTGTTCTGTTCGTGAATGTAATTTTGGGAGAAGATTGAAGCTGGTCCGCTTCTAAACTCAAATAAAAACTGTAAATTAAGTAAATTAAGGTCCACTGCTCAGAATTTCACTAATCTTTGCTGATTTGGTCACATTTTGAAAATATCCCTCAGTAGTTGTTGTGAACAGCTACCACCACATCAACTTTAAACTTTAAATGTGCAAGTTCGACAGAGTTCTAGCCATTCACATTGATTGGCTGTGGCAGCCATCTTGAATGGTCTCCTGAAGCTAATGGCTTGTAGATGTACCTCCAGGGATTACTTCAGACAAGTGTCAATCAAATCTGGCCTGTGATTCATGAGAAATTTTGCCAACAGCCAAATATGGTTGACAGCATTAATGCTAAAGTTTTTAGTGCTTGCCACGTGTCTGTTTCGTGAATGAGTCTCAGCTACTACCACTTCAGAGTTTAGTTTCCTGGAGTTATTTGTGTATTTTCTAAAGTCAGTTTGCTGTGGTGGCCATCTTGAATTGGGTCATGTCCACAGTTGTTACGTTGTTTTCTGAAAGTTCGTCCAGTGGTTCATGAGGTATTTTGCTAACAGACAGACAGCCTTGATACTAAAGATCATGTGAAAGCTGTTAGCAGTCAGAATATGTGCTGGGGGTCAGTCTCAGCTACTACCACACCTAACTTTAGCTCGATATCCATAGTGTGTGTTAAGGTCAGTTGGCTGTGGCAGCCATCTTGAATGTGGTTGACATTAACCAGTTGTAAACGCACTTCCATTGATTGTTTTCTGCAAGTTTGGTTAAAATTCAAACACCGAGATGTTTTGGTAACAAACATGCACAAACATTTTTGCTCCCCTCTGGCTGTCGCTGACGGCCCGTGCTGAGTCAGTGCTGCTCGTAATGACTCAGTACTTTCTTTATGTTTGATCCAGTTGTCCCAGTTAAGCAGGTGGTAGCTGCATCTTGTTTCGGATGAGGCTTCACTGGTTGTTAATCTTATGTTCTGGTTTAAGATGGTTTAATGCAAGATGATTTTCATCAACTAAACAAGTTTAAGAGTGTTCGTACTGATCACTGTCTTCACGTATGCTGATGACATCCTGTAGTTTCTTTACAGTGCTGGTCTCCAGCTGGAGTTGGTGCCACTTTTAGACTTCAGTTTAACTCTGATGGAGGAGCAGCTTAAACTTTTTCCATCGTTTTTTATTTGAAGGAATCTTTTTTTTTACAGCCCAGTAAGTTGGGACATTGTTTTTTTTCTTCTTCTTCTTTCTGCTGCTCCCTTCTTCAGGGGTCGCCACAGCGAACTATCTCACATGAAGACTTGACAATTAGTTTTACGCCGGATGTCCTTCCTGACACAACCACAGACCACCGAGCTACCACAGCTGGAGCAGAGAGCTGCTATCTAGAGTGCCCGGGGGAGCAGATAGTGGTGGTTGAGGGCATTGCTCAAGGGCACAGAGTGGAGCAAATTATGGTGGAGAGGGTGTGGGTGCTTTACCTTTCCCACTCACATTTTTTGATGTCAGTCTGGGGAGTTGAACCGGTGACCTTCCAATCACAGGCCTTCCAATGGGCGGCTGTGGCTGAGTGGTTAGAGCAATCGTCCTCCAATGCAAGAGTTGGGGGTTCAAATCCACCAGCAGTCACATGTCGAAGTGTCCCTGGGCAAGACACTGAACCCCTCGTTGCCTCTGATGTGTGTCCCATCAGTGTCTGAATGTGACAAAGCTCTGATTAGTCTCTTTAGAATGATTTGTTCAATTATCTTTGTAGAGATCTAGTATAGAGCTGTATGAATGGGTGAATGAGGCACAGATTGTTGTAAAGAGCTTTGAGTATCTCGATAAGACAGAAAGGCGCTGTATAAGTACAGTCCATTTACCATTTACCATTTACAGGCCCACCTTCTCTAACCTCTGCGCCACCACTCCCCCAAAAGTGGGATATTGTGTAAATAAAAACCCATGAATAAATTTTAATAATCCAATTTGTTCACAGGAACATAGTAAACAAATTAAATATCTACCTTTTTTTTTGTTAAAAATAAATAAAATAAAACTTTCATGGCAGCGACACGTAATAAAAATGGAGCAGGGGCTACAAAGAGACTGTAAAAGTGAGTGGTGCAGCTAATTAGGTTAACTGGTGAAAAGAACTGGGCGTAAAAAGAGCTTTCAGAGAGGCTGAATCTCTTCCACGTGAAGATGAGCAGACGCTCGGTCTGCAGTGTCTAAAGTGATACAAAAACTAAAAACAAACCATCAACTGCAGTAAAATACAAATGAAAATGTTTTAAGAATCTGGTACAACGTCTGTGTGAAAAGGACAAGAACGATGTGGACGGTGGAACCCAGTTCTGGGGTCATATGAATCAAAACTTCAAACTCTGTTTGGAAACCGTGATGCTACATCCTCTGGAGTAAAGAGGAGGATGAGCCTGCCTCGCTGATGGTATGGGAGTGCATCAGCGCCGGTAGCATGGGCAAAAAATACAGGTTTTAGAACGTGTGCGCTCATTTAGAGAACTTCTTTCAGGGAAGACTGAATCCCTGCACCCAGAAGGCTGTAAGGAAAATAAAAAGTTACATCAAAAATGTTCTCTGAACCTGTGATGTCCTAAACTAGGCTTTTGTCAAGTCAGCAACTCTGAGGAAATGTAGAAACCGTGCCACAGAACAGAGCGGGGAGAACAAACAAAACATTGTCATTCCACCAGAACCTGAAAGACTCGGAAGGGTTTTCTCCAAACACAACATGTGGTACAACATGTGGTACATTTGAAATCTGACAGGACCCTCAGACAAAGAACCCCCAAACCCAGACTGAGCTGTGTGGTGTCTACAGGTCAGAGGAAGGTTCAGACCTCCATGTTGGAGAAACCAAACAACCTCCAAACAGATGCGTGGCTCCCCACCGGAGAGCAGCTCTTCAGGACAAGACTCAGAGGTCCACCTACACCTCCAGGACCAGGGACACTCTGCTGAGGACAAGACTCAGAGGTCCA
>NC_056514.1:2712216-2713252 GCF_014905685.2 Nematolebias whitei
AGGACCAGGGACACTCTGCTGAGGACAAGACTCAGAGGTCCACCTACGCCTCCAGGACCAGGGACACTCTGCTGAGGACCAACATGTTTCTGTTTCAGACAGAGACGGTCTGAGAGGGAGGTGAAGGAAGTTATTTACGTCAAACGAGTAAAAACCTCTTTAAAGAGAGGAGGAGGTCTCAGATTCCAATGTTCCAGCTTTAGGCTGAATTCTCAGTTTCACTCAAATTTACACCTTCATGAATGTGAGCAAAACACGTCTCTGTGAGACAGGCGGACAAAGAGCCTGACGCCTCTCTGTTGTGAGAGGCGTGTAGCTTTAGTCTAATCTGCATGTGAATTTAGGTTGCATAACTGAGCCGCTCATGGCTGGAACTCCACACGTTCCTCACTTTTTGTCCCCGTCACACAAAAGGGGAAATGGAAATGCAGTCTGTCCGTGCACGTTGCGAGCACGATAACTTGAAAAATAGTTGAGGTACCAACTTCCATTTTGGTATGTGGCTGCATCGAGGCATACCAAACATCAAAAATCATCTTCATCACTAGACGGAGTGTCACATTTTCATCACTTCAGCTTCAAACTCAAGGTCAAATGTTCTACAAGCTCTTCGCTTGTCCCGACCATCGCCATAGATTGTTTTATATGAGTTTATCTGTATTCTGATCTTCTGAACCAGTCTGTCTAAAGTAAATTAATGAAGCAGAGGAAGTTTTATAGTTTGAGAATTGTCATTATTTTGGGTTTTATGATGGTCTTAATGGTAGCAGTGAAACTGGTCCATGCATTTGTCACGTCTAGACTGGACTATTGCAATGGTTTATTATCTGGATGTCCAAATACTTCTTTAAAACGTCTTCAGTTGATCCAAAATGCTGCTGCCAGAGTCTTAACTGGAGTTACTGGGAGAGATCATATATCTCCAGTTTTGGCTTCTCTCCACTGGCTCCCTGTCAAATCCAGAATAGAATTCAAAATCTTACTTCTAACCTACAAAGCTCTCAACAACCTAGCTCCATCTTATATTACAGATCTT
>NC_056514.1:2713652-2718655 GCF_014905685.2 Nematolebias whitei
CCTACAAAGCTCTCAACAACCTAGCTCCATCTTATATTACAGATCTTGTTGTTCCATATTTTCCTAACAGAGCACTTTGCTCTCAGGCTGCAGGTTTACATGTTTGTTCTTAGAATTTACAAAAGCAGAATAGGAGGCAGATCTTTCAGTTGTCAGGCTCCTCTCTTGTGGAACCAACTTCCAGTTTCTATCCGACACATTGTCCAGTTTTAAGACTGGGCTTAAGACTTTTTCCTTTTTGATAAATCCTATAGTTAGGGTCGGCTTGTTATGGTAAATGGACTGTACTTGTATAGCGCCTTTCTATCTTCTCGAGATACTCAAAGCTCTTTACAACAGTCTGTGCCTCATTTACCCGTTCACACAGCTCTATACTAGATCTACAAAGATAATTGAACAAATCATTCTAAAGAGTCTAATCAGTGCTTCGTTACATTCAGACACTGATGGGACACACATCAGAGGCTACGAGGGGTTCAGTGTCTTGCCCAGGGACACTTCGACATGTGACTGCTGGTGGATTTGAACCCCCAACTCTTGCATTGGCGGGCGACTGCTCTAACAACTCAGCTGCAGCCGCCCCAAGCCTCTTGCTATGCTGCCATAGACTTGCAACAGATAACATCTGTTGTGACTTGGCACCATACACATTGAATTGAACATGGATGTGTGTTGGAGCTGTTCATGAGGCCTGTGTCTTGCTGACAGCTGGGATGGATTCAAATCCATTCATCCACACCTGGAAACCACGCAGCATAATTTACCCATGAGTTCTGTAGAGAATGAAGAACTAGATTAATTTTAAACTACACTCACATTTTTCTTTTTCTGCTAGAAGAAGTGGAATATAGAGTTGCCTTGAGTTTAGCATTCATCATGACTGCCCACTTGTTGAAGTGTCTTTACTGAGTTGGCAGCAAGTTGCGGCCTGCAGCATGATCAGACAGCAGCGTGTTTACTAGAGCACAACACTGGTTTACACTGTGTGCCATATGTGCAGCAGGGATCTCCTTATGCTCAGTCATGTGTTAGTGTATGACCTATTTCAGGTACAGTCGGACACCGTAGTGACCCAGATGCCTTCAAGATCAGAACCACATGTCTCTGTACTTTTAACTGCCTGTTTGCAGGTTCACAGCTTGTACTGGATTTATACTACAGTACATTCCTCCTGTCACTGCAATATAATGTAGTTGCTGAACTGGATTTACAAAACTAATAAAGAGATGAGGAATTGATTATTGAATTGAAAACAGTCTACGGGATTATTCAAGCAATATATTCCTAATTCCAAAAGTTCTTAACTCGTTTAAGATTTGTACCTTGAGAAGTTTCAAAATATTACCTCTATACAAGCGAATGGAAAAAACGAGACTTCTTTATAGCACTAACTAAAAAACGTCTGGTTGGCATATTTGTCATAAATTGACGAGCAGTACATTTTTCAAACGGCCTGTTATTTACTGTAAATTAATTTGTGTTGCTGTGACTGACAAATAAAAAAGACAAACTCTAAAATAAGAGATTTTCTGCTGCAAACAACTCAAACGTTCATAGAGGTGTATGCAAATTCTATTTTATAAATCTTTACAAAGCCATCAAATCCACATTACACAGTTAGTCCAACAGAAATATATTAACAGAAAGTACCCTAGGCAAAGTGCCACTGGAAGTGCTACAGCTAGCTGCTGATGCTTCCATTGTTCACATTTGAAAATAATATATTATTTAGATTTAATTAAACCCACCTGAATCTAATGAATCTCTATGATTTTATTTTAGACTGAAGGCAGCATCAATACACTTTGGTCTTGCTTAAAAAAACAAAAAACTTTATTTCAAGATCCTATTCATGCAGTGTTACAAATCATATAGGTCACAATTTAAGACAATTAATTTTAAATGTCATCAAATCCCTCTAAGCCATTACGAGCTATATACATCTAAAACTATACATACATCTTTGGTCTTGCTCTGACTAGCCATTAGCTCATTAATCTGATCAGAATTGAACTCTTAACTCATCAAACCAAGGTCATTCAAAAAATTATCTACAACAGGTAAGTTATTCTTTATTTATAACCTTTCCACAGAAACCCACTTCACTGATCCTTGTAATAAGAAACGTATAAAACATACATTTTGGGGTTTTGTATGCTTCTGATTTTTGACACATTATTTGTCCTGCTTAAAGTAAGATTTGCAGTATTTACATAAAAATGAGCATGCAGTGGACTGAATATGTTCCTGACGTCGAAAAGAACTGAAAGCTCTGATTGTTGGATACAGTAATTAGTCTGACTTCACTGAAACCAACAGAAGGATGTTCACATAATTTACTGAAGTATGGAAACAGAGTTCTGTTTGCACAAATGGCCCCCGCTGGGCTTTTCAGAAACCTCCTGTGTGCTCCAAATAAGCCCCGCCCCCAGCACAGAAACCCCACTGTGAGAACCGTGCATTCATTAAACCGTCTGCACTGATTCTGTCAGTCTGTTTTATGTTACAAACGTGCACCCCTTTTTGTGTTTGTGGTCGTTCAGGATGGAAGACGTAGTGATCGCTGGGATTTCGGGCCGTTTGCCAGAATCCGACAACCTGGAGGAGTTTTGGGAAAACCTCATCAATGGTGTGGACATGGTGACAGAGGATGACCGCCGGTGGACACCAGGTTACACGCACACTAATATTCTGTGCTTTAGAGAACAAAGATGGTGGCTGAGTTTTTCTTTTACACATTCACACTCTTCTTCATACTGATTTATTCTATTCAGTTTTTAAATTATTTTCATTTTGCACAAACACACTGCACAGAAATCATTAAAGCTGAGTCATAAAGGCAAAGTGTCTCAGCCTCTCAAATACAAACTTGGGATATTTCTTTATTTCTTTTCATAAAAGCTTTGAATTTGAGTGGTTGACCTCTTATTGTACTTTTAGAGGCTGTGAATTATTTAACCTGGAATCTGATGGTAAAATATTCAGTGTGGGTAGGAGTTTAAATCAGTTTTCAGTTTGATTATAGGTCATTAACCTACACAAAATATATTGAATAATGAGGAAGACGTTTTAAAATATTCTAGAGCAGGGGTCACCAACGTTTTCGAGGCCGAGAGCTACTTGAGTGGGACCAAGAGACACGACGGGCTTCTTGTTTGATACAAATTTGCACGGCTCACCTTTAATTATAGCATTAATAATATATTTACATACATGACGTGAATACATGCCTGATCACATCTGATCAGATCTGTATTATTAAAACCTCCCCACAGTGATTATCAGTAAGGATTTAACTTGGTAAATATGATCAATTATTATTGATAATTAGTGATTAGAACTCTCAGTCGAGAACTTGAGTCCTCAGTTTGAATCCTTTTTGGTTCTTCTGTGCATCTGTACGTTGTTCCTAGCTGTGACTGGGAGTGTGGATGGTTGTTTGTCTCTTTGTCTCTGGGACAGACTGGAGACCTGTCCTGGCTGTCCCCTTCACCCAAAAGCAGCAGAGACTGGCTCCAGTCCCAAACAAGAGGACATAACGGACGACTTATTAACTGATATAAACATAAAACACTTTTTATTTTATGTTAATCTCAATCTGTAACATTTGAAATTCAGTGTATTTTATAAATATTTTATTAACTGTTTTGTAGGAATGAACACATTTGTAACATTCAAATATGTCTTTTAGTATTGACAAGTTCTGTAACATTTTTAATAACCTATTAATGATAAAATCTTCCAATCAAGTCCTGTTTGCACCAAGTGCTGTGGGACATATGGCTGCAGCAGATCATCCCGATAGGAGGGAGCAGAACTGTTCAGAGATTTAAAAACATACAGAAGAATTTTAAAATGAATTTGAAAGTGAACTGGGAGCCAGTGAAGGGAGGCCAGAACTGGAGTAATGTGCTGTCTGTACCAGTTAAACATCATGCTGCAGCATTTTGAACCAGTTGTAAATGTGCAATGGAGGTCTGACTGATTCCAAAAAGAAGAGCATTGCAGTAATCAAGCCTGGATGTCATGAAAGCATGTATTACTGTCTCAAGATTACTTTTGTAATTAATCTTTAATTTGCTGCTTTACAAACTGGAATTTTAACAGGATTTATAATTCTAATAAAAACCACAAATGACAGAAATCCCACTAGTTAGATGGACCATGACCATGGAGACGGGCCTGAAAACACTAATGGCAGTTGTGTTGCATAAATTACAAATCCCATAAAATTCCTTTTAAATTCCTGGTTTCATGCAACAAAACAGAACGCCAAGAGACATGAATACTTTCCAACCCACTCTATAGTCAATATTATTATAAGATAACTTGTGCAAACCTAGATGTGATCTGCATTCTTTCCTCCCTTCAGATGCAACGAGCACTTAACCAAGCTGCCGTCCTTATGAGAAAAAAATAACTAAAATGGTGCTTCTCCATGTTTTTGCTTCTCCACAGGCCTGTATGGTCTTCCAAAGCGGAACGGTAAACTGAAGGACATCAGCCACTTTGATGCGTCCTTCTTTGGAGTCCACCCCAAACAGGCCAATACGATGGACCCACAGCTTCGCCTCATGCTGGAGATCACCTACGAGGCCATCCTTGATGGAGGTGAGGGAACAAGGAGACATGAGGCAGGGGTCTTTCCGTTTGTCCAAGACGACCTATTTACGTCTCGGACAACCAGATCTCACCTCGAGGTCGTCCGGTCGACAACCAAGTGAAATAGACATGGATTAAAGTTTAAACTCCACAACGGATTTCCATCATTTTTAAAAATGAAAGAGGAAAAAAATATATATTTGTTGTGGTCGTTTAAAGCCATCCAATCTAAAAATGATACAGAGATTAAACTGATGCTGCTTTCAACCAATAAGGAGAACCAGACTCACGGTTTGACCCAGAGCAGAGCAGGGTGGCTCACACTCTACACAATATACTGTGTACTTGTACTATGGTCCTGCGCACAGTATACTGTGTACTTGTACTACGGTCCTGCGCAC
>NC_056514.1:2718665-2728409 GCF_014905685.2 Nematolebias whitei
CTACGGTCCTGCGCACAGTATACTGTGTACTTGTACTACGGTCCTGCACACAGTAAACTCCTCTTTACGTGAAAACCTTTGAGAAGTGTCCTGTATGCAGGAAAAAGCTCTTGAATGTGTGGGTTTGGTATATTCCTGCTTTAATTCCTGCCTTAAGCTGCGAGTGCCTCTCTTCTTAAAGCCTGATGAGGAGGATGAGGACAAGAACGAGGAAGATCTACTCCAGCTGCTCCTGAAGAGTCTTCCACTCAGTAGCTTGGACATTTCAAGCAGTCCACAAGATGGCCGATTGACAACATTTGCATATAGTAAACTTTGTACACAGTGCAGTATACTTGTTAAATTACATTTTTTATTTTTGGCCTTTATTGTAAAGGTTGTGGACAACCAACATTTGGGAGGAAACCAGATTAAGAGGTTGTCCGCTGGACAACCTGGAATATTTCTTTGTCTACCCCTGTGAGAAAATGTGTTACCAGAAATGTGTGGTCCAAGAGAGATTGTGAAAAGAATTGTTTGCAAACAGGTCTGACGCTGAGCATGCTGCGGGGCAGCAAGACTGGCGTCTACATCGGAGTGAGTGGCTCAGAGGCTGGTGAGGCCTTCAGCAGGGATCCAGAGGAGCTGCTGGGCTACAGTATGACTGGCTGCCAACGGGCCATGCTGGCCAACAGACTGTCCTACTTTTTTGACTTCAAAGGTATGTATACACGGAGTACACTTGTTGTCTTGTTTGTCTAACGTGTGTTAGGGTTAACCGTTGCCTTCAATTTGAACGTTTTAATACCAATTTACAAGGGAAGGAATCAATTGAAAGATCTGTAGTTGGTCACACACATGTGATATGCTATCCATAGATTAAAGCCTAAAATGGTAAATAGACTACTTGTATAGTACCTGTACTGACTGCTGGTGGATTCAAACTCTCCCATTGGAGGACAACCACTCAGCCACAGCTGCCATGCTAAAACTGAGCTCACACTCTCCTATAAGACAGTAACATACAACACAAACATGCTTTAGGCATCGGTGTCAAACTTTACGGACTGAAAGTCTCTGAAATGTCAAATGATGCCATTAAACTACAGAAGATGAGAGTACAACATACCATACCATACCATACCAATTTATTTATAGAGCACTTAAAACAGCAACAAGGCCAACCAAAGTGCTGTACAAAAGAACCAAACATGCACAGCAGACAGGAAAACATAAAATAGAAATACAGATACAAATAGCAGCAGAAGCTAACTAAAATCGCCAACAGAGTAGAGAACAGACCGGACCAAAACAAATCACACTGTGTTAAAGGCAAGCGAATAGAAGTGGGTCTTCAAGCGAGACTTAAAGACCGAGAGTGTGGGAGCCTGCCGGACACTCAGTGGCAACTCATTCCACAGTCGTGGACCTGCAACAGAGAAAGCCCTGTCACCTCTGAGCTTACGACGGGTTTCTGGGACTGAGAGAAGCATCTGGTTTGCTGACCTCAGAGAGCGCGGTGGGACATATGGCTGCAGAAGATCAGTGAGATAGGATGGGGCGGAACTGTTCAGTGATTTAAAAACATACATGAGAATTTTGACATGGATCCGAAGGTGAATGGGTAGCCAGTGCAGGGAGGCCAAAACTGGCGTGATGTGCTCTCTATAGCCTGTACCAGTTAAAAATCGGGCTGCAGCATTTTGGACCAGTTGTAGACGAGCAATGGAGGACTGACTGATTCCAAACAGAAGTGAATTGCAGTAATCAAGCCTAGATGTTATGAAGGCGTGGATCACTGTCTCAAGGTTCTTGGAGAGTATAGGCTTCAGCTTAGACAGCCGTCTCAGCTGAAAAAAACAGGATTTGACCATCATGTTTACGTGACTGTTGAGTTTTAAGGACGGGTCCATTATCACCCCCAGATTAGTCACCTTTTGTTTCTCTAGCGGGGCTAGAGAGAAAAGGTCAATGTCATGGTTCATGAGTGAGCCACTGGGATGGAACAGCATGACTTCGGACTTCTTCTCATTGAAGCTTAAGAAGTTTAAAGCCATCCAGTCCCGGATGTCAGCCAGGCAGTCAAGAAGAGGCTGAATAGAGCGTGTGCCTCTGTGCCTCAGGGGGAAGTAAATTTGGCAATCATCGGCGTAGAAATGAAAGGGTATGTCATGTTTGCGGAAGATAGCACCTAGTGGCAGCAGGTATAAAGAAAAGAGAAGGGGACCGAGGATGGACCCCTGCGGTACCCCCCACTGGAGCGCTGTCGATGCCGAACTAAAATCTTTGATATTGACACAGAAGGTTCTGTCAGAGAGGTGGGACCCAAACCATTTAAGGGCTGACCCTGTGATGCCCACCCACTGCTCCAGTCTAGAAATGAGGATCTTGTGGTCGATGGTGTCAAAAGCAGATGGCAGATGTAAGGTCCAATAGGACAAGCAGCACAGAATCACCTGCGTCTGTGGAAATGAAAATGTCATTAAAAACCTTCAGTAGAGCAGTTTCAGTGCTATGGAGAGATTTGAAGCCAGATTGGAATAACTCTAGGATAGCGTGATCCCCCAAAAACTCTTTCAATTGAGACTCCACAATTTTTTCCAGTAGTTTAGAGGTGAATGGGAGTCTGGAGACAGGCCGGAAGTTGGACATGACTGAGGGGTCAAGGTTAGGTTTTTTCAGGAGGGGCTGGACAGCAGCATGTTTAAGTCTTTGGCACCACACCTGAGGGTCAGTGTGTACTGACACATCTGTCAGTGGTTCAAATGTATAACATTTACTTTGCCATCAGTCTCTCATTACACTTTTTTTTACGTAGTTTTATGATTATTTGCAAACTCAAAAGGTGAACGCTGCAGCCTGCAGTATTGTAATAATTCACGAGGAATAACTGCGCAATGGGAAACTGATAGCAGTGTAAAGAAATGTTCACATGAATCACTGGGAAAGACTGGAGTTGGTTTAAAGCTGCTCCATTCAGACTGGTTTTTCCTGGTGTTAGCTCTTCATACTGGCCAAAATGAAATTTATTTATCCATTCAAAAGCTATCTGCTACAGGTAAGATGTTCATTGTTCATAATGTTTCCATGGAGGCCCTTTTTAACGATCTGAACTTTCCCTTTAAAAGCAAAGTGGACTTTCACTGCACATAAATTTAATCCTATTTCAGTGTGCAGTGTTGCCTGATAATCAGGTTTGGCTGAACTTGAATTATTTTAATTAGTTTCTTTCAGGGATAAACAAAACCTCATTCATTCATTCATTCATTCATTCAATCATTTATTCAACAAACCCAATAGAGATGAACTCCCAGTTGCATCGTTGGTACCTACTACACAATACCATGTACTGTAAATGTATCGTGTGTTTATAGAACCCAAGTTCTAGAAATGTATTTTAGTATTGTTAGCAGTGACAAACTGAAAGTTTTTTTTAGTTTTGAATCATTAAATTTTTTATTTATTTTTCCCCCAGGCCCTAGCTTGACGATAGACACAGCCTGCTCCTCCAGCTTGTTGGCTTTAGAAAATGCCTTCCATGCAATCCAGCAGGGCCATATTGATGCTGCTCTGGTAGGGGGGGTCAACTTGCTGCTGAAGCCAAATACCTCAGTTCAGTTCATGAAACTGGGAATGCTCAGTCCTGAGGGAACCTGCAAGTCCTTTGATGCATCAGGTAAAATAAATTGTATTTGATCCACAATGCTTGACATTTGTTTATTATAAATTAAAAAAAGATACATTTTTATAAATTCTGAGTGTGTGGTATATGTGTGCGGTTACTGTAATACTTGTTAAATTTTTGATCAGGGAACGGATACTGCCGCTCTGAAGCAGCAGTAGCAGTGCTGCTGACGAAGCGATCCGTGACCAGAAGAGTGTACGCCACCATAATTAATGCAGGCAGCAATACTGATGGATACAAAGAGCAAGGTAGGCAGACACTTGGGTTGCTCATCTCTGGTCTGTGGCCGTGTGTCAAGACACAAGGATTTAATTTATTAAAGATACACAAGCACCAAAACCCAATACGACATGATTCAACTGTGATCTCATCACAACATAATTCAACTTGTAATCATGATACAATTCAGCCTTTAGTAATGATGATTAAAGGCTGAATCACATCATGATTAGAGGTTGAACTGTGCCATTAATAAAGTTATCAACAAATAAACAGCAAAACAGACAAATGAACCTATTTCAATTATTGAGACTAATTATTTATTACTTAATAAGAAATTGCCTGCTAAAACGAGTCTTATTAACTCTTACACTTTCACAAAACGTGACTCAACAAAACTCCTGGTACAAACGTAATAAAACTGCCAGCAGCAGATGTATTCATGCACAACATTTCTTTCTGAAACTAGTTTATCTCCATAATTGTTGTGAGCACATTTTCTTTTTCTGAATGAGCTTTTCTCCAATGATTGTTTTTATTTTCAGGCGTAACGTTCCCATCAGGTGACGTACAGCAGATGTTGCTTCGTTCTCTCTACGAGGAGTCAAATATCACTCCTGAGCAGGTGGAATACATCGAAGCTCACGGCACCGGAACAAAGGTCTAGTTTCCTAAACACGACTGTTATCCACTTCACCTCATACATACTATTGATGTCAGAACTTATGTCATTTATTTATTTCTAAATGTAAAAGTTCTCTGTACTTGTGCATCTAGGTACTCACCAGGATTATCTTATTCATCTCGTCTGTGTTAACAGGTTGGGGACCCACAGGAAGTGAATGGTATTGTCAGTGTCTTCTGCCAGTCAAGGAAAGAGCCCTTGCTTATTGGCTCCACCAAGTCCAACATGGGCCATCCAGAACCAGCTTCTGGACTGGCAGCCCTGGCAAAGGTAAGATGAACAGCAAGCAAGTTTTTTATTTATTTTTTATACCCTTTTTTAGATTACATCTGCTTTCAGTCATTTTCAGAAAACCTTTTTTTTTTTTCACATTTTTCAGATGATAATTTCATAATGGATTCTAAATCTTAACTTGTGGTAACACTTTATATCCAAAAACAAAAAGCTCTTCCTTCAAAGGTCCAACTATTTTGACTTCTAGTTGATATCTATAGTGACAACTATTCCAGGCCCTGAATGACTGAGAATCTACACTGGCTTGATCAAGTCAGTAGCAACAAATCCTAGAGAAATGTCATCGTCTTCAAAACTGAAAGCTGCTGAAATGTTTCATCACTAAACTGTTGATGTGAGTTAAATTTGAACAGCTGATGAATGCAGGAAAATAAAAGTGGAAAACAGCTGAAACGAGTAGAAAAACATAAATGGAGCAGAAATGAGCTGAATAAGCTAAAATAGGCAGAGATGGGCTGAGAAAATACAAAAAATCTGAAATTGACCATAAATAAATAACTATAAATAAACTGAAATGAACAAATAAAGCTAAAATTAGCCAAAAAAGCAGTAAAAGATTATAAACGGTACAAAGAGTGAAGGATGTGAAGAACACTGCTCCCTTTCAATGACAAAAACATGGCAGACAAAGCTAAATATTTCAAAAAATAAAAATTGCACAAATACTAAAAGTTGTAGCAGGAATGTCCTGAATGAGCCGAACGTTTTGATGTTTAATTTTTTACAATAGCTCATAACAAGCGGAATGAGTTACACTGCGAAACTTGTACTGAACAAAAAAGGATCTTGTGTGTTTTATAATTTAAAAGTGTTCACACAACTAGTGAAAATATACATTACTGGAAATTGAAATGGATGGATTTTTTTGGATAATTTGGATTTATAGCTTGAAACTGGTAGTTTGAGTTTACTGTATTTGGGGCGAGAGCTTCTTCTCAGACCTGCTTCTTTTTTTAGATAAATGATTTTTTGTGAAACACGTACAAGTTCAGGTTTGGTTTATTTGTCATATGCAAATCAACACAAGGTCAACAATGCAATGAAATGCTGAGGACGAGAAGAACCGTCTCAACTCGCCAAAACAACAACGACAAGAAATGCCAAAGCATGCAGCAAAACACAAACACACAAACACAGCGCCAAGGATGAAAAGAAATGCATCTGCAGTGAGGTTCTTTCAGCAGCATGGCTCTGTTAGCGGCATGGTCTTGTCAGCAGGGCCCGTTAGCAGCTTGATGGTAATAACGACCGCAACAGCTGCAGCTGATTACCGATGACTGCAGTAATCTTTAAAAAATAAATAAATACAAAATCAGTGTGCTGTTTAGAACAACAGTAGAATTTGTACAAATAGTTTAATTTTTTTATGTTTCACATATGACGACCCTTGACCACTGTTTTCATCTCTCACTCAGGTGTTACTTTCTTTGGAGCGAGGTGTTTGGGCTCCTAACCTGCACTACCATGATCCCAATCCAGACATTCCTGCCTTGACCAACGGCCAAGTTCAAGTTGTCGACCGACCCCTTCCTGTCCGAGGAGGCATCGTGGGGGTCAACTCTTTTGGTTTTGGAGGCTCGAACGTTCACATCATTCTTCGTCCTGCTGAGAAACCAGCTAGCTCAAATTCACCACGGGTGGTTCCCAAAGTGCTTCAAGCCTGCGGCCGAACGGAGGCCGCAGTGAACGCCATACTGCAAAAAGGAAAGGAGCACTCCACTGACGACAGCTTCCTGTCTCTGCTGAATGGAGTGGCAGGAGCTCCCACTGCCAGCATGCCCTACAGGGGCTACGCTCTTATTGGCTCTCAGAGTGACATCACAGAGGTGCAGATGGGGCAGGCTTCAGCCAGACCTCTTTGGTACATCTGTTCAGGTAACTCACGACACACAAAGGAGACTTTTCAGTGCCGTTTAGTCGGGTTCAGATATGTAAACGGGTGACTGTGTATTTACAGGCATGGGAACACAGTGGGCAGGTATGGGCCGCAGTCTCATGCAGCTTCCAGACTTTAAGGAGTCCATTCTGCGGTCAGATGCTGCTCTGAAGGACACAGGCCTGGTTGTGTCTCGTCTGCTCAACGAGGCTGATGATGCAACGTTTGAGGACACTGTTCACGCCTTTGTTGGCCTCGCTGCCATACAGGTAGAAACAAATACAACATGCACAGAAAAAACTAGGTGCCATTTTCTCGTGGAATGTACATTTTGCCTCCGTTTAATGCTCCAAATATTTTGACCAAACCTTGGGCGGGCGCACTTTTTATGGTTTCAAAGTACAAAGACTGGAGTTTAATACAGTTTGAATTTGTAGTTGAAGGAGCCTGCAGGCCCAGAGCAGTCATCAGCACTGCTCACAATGCTTTCATGATCACAGTTTAAACATTGTTTGGGACTTGTATTTACAGTCACTCACTTGATTTTGATAGCAAGAATGTAGAGGCCAAAAGATTTGAGCTTTAAATTATTTAAAGATTTCTGTAGACAAATTATCAAAAAAGTTAAAACCTTACAAGCGTCGGGATGACCCGACTGAACATTGTGGGGTTAAAACCTTACAGTTCACAGAGCACATACTCTTATCTGTAGGTTACAGGGGCATGACCTCTTCAAGTTCAAGTCAAGTTTGTGTCATTCTCGTCACATGTGGTACATGAGGTGGAACAAAATTATGTACACACGGTCCCAGTTACACCTAAAAAATGGCAAAAAAATAAAGTGTAAAAAGTAACAGCATATAAGGATCTAAGATATAAACCAAGATATACGCTAAATAAATGCCAAAGGGTACGCTAAAACATCTAAAGATATACACTGAACACTAATAATGTAAAACAATATGGCGTAACAATAGCAGCCTGAACATGAGTCTAATATGAATTCATATTTTTTAAAGAAATGCTTATCGAGGCTTAACTTCTGTGAGAGTAAACACTCGTTCTGTAATGTGTCAAAGCCTGAGAACTTGTTCTGTCTGTGTTTACAGATCGCTCTGACTGATCTGCTGACAAAAATGGGTCTCCAGCCTGATGGCATCATTGGACACTCAGTGGGAGAGCTGGCCTGTGGATACGCTGATGGTTCCCTCAGCCACAGCGAGGCCATCCTGGCTGCCTACTGGAGGGGTCACTGCATCAAAGAGGCCAAACTCCCTCCAGGAGCAATGGCTGCAGTTGGTGAGTGAGTGGACTGGTTTAGGGCTGCACCGATTTGCAGTTTTCTGGCCGATAACCGATTTCTAAAAAGTCTGACCTGCCGATTCCGATTTTGGCCGGTATTGATTTTGTTTTATAATCGACACTGTCCGGTGTTATAAGGTCACAATGCACCTTCAATTTTCCAATATTATTTTACTGAAAAACATTCCCTTGAACAATATCCTATAAATAATACAGACTTGTTTTAACTGTCCATGAGGTAGTGCTCTGAAACATAAATGAAGTTTAGACTATTGTTGTTAAAACTACAAAAATCTGTCAAATCGGTTTCTCATTCACGTATCGACCGATTTCCCAAAATTAAGGAAATCGGGGCCGATAAATCAGCCGGCTAATTTATCAGTGCACCCCTAGATTGGTTTGTTAGTCTTCACTAGAATTCAACATGCAGTGTTAAGGTATTTGGATCGCAGACTGGGGCAGAATAAAACTACAGCCATAGCAAAAGTTTTTGTCAGTAACACAAGTGTTATTTATGTGGCTTTAAAAGGAAAGTCAGTTTTGAAGTGATGGCCAAATAGTTATTAATAGTACCTCATCATTGTTCAGATCATTACTGTATATGCTTCTCAAGGTTCTCAGTCTGCCAGGAGTTATACAAACTTTTCTAAATAGACACACTGATCAGGTGGACTGATACCTTCAGCAGCCTCAGGATAAACACAGTCCATGTTCAGAGGATTCATGTCGTAAAGTATAAAGGTATATTCATCTAGTAACACAGACAACGTTCTAACTAACTAAACAAATGGTGTCATGCTAAAGTGGAAAAGTTTAATATTAGCCAATGTAGCATTCTTTAACACAAGTATGTCTGTTTGAAATAATGCTCAAATTGGACTGTTGTTGGGCTCACCATTAACTTGGCCTGGACAAAGACATTTAGCCTTTTCTCTATACTTCATACTTTATGACAGATGCCACAGCTGAGGGGTACTAACTGATGACTGTTAGACAAACGATCACTTCAAAAATGACCAGACTATCCCTTTAATTTCTTGCATACTTCTATCTGTAGAACATTTTGCGTGTATTGTTTCAAGGTGATTAAGTCACTGACGGGTACAAAGAGCTAGATGGGAGAAATGCTATTTGAATGAGTATGAGATGTAAATTTAAAATTGTGTTATTTATGATGCATGTGTTGCATTTTCCAGGGCTGACCTGGCAGGAGTGTATAGCTCAGTGTCCCCAGGGAGTCGTTCCAGCCTGCCACAATGCTGAAGATACGGTCACTGTCTCTGGCCCTCAGGTTAGACGTGAAGATATAACTTTCACTGTTGTGGCAAGATGAGGTTGGGTGACGTTTCTTTGCTGGGTGAAGCTCTTCTAGTAATACTTCAAGCCTGGGTGTTCTGATCTCTCATTATTTCTGCCTTGACAAAACTGGGGTTTGTATGGGATTTGAACTCATGACCCTGAAGAGACTGATGAGCTGTATGACTGAAAGGACGGTGTGACCTGGTGTCAGAATGTAGTCCGACACATACTCTGCACGACAGATCTGCAACTGGTGAAGAAATGTCAATCTAATCATTCTGATTTTGGAAACTCTAGGAACCGCGAGTAAACCTGCAGTCTGAGAGCAAAGTGCTCTGTTAGGAAAATATGGAACAATAAGATCTGTAATATAAGATGGAGCTAGGTTGTTGAGAGCTTTGTAGG
>NC_056514.1:2733409-2752872 GCF_014905685.2 Nematolebias whitei
CAGGTAAAGAAGAATCACATCATCAATTACTGTATGGCACCGCGCGCGCTGGTCCACACAAGACTTCCGACTCTCTGTGTTTGTTACATTTCTTATATACCTCTCCCTGATCGCGTGAGAGCAGTGCAAAACAAGTTTTGATGGTTGCCAGGAGGGCAGATTTAATTAAATCTGTTTTCCCATCATCAAAGCAGTCTGTGCAACAGAGCGATGGCTTCATAAAAACATGTCCTTCAAAACCTGGGTCACTGTAACCTTAAGATTGGGCCCGATCTTCTGGTTAGAGCATCCCCCAGAGAACTTTAATTACTCCAAAACACATCTGCAGCACAGGCCTGACTTTAACACACAAAAGTGAGTATAAGTATTAATTGACATAAAAGCTTCAAAATAATCATTCCTATATCACCCTCCTTTTAAAGAAGAGTTGCCAACATATTGGTCTGCTAGTCCAAAGGCACTGTTCCTGACCTTTACTCAGTATTACTCAAACCAACATACATAATAAGGCAAATATTTCTCCATAATAAATTGTAATTAAATGGAGGTCCAGCGCAGTCATCTGACACTGAGACATTTAGTTTGTTTCTTCCCTGAACTCATGAACCTTAAATCCAGCTGTTCAACAGATTCTCTATGGCTGTGGTATCAACAAATTAGGAGAAGAGTGCCATACAGGTACAGTTTTTGTGTGACTGTTGTTAAATTTTAAAATATTTTATGTTTAGGCCATCCTGAAGCGTAGCCTCAAGCAATCATGTGCCATCATTCCACTGATGAAGAGAGGTCATAACAACAACCTTGAGTTCTTCCTCTCGCACATTGGCAAAATCTACATGAACGGGTGAGTATGCCTCAGAATGTCTTCATTTACTCATTTATTTATTTTATTGGGGTGGTTTGCATTGATGGGGAAAGCACCTGTGTCATAGTCCTTTTCAAAAGATGTTTTCATTAATAAAAAAATGTTTTGCATCTCTGTAGCATCAACTTGGATTCCAATAGCTTGTTCCCATCGATGAACTATCCTGTCCCAGTGGGTACCCCGATGATCTCCCCGTTAGTGATGTGGGACCATGCCCAAACCTGGGATATTCCCAAAGCAGAACATTTTATTTACGGTTCAGGAGGATCTAATTCGGCTACCATCTACAACATTGGTATTTAATATACATCGAAATGAAAGCACAGTTCTCAACTTAAAAAGAAGTTCATAATGTCATTGATTGAACACGCTTGTTGTGCTTGGTGTATCAGAGATAAACCCAGAATCAGACGACAACTATCTAACTGAACACTGCATTGATGGACGTGTTCTCTACCCCGCGACGGGTTACCTCGTGCTGGCTTGGCGCACCTTGGTGAGAAGTCATGGGGTTATCATGGAAACGACTCCTATTAATTTTGAGGATGTGATCATCCACAGAGCTACCATCCTGCCTAAGACTGGTAAGATCATCAGAGCTCAACATGGGCGAGTAGAATTAGACTAATTCAAAAGTGATCAACTGAAATGATCTGTGCCCATTGTTGTGTTCCTGACAGGCTCTGTTCAGTTAGAGGTGCACCTCATGCCGGCCACCAACAAGTTTGAAGTTTCAGAAAATGGAAACTTGGTTGTCAGTGGTGGGTAGTCTTTACATCTTGTCTTAATCCGGTTCTGTATTTAAAGGATTGGACTCATTTTACTAGTAAGATAAAGAAAGTCTAATTCAGGCAAGTGGCAAGGAGACGTCTGATTTCAAACTGCTTTCATTCAGACGTCTGTCCTGTGGTGTTGGAGCTCACATCTTTTTAGCTTCTGATCCTCAAAATACCAAAATCAAAGACTTGTGACCCCCAAATACCCTTGGCTGAATTATGCAAAAATGCTAACAAAGTAAAAAATGCTAAATCATGACAAGATAAATGGTAAATGGACTGTACTTGTATATCACCTTTCTATCTTATGGAGATACTCAAAGCTCTTTACACTACAATCTGTGCCTCATTTACCCATTCATACAGCACTCTACTAGATCTCTACAAATCATTGTAAAGAGACTAATCAGAGCTTTATCACATTCAGACACTGATGAGACACACATCAGAGGCAATGAGGGGTTCAGTGTCTTACCCAGGGACACTTCAGCATGTGACTGCTGGTGGATTCAAACCCCCAACTCTCGCATTGGAGGACAACTGCTCTAACCACTCAGCCACATATTATACATCTTTTCCCTTATTTATGACTCTTATTTTTTGTAACAATTATAGTGAGAAATATACTGTGTAGGATTTTTTTTATTCGACTTGATTTTTGGAGCTCATCTCAGGACCCTAAACCTGGTGTTATGTGACCAACAATAGTGTCTTGACCTCAACTTTGGGAACCACTTTATAAGTGACTGAGTGGCTCAAAGATTCAACTTTAAGTACCAGTCACACTCAACAAATGCAGCCCTTCGTAGATGGTCACAGTACTTGCATGTTGCCGTTGGACCCCATCAGTTTATCAATTGAGTTAGAACTACCTTTTAAAATCTGAGTACTTGGTTGTTACGAGTACAAAACCTAACTTTTTATATTTCCTTGAAAAGTAAAAATGACAGACATAAATTTAGACTTCAAATGAAGGAACATAAATCTATTAAAACAATGGTTATGCACTTACAGCTCAACTAATTCAAATTATTAATGCTAGAACAGATCAAATGACCTATTGTTTAACATTAAATATCTAATCTAACACCTGAACCTTTGTTAAAGCTGTAAATTAATCCATTTAGAGCATATGTGTCAAACTCGAGGCCGGGGGTCCAAATGTGGCCCTTGTTGACATTTTATCTGGCCCCCCAAGATGATATGTGAAACGTAAAATACTTTTGTCTCTTGAATTTTTTCAGTAATCTTTGATTATGATGTTGAAAGCACAACAGGGAACATCAAATGAGACCAGTCAAACTCTTGTTGAGGAACCTGTGACCAAGAAAAGATGTTGGTATCTGATTTGACTTAATGTAGAGTCTGAAATTTGCCTTTAGTTTGAAAAATGTTTTAATTTTGTCCCCGTTTTGTGAGTTTGACACCCAGATTTAGAAGAAATGAGTGTCCAGTGTCACCATCCTCTTCCATGATTAAGGGAAGCTCATGTGATGGGCTAAATGCAGAGACTAATTTCATCATTGTATAGAAACATACAATGATGACGACACAGAGCACTTTGTTATTTTTGACTTGCTTCAGGTCACGGGAAGTCGCTGGTGCCCATGTCCAGCCATCACTGTGTGAGAGGTGGGGACACCCTGGACAGGTCTCCAGTCCATCACAGGGACACATAGAGACAAACAAGACAAACAACCATTCACTCTCTCACACCTAGGGACAATTTAGAGTTACCAATCAGTCTAACATGCATGTTTTTGGTCTGTGGGAGGAAACCGGAGTACCTGGAGAAAACCCACGCAGCACGGCGAGAACAGGCAAACTCCACCTTGAAAGTCCCCTGGCCAAGATTTGAACTGGTGACCTTCTCGCTGAGAGGCAGCAGCTCTACTAACTGCACCACCGTGCTGCCCTTCACAGAAACATTAGTTCCTAAAAATCAATTCCAAATCATCCAGGTGGAACAAGTTTGATGAAGTTATGTCCTCAGTTAGTTAGAATTATTGGAATCAATAAAGTGGAAAAATCTAGACAAAAAAATATCTTCCATTAAAATTTTCACCAAATTAACAAGAAAAACGAGCCGTGTGTTTAAGTCTATGATGTTCACTTAAATTACATTCAGTTGTTATTTCTTTGTGTTTCGTGTGATTTCAGGTAAGGTGAGCATTCTCGAGGATACATCCCTGGATTCATTTCATAATCATCTAAGGCAGCAAGTTGTGGAAAACGGTGACTCCAAAATAAAGCTCAAGGCGCATGATGTTTACAAAGAGCTCCGACTTCGTGGCTATGACTATGGGAAGGCGTTCCAGGGCATTCTGGAGTCCAACAATGCAGGTAAAACCAGTGCATCATTTTAAAAAACATGTAACTGTAAAGCTGTAATCTTTTTCTGTGCACTGACCTTTGGTTATACTTGACTTCTATGCAGTTAGTTTGCTCATTAGCCTGACTGTTTCTTCCAGGAGACAGTGGGAAGCTGCAGTGGACAGGAAACTGGGTGACTTTTTTAGATACCATGCTGCAGATGATTGTGGTCGGCCTGCCAGGTCGAAGTTTGCGCTTGCCAACCAGAATCCGCTCAGTTTGCATCGATCCAGCTGTACATCAGGACAAAATATGCGATTACACGAATGGAACTCAAGGTTTGTTTTATTATAAAGTAAAAGTAAAGTATTGTTTTAAAACAAGCAAAACTGTGGCAGATTTCAAAATGTTGTAACCAAAGAGTAAAGATGTTCCTCTGAAGTTACTTGTGTGTTTTTAATAGTGTGCATGTTTGTAAATTATTCACACTATTGACATCCGTTTTTCTTCCATACAGTTTTCAGCACGTAACTCGTTCCACAATGTTTGTGCTATTTCAACAATTCTTACATCAAAACGTCCGGATCACTCAGGACATTTCTGCTGCGGCTCTTAGTATTTGTTATTTTTACTTTTTGAATTATTTAGCTTTTTGAAATGAATGAAAATGGAAAATGAATGGAGTTCTCCACATCCTTCAAACTCGTTGTGCTGTTTACAACCTTTTACTGCTCATTTCAGCTTCTTGCTGCTAATTCCAGTATCCAATTTTTGCTAATTTCTGGATTTTTGTAATACATTCAGCCGTGCTCTGCTTCTTTCAGCTTTTTTTTTTTTTACACATTTCTGCTGTTTTATTTTCCCTGCATTCAGCAAACGTCAGCTGTTTGAGTTCAGCTCACATGAACAGTTTAGTGATGAAACCTTTCCAGATGGTTTCACCTTCTTCAGCAGCTTTCAGCAAAAATCCAGCAAAAAGCAATCTCGCTGCATTTTCACAGGAAATGACATTTCTCTAGTTTCTTTTATATTATAATATGTTACAAATTCTTGAGGAGGAGTTATGTGAAAAGTCCAATCGTTAACTTTTTATTTTTTCTGAACAGTCTAAATTTGGAGAAATGGGAGTTTATCGCTTTAAGCTCAAAGCTCGTACTCACATTTCTGAATGATGTCAAACCCAACATTACTGTGTTCCAGCTGCAGTCAGAGCAGACATTATGAAACACTGTAGCAACATGATCACACACAGTGTGTGGACAAAGCTGTGTAAAAGTGTAATGAAACTTTTATCACTGCAGTTGTTGGAACTTTTTAGGCCCATGTCGGCCATGTTTTAAGGTTTGGAAGCTCGTAACTTGAGGACTTGGAATTCTGACTTTTAGGGTTGTTGTTGTTGTTGTTGTTGTTGTTGTTGTTTTATATTTATTTATTTTCTTAAGTTTTTCCAACTTGTACTCTCAAGTCAGATTTTCAGAGTTCAAGATTAAAAGCTAGTCCGACCAAGACCGTTTGGATTGCTGCCATCTTAAAATAACTTGAGTTATAAAAATGTTATTGCATTTTTTGCAGACATTTCTTAAAACTTTAACTCGTATCAAACTCACATTATGCTGTTATTTACACTTTATGATTATTTTCTAACGTAGAAAATAGCTACAGCAGCTAGCTGTAGCACTTCTGGTGCAGCCTGGGCACTTGAATATAATTTCTGCTTGAATAACTGATTTCAGACATTAGTGTCTGTGTGAACGACTACAAAACGTTTGAGATTGGAACTGATTTAAGATTGCAGCGATCCACTTTGGTCTTAGCTGGTGTTCAGACTAGCCACTAGCTCATCAGTCGTGCTGGACATAAACTGTTTCTCCTCTTCACAATCTTTCCACACTGCCCGACTCTAACAGATCTGAGCTAAGATGTTTTCTATAAACTTGTTGTTCAGGTTATAGTATGCATGATGCCACACTTACTAAATGTCTTGTTTAAACGTAGCTGAGTACTTCTTCTGACCCAGAATAAAATGCTTTCTTGATGAGATGTACAACAAAATAAACCAATATGAGCTCCATTGATACTGCCTTCTATAATTCTGTAACTTTGAGCATATTTTTTTTTCTCTTCTGCACCCCTAGCTGTGCACGTTGGTGTAAACCGTTGCCTTGACAACATTGTTGCCGGTGGGGTCCAGATCTCCGGTCTTCATGCCACAGTGGCCCCTCGTAGACAGCAGCAACAGAGGTCCCCCACACTGGAAGAGTTTGTGTTTGTGCCCCACGTCATGACGGAGTGCCTTACCGCCAATCCAAAACTGTCCGAGCGGCTGAGAATCTGCAAAGGTACAGACGAAATCATCTTGCACACTCCTTTGTTGAAAACTGTTGAAACTGAGCCATTTGATGGCAGAGAGCTGCACTTCCAACCTCTTGCTGTTTGCATGTGGGTATAAACATTGGCAGCTGCGTGGAGATGGAACAAGGTGAGTGTTTGTGAGCCACCTGGAAGCAAATCCTCGTGTCGGGAAAAATACCAGATCAAAAGTTATGTATGTAACTACGGTTCTATGAATCCGGATGACCACCAGAGGGCATTGCTGAAAGCGCTGAATGTTCCCTTCACGCATGCGCTGTTCGAGTAATAATACTAACAGAGTCACAGCTGTGACACGGATGACCAATCAGAGGCTATATAGCCCGACGTCATCCGCAGCTCTGCTCCTACAGAATCTTCTTGCAGAATGCAAGGATTCTGAGTGACAGAGAAGCTCTGGCGGTCATCTGGGATTCGTAGAACCGTAGTTGCATACGTAACTTTCGTTTTATTTCATCCCTCCTGACTGCCAGAGGGCGGTGCTGAAAGCACTGAATGACTAATACCAACAATGTCACAAGGAATCTTAAGCACACACCTCACTGAGGAGGCCCAGAGAACCCTTGTAGAAGAACCTGGCCCAGGGGATGAGGGGTGGCCAGGTTAACGCTGTAAAATCTGGTGAACGTGCTTGGGGAAGCCCATGATGCAGCAGCACATATTGCTTCCAGTGGAACCCCTCTCAGGGCAGCCCAGGAAGCGGAAACACTTCTGGTAGAGTGTGTCTTCACGCCGACTGGCAGGGGGCCGTGCCCTGCAGCATAGGCTTGGCAGATAACATCCACGATCCAGTGGGAGAGGCGCTGTTTGGAAAGAGGACAGCCTAACCTAGGGCCTCCATAACACACAAACAGCTGGTCTGAATGTTGTATCACGGCAGTAGCTGCAACATATGCCTCTAATGCCCTCACCAGGCACAATAATCCAGACCCCTCACCAGGCGTAGGCTGAAAACATGCCAGCCTCAACAGTTGGTTACAGTGAGAGTGAGATAACACCTTTGGTACAAATGCAGTGTTTGGCCACAAGGTAATGCCAGAGCCATCAGGGCCCCACCTGAGACATGAGGGGCTGACAGAGAGAGCATGTATCTCGCCAACCCTCCTTGCTGAGGCAATAGCCAACAAAAAAGCCGTCTTACATGAAAGCCACTTGAGGTCCGCCTGCGTCAGAGGTTCAAACGGAGGGCAGCACAGAGTTTCGAGAACCAAGGGCAGATCCCAACCTGGTGCTCGTGGAGCTGTCGATGGGTGCGACCTACGGGCACCACGCAGAAAAAGAGAGACTAGATTATGGCTCCCTACCGTACAGCCATCAATGCCAGCGTGATTAGATGATATTGCCGCTACATAAACTTTTAGCGTCGAAGGAGAGCGGCCCTTACCAAGGAGAGACTGGAGAAACTCCAGAATGGTGGGTACTGTACAGGAGACTGGATCCTTGTTGTGATCAGAACACCATTGGGAAAACAGACGCCACCTGTTTTCGTACTGCTGACGAGTAGAGGGTGCTCTGGTGCCCAGGATGGTGCGTCTGACGGGATTCGAAACTCCAGTCAGCTGCTGTCCTAGCCTCGCTGTGGCCACACCCACAGTCGGAGATGTTGAGGATTGGGATGCCATATCAGTCCCCCCAACTGAGACAACAAGTCCCTCCTGGTCAGAAGACACCATGGGATGCCCTGACATAGACTTCGTAGCAGTGGGAACCATGGTCGTGCTGGCCAATATGGAGCCACCAGCAGCATCCTGTGGCCCTCCTCGAGGACTCTCTGAAGGGTTGGCCAAATTAGAGAAAGGGGTGGAAAGGCATATAGGAGGACCCTTGGCCAAGCATGAGCCAATGCGTCCTGGCCCAGCACACCCGACGCCCCCGTAAGAGAGTACCATAGGGGACATTGAGTCGACTCTTCTGTCGCAAACATGTCTATCTCTGCCTGATCAAAATGGTCCCAGATCATCAGCACTATGTTGCTGTGGAGGGACCACTCTCCTGGAGTGGACCCTTGGTGGGAGAGAAAATCTGTGACCTGATTGTGTCACCCTGGTAAGTACGCTGCCCGCAGGGTGGACAGGCGAAAAGATGCCCATTCTAGGAGCTCTCTGGACACTCTCAGAAGTTGTGCTGACCTGGTGCCCCCCTGGTGGTTGATGTGGTAGATAACAGAGGTGTTGTCTGACCGAACAAGAACATGCCCCCCTTCCAGGTGAGGCAGGAAGTGCCTGAGTGCTAAGTGCACTGCACGCAGCTCTAGCACATTTATATGCCTGGAGCGGTCCTTTTGACCCCAGCGGCCCTGAACCACTCTGCGTTGCCACACAGCACCCCATCCCATGGAGCTGGCATCTGTCGTGACCACTTCCTTGCGACACACTACCACTCCCATGGGGATACCCCTGGACAAATAATCTTTGTTCCTCCATGGAGTCAGGGCATGAAGACATGACCACATCACTGCGAGCTTGCGATGCCTGTGCAACCCGTCACCAGACCCACTAACTGCGCTCCGAGACGAAGAAAGTGAAGCTATCTCTGAGACTTGAGATGAATGCCCCTCCTCCTCACCTAAAAAGCGAGAGGCAGCCAAGGATAGCACATCTTCCTCCGCAGCCATGGGTGGGGAGGAGAGTCCGGTCGCTGCCACTGGTTAATTTCCCAGTTGGCGTACTTGAAAAAGGGACTTCATCTCCGCTAATTCAGCGGACAGCTGCTCCACCCTCGTGGAGAGGCCCATATCAGACCTGGCTCGCCTCTTCCCAGGAGGGGCCACAGAGACTGCGGCCTCAGTCCGGCGCTTCGCGTGCCTAGTTGGAACCTCCTGCCCAGAAGGCGAGAGGTCATCGCCGAGCTCGGGGCGAAACTGGGCCAGCCGAGCCACCCTCACAGCACAAGACATGAAGCTGCAATTCATGCAGGGGTTCTCTGACGGGGCCTCCAGCAGATGGTCATGACCAAGGCAGGCAGGATACAGATCGTGACAGTCATCTGTCTGGAGCATGGCTCCACAAACTGTACAGCAGTGAGAGCCGTTCATGCTCCTTAATTTAGGCAGTTCACTTCAAGTCAATAAAGGTAAAAAACTGCAACCAGCAAAGGGGCTGGCACCGCCAGCTATGTCCAAGATACAGGATGAAAAAATTACAGCAAAGAAACTCAGAAAGGTTAACACCGCTAGCTCAGCTGGTAAAAAGGACAATTGGGAGAGGGGGCGCGAACGCTTGCCTTCACCAATTAAAACAAGGCCAGAACTCAGAGAGGCTAGCACCGCTAGCTCAGTCCAACAGTCTGTCAGGTTGGAGAAAATGATTGGGAGAGGGTGCAAAAACACTAGCCTTCACCAATGAAAACAAGGCCAGGAACTCGGCTGGCTACGTAATAAGAAAACTTCGGAGCACAGTCCAACCGACCACGCGGTTGGAGGCCTCCAGTAAATGGGAGCGGAGCGAACACTACTGCTAACCAATGGCAAAATATAAGCAAAAAAACATTACTCACCAGTGTTAAATCACACACATAGTAGTCATAAACAACTTCGGAGCACAGTCCAGCCGACCACGCGGTTGGAGGCCTCCCAACAAACGGGAGCGGAGCGAACGCTACCGCTAACCGCTATGTATTTTATATAAATACATAAACAAACATTTATGTAACCTTCCAACTAAAAATAACCATATGATGTTTATTATTACAAAAAAAATAACAAACAGTGGCATGTAGTCACCAGAAAATGCTGAGAAATTGTGCTCAAGTTTGCATAAACAATTTTTGCATAAATCTTAGAAACTAGCGTTAATAATTGTGTTTGAAACACATTAACACCAGAAACTTGAAGGCAACTGTACATGAACTGCTCCTGAAAAGAGGTGAAAATGTTTTTGAAAAATACTTATCAGTTTTAACATTTCCACTCTTTTGTTGAATAAACCTGACATGCAGATAAAAAAAAATGTGGAAAATTTGTCTTAAAAAATCTTTGAACTCAATAATCAGATTTTCTACCTCTCTGTAGTAAAAATGCATTGAACAGGTTCATCTTTTCAGACTCTTGAGTAAGGAACCCCTCTGGCTATACTGGCCTATTTAGGTCCAATACAGCTGCAGGCTGCGTTTCCCAGATGATTGAAAAATATTCTGAATAATCTGTCCTTCCATTCTGTCTTGGATTTCCTGGTTAGATTCTTCTCAGTTTAATCGCCTCCAGTATCCTCTGCTGGTTGTCTTGAGTCAATACATTGGATAGGTTCAATTTATTTACATGGTGTGTGTGTGTGTGGGGGGGGGCCTATTTCCGGGTGACTCCTGATGGTCCCACCCGCCTGGAGGAGAGCATCCTCCCTTCACGGCAGTTTCCATGGGCGACCTGATAACATACGATGAAGGATTGGGAACCATGGGGCATTCACACGCTCGGGAGCCACCAGGATGGCTGTCAGTCCCTCCTCCCGAATTCGGTTCAGAAACAGTGATATCAGAGGGACTGGGGGAAAAGCGTAAAGAAGCATTTTGGGCCACAGGCTGTGAGCAAATGCGTCCACCCCTAGTGGTGGCTCGTTCCGCGGGCTCAGTAAGAACCATAGTTGGCACTGCGCGTTCTCTCGTGCGGCTAACTGGTCCACTGTCACTCGGCCAATTTTCTGCCACGTCTGAGCCATCAGCTAGGGATGGAGGCTCCAGTCTCTGACGTGGGCCGCTCCTGGACATTACATCTGTTCCTCTGTTCAAAACACCGGGGATGCACACTGCTTTGATGGAGAGCAGATTTTGGTGTGCACAACACAACAACTGTCTCTCAAGTGCAGCATTTGGGCTGAACGCACACCCCCCTGCCGGTTTATGTACGCTGCGGTCACTTGTCTGTGTGAATCAGAACATGTTGATTTCGCAGCACAGGAGCAAAATGTTGAATCACCTTCAAAAACTGCGCGACATATCTTAACATTTATATGAGCTGTTGTGTGTGGAAAACCACAGCGCCCCTACAGCTCGGGATAGGCACCCCCCCCCCCCCCAACCTGACAAGGACGCGTCTGTGAATACTGGGACGTGTGATGTAGGTCTGCTGACAGGGGCTCCCTCCGACAGAACAAGGGGGGTTTTCCCAGTGTCGGAGGTCTGCTCCCACGGAGGGGGGCACAGCGATCATCCGTCTCTTTTGTCTCACCGGATCCACACGCAAGCGAGCGAACCATCTCTGGAGGCGCCGCATGTGGAGTAATCCCAACGGAACCACTGTGTGAGCTGACGACATCGTTCCTAACAACTTCATCACGGAAATGGCTGTTACCACTCTGCCGGGTTTTACGTGGCGGAGCTGGTCTTAGAATTTCAATTCTTTTCTGCGACAAACGAGCCCTCATGGTGGTCGAGTTTATCTCCCAGATAAACGATCATTTGAGTTGGGAGAACTGAGCTCTTTTCCCAGTTTATGGCAATGCCTAGATTCTGCAGGTGCGACGTCAGCACCTGGGGCTGCGCTGCTGATTCCTGTCAGGACCGAGTCAGCAGCAACAAATCGTCTAGGTAGAATAAAATTCTCATCCCGGCTCTGTTTAGAGGCTGAAGAGCCATCTCCACACATTTTGAGAAAGTACGAGGCGCGAGGAATAACCAAACGGCAGCCTGTTGTACTGATACTGAATCCCTTGAAAAGAGAAGCGCAGGAACTTTCTGTGCATTGGAATGATCGGAATGTGGAAAATGGGCGTCTTTCAGATTGACGGAGGTCAGCCAATCGTCTCGTTGAATGTTGTCCAGTAACTGTCTGGTTGTCAACATGTGAAATCGCCTTTCCATGATGTCTTGTTGAAAATTGACAAATCCAATATGGGTCTCATCCCTCCGGTCTGTTTTGGAACCAGGAAGTAACGTGAGTAAAACCCTGTGTTTTGCTCCCTGTTGAGGACCTTGGAGATCACTTTTTTTTTTTTTATCAGCAGTTCTCGAACTTCCGCGTGGAGAGACTAGATCAATTCTGGGAATGACAGAGTCGTCTCTATAATTCCTCCGAATGGAGGGGGTTGAGCTGCAATTGCAGCGAGTAACTTTTGCTGACGAGACGGTGCATCCATCTGTTTGTCTAGAAAGCACGTTTGCTGCCACTCCGCGTAACGCTTAGGGAGTGGGCGCGTGTTTACGTGATGCGTTATGTCTCACCGCCTCCACTGCCATCGTGCGTCGCGGAGACACGCTCCGCACAACTTATGGGGAGGCTTTTACGAAAAGGCTCTGAAAACGCTTCTGTGCCTTGCTCAGGCTGCGGGCTCTCATCTACGTTGATGTGAGCCGACGTACGCTGAAGAGGCGTGTGTGCCCTCATAGACACGGCGTCTTTAGATGAGAACTTCCGCTGCCGTGAGGGCGCGCGTTTTACGCTAGTGCGGTCCGAGGAAGCGACGCGCAGTGCCGGTTGAGAGCGAGGTTTACCACTGGACTCGGTCTGCAGAACACATTCATTCTTAGCTGCGGAATCACGCGAGCTTTTTGAGTGATTCATCGAGCTGAGGTGTTATTTTTAAAAAACCTGCTTTGTGGACACCAGCTCGTTATGTGGAGGATGTATGAGGGGGAGCCGCTGTGAGATCATTGAACTGACAGACAGGCTGAACACAGACATTTTAATCTTGAATGATGTTCGTGTTTTTTAAAAAAACTCTTGTCGTTTCATAAATCTCTTCCCCCGTGAGCCCTGCGGTTTGTTGTCCTAGGGCAACACCTGTTGGTGGTCTCTGGGAAACGCTGAAACCGCTGGTTGCCGGGATGAGAAGTAGTGCTGTTCTCTGATGGGAGGGGCTGGCGGTGGAGCGGAGCGGAAAGCCGCAGCTGTGGCGCGGGGGTGCGGGAGGAGGCGTGTGCACAGTCTCCGACACCCCATCCGACTTTTCCAGCATGGCCTTGAAATGGGTCCCAAACAGCGCGTCCGTCGTGATGGGGCCCTCCGACAAAAAACCTTCTGCTGCTCCTCTGAGAGGGAGGGGAGTGACGCGCCAGGTGGACCTCTGGAAAACTCGCCCTTCGGGCTGCGATGCGAGACCGGCAGACAGCAGAAGAGGCGCACAAGTTGAGGATGACGTCAGATGCCTTGCAGAGGGAGCTCTTCATCTCCTCAGGCCTCTTTGAAACGCTGTACGCCAGCAGCGTAACGTATTGTTTGCTACAGCCGCCTGAAACGCACACTGGTGAGCTCAGTTGGAGAGTGACGTCACCGTCTGATCATGCTTCCTTGGAGGCACAGGACGCTGGTCCAACCTGGACATCTTTGCTCCGAGAGCCTCCACCAGGCTCTGCTCCAGTGGGGCACAGAGGGGATTCCGCACAGTAAACCCTCCACTCTGGTGATGGGTGCGAATGTGGAAACCGGCGCTCTCAGCCTACCAGATCCGACTGTAGCCTCGTTCCAGCAAGACGTCACTGCTGGGAGACGAGGCCAGATGGGGTCAAGACGGCGAGCCGGGGTAGAGCCAAACCTTCCCGCTAGATCATCTGATCTGGGCGGGGGGAGGAGAGGGACGGAAAGTCCCTTCGTGTCAGCCGCCTCCTGGATTATGCCAGCCAGCTCCGAGAGGAGGGCACTGACGGCAGGGAGCAGTGTGGTCGCTGATGCAAAAAGGCCCGGAGTGGGTGAGCATCTGCTCAGCCCCCTCGTTCCGACACTATGCTCTCCAGGAGGGAGTAAGCAGCGGGGGCTGCTACTGACGTCGCCTGTCCCGGAGGAACCATCCGATTCGCTCCGAGATCAGGCGATAAAAACAGGTCAATGGTGTCGTCCAGCGGTAGCGACCTGCCACGGAAAAAAATTCTCAGCGCTTACCTTGAAACAAGGCTGCTCATCTGCTTCTCCTCGGGGAGGGAGAACTCACCGGGACGGCAGGAGGTTGGCATGGCGGGGACCCGGGCAGCCTTAGCAAAGGTTGTGCTGGTCAAGCTGGACAACTTTCCTTCTTCATTCTTCTGACAGTGCTATTAGCTTGCTGAAGAAAAAATGGGAGCAGATTTCCCGCTCTTAACGTAATTTATACGGACCGGGTGAGGCCCACACAGCAGGTGGGCGTGGACTAAACTTTTCAGTGTTATGCTTCGCATGAAGGGATAAAACTCAATCGCGACAGCTCTTAAAGGGCGAAGCCTATACGAAATAGAACGGTGTTCCCCAGGATCATGTTGTAACATGGAACATAACGTGCAAAACAAAACACACGGTGCAGATATACAACGGAACAATAAATAAATACAGACATCTGATCTGATCTAAACTTTTTAATCTAAACAAGTAATTAAGAGACAAAACTAGACACGTGTTGATTAGTACATGTGTAGTACATGAGGTAGAAACATGTTCTGATATGTCGTTAGCAGCACAAAGTTTTTCTGTTTTTATAGCAGCAGAGATAAAAACTGTGTAAGGTGCAACAATGAAAAACGTTTGCAGACTGTAAAAAAAATGTACGAGTAGAGAAGTCACAACCAGTACAACACATTTAGACTGTGTGTTTCAGAGTCCACTTTGTGTGTGTGTGTGCGGGGAGTCTCAATGCGTAATGCGTACTCGAGTCCAGTTTTGGTATGGAACCCACAGCTGCATGGTTTTTCTCTGTTTAGGTTTAATCCACAGACTCCAGCTGAAGTTGGCTGAGCGTGGTGTCAAGCTGTCCATTCCTGGACTACAGGGGGTGTTGGATGAGTCTCCACCCATTCAAGACCTGTCGAGTCCTGACCTTGTGAGACTGCTGAGCGTTCTGTGTGACCTGGAGCTGAATGGGAACCTTCACTCTGAACTGGAGCAAGTGGTGATGAAGGAGCAGGCCTGCCTGCTGCAGGACAGTCTGCTCCATGGTCTGTTAGATGACCCGGCTCTCAGACACTGTCTGGACTTAGCCATGGAGAACTGTACGCCTGGGAAGATCAAAGTCGTAGAAGTAATGTATTAAACTGGTTTTTAAACATTTACAAGTCTGATGTCTGAATGATGAATAGATTTAAAATGTGCTCACTTCCCCTGCTAGGCTTTGTCCAACGATGGTCAGCTCTTCTCACGTGTGGTACCCCTCCTCAGCATCCAGCCGATGTTGCATGTGGACTACACAGCCACAGCAACAAACCTGGATCTTCTAGTCCCCCACAAAGATGTCCTGGAGGAACTAGCTGTTGCTTCAGCACAGTGGAGCTCTCAGACTCAAGCAGCTCCTGGGGCACTGGGCTCATGGGCAGACCTGGTGGTGTGCAACCATGCCTGGGGTCCTCTGAAGACAGACCCAGGGCTGCTGGTGTCTAACCTGGTTTCTGCAGCAAAACCACAAGGGTTTGTTCTCCTCCACACTTTGCTGAAGGGCGAGACGCTCGCAGAGACGGTTTCCTTCCTCACCAGCACGACTCAGAACATCAACCAGCCAGTTCTGCTCACACAGGTGAATGGATTAAAGTTCAGTAAACCAAACTGAACCATTGGCCCACCAGTGATCTTAACTGTGTAGCTTATGATGAGAGCCCTGAAAACAATAATGGAAAAATAAACAAGAGTTTAATACAAATCTAAACAGAATTCTGAGTTGAGCAAAAGTAATGTGTGTGAAAGGTCGACTTGTTTGCTGATATTTGTTTGTTTTACAGGCTGAGTGGGAGAAAGTGTTTTCTGAGGCTTCCTTGACCCTGGTGGTTGTCAGGAGGTCATTTTATGGCTCCGCTCTCTTTCTTTGTCGCCTCAAGTCTCAGAGAAAATCGTCCGTTTACTTACCTGTGGATGGCACTGACTTCTTGTGGGTGGAAAAACTCAAGGTGAGTTTCATAGATTTACTATTTTCAGAGTTTAGAACATGTCCAAATTCAAACGATTAGTAGATAATGTATTTTATGTTTGATTAGACATCAGATTATTCAAGACATTATCATTCATTAATGGCATGGTAATCTTTAAAAGCTTAAAGGTGTTGAAAAGGCTGAGAAATGGGAGGAAAACCTTCTAATGATCCATTGTTAGGCTGATGGTCCTTCTTGAGCATGTGATCAGCTGGTTTTGGTTGTCAGCAGCAAAACTGGTTGATCCACTCTGAGAAGGTGCTATTTAAGAGACTGAGCTGAATACAGCTCCTCAGACTGAGGAAGCTCTCGGATGAGAGACGAAACGTTTCTACATTTTTTTTGCTTTGTTTTGTTTTTTGTCTTTATTTGAATGTCCAGAGGACCAGATTGAACTTTTTTGGATTTTTCTACCTGGATTATTGAGCATGCATCAGGATACAGACACATAATGTTAAAGGCCTAAATATTTTCACTTTCTGCTCTCAACGAGGACGCGTTCCCTCCTGCTTTGCTCTTTGTCTTGTGATTCCTATCGGAGCCTCTCACTACATGTCCTCTGAATTGTAAATTATGGATCTGGTCAGCTGGTCTCTAAATGCAATTGATAAAATTTTCTCGACTAGCAGACAGGGCGAAGGAGAGCCCTCATGCCCTGAAGGGACACTTGCAGCTGGATCCACTATGGATTCCTGGGGACAGTGGAAGATGGTGTGTCTGTCCATATTGTCTGTTGAGGATGTAGAACATAATTGGATTCATGATGACTGGATTTCTGCTTTTTGTTGACTGTATCTGGCATATCAACAAATTCGGAAGATGGCGGCAGCAGTTCTGGCAACAGTGAGGCTGCCCGCCTTGTATGAAGGAATGTACCGAGCAGTAAGCTCTCAGACTCAGTCGCTGCATGAGCTGAGCTGTAAGCCAGACACGATTTCTGAGAATCACAGACCACTTGTGGCTCCTGGGACAACTTTTGGTTGTTTGGAATCACCACTGAGACGTACCAGCAGAACTATGAAGGCAGACATGGACATCAACAGAGTCTGCCTGACCCAAAATAATTATCTGAATTTGGCTTCCCCAGTCGGCCTTGAATTAGCCAGCTATCTCAAACTTCTCCTGGTTGTTTACACAAATGAGAAGCTCTGCCCCCCCAATCGCTCCCCTCCCGAGGACATCTGTGGATCTGTATCAGTTGAGCCGGCTGATACACTATGCCATCTTTATCAGGACCATGGAACTTTCTGGTAGCGTCCACGGACAACTCACTGCCCGCGTCAGCCTCTTCATGCATAAATGTATTATGATGTCATCAGCATGTTGCTGTTTCATGTGCGGAGGTCATTTTTTTGTAACTTTCACACTGTGTCCTGTCTAGGACACAGTGCGAGGTTTTATTTTTATTTAAAAAAATTTAACACCTCCACTCCCCCTCATGTTTCATTTTCCTTATCTGAAAAAAAAAAGGACTGCGCCTCTTGAGGCTGGCGGCCTCAGGCCCCTCCATCTCCCCATTTCTCTGTTTCTCTCAGACGGGCTGTACTGAAATGTAATTTTGTTGTGCTTTGGTGCAATGACAATAAAGCTGATTCTGATATTGATGAGTGCAGACGGCTGTGGATACATTCACTGATTTGGTTCTGTGTGGATCTTTGGAACAGGCAATGATGGCGGATTCATCAGACCAGCCCATATGTTTGACAGCTTCACACGCCTACAGCGGGATTGTGGGAATGGTCAACTGTCTTCGTCAGGAGCCAGGTGGTGACCGACTACGGTAAGGCCTACACTCTTACATGCGTTTTTGAAATTTGAACTCAATTGTAGATGCTACTTTAAAAAAACTAACACTACTTTAGTAGCCATCATTGTGCCACAATTTATTACTATAAAAATGTTGTGCACAAGCATGATTTTACTGAAAGACAGTTTTTGCTTCAGCTTTTGATTGTTTGCCCCCACATATTTGCACTTTCAGGGCTTTATTCACAAAGCAAATAGCACTAATTACATTCTGGTACAAATAATCAGATGTGAGCAATTTGCAATCACAGTTGTTGCTGCACAATTTAAACATGACTTTCTTTAACAAACGCAGCAGGGACAAACGTTGCAGAGAGAGCAAAATGTTTTCTCACCAGGAGCACCAAGTTTCAACAGATGAAGTACAGAGACGCTCTTTAAAACTGCATGAACATCGGACTGGATCAGTAAGAAATCACAGTCAGGATGGCATTTTTAAACTGAGGACACATTCTGTGCTTTCTGTTACTGCATTTTCATTTTTTAACATAATAATAATACTAAAAAAAGTATTTGGTTTCTATACTAGCCAAAAGCTTACCGTACTCACTAAGACCTCCCTCCTCCCATGGTGGGGGTCATCCCACTCTTGCTCTCAGTGTGGCTGCAGACCAGCACAGACTTTTCTCAGTGCTCCCAAACCTCTTATGCATGATCAAGACAAGTTTTATTTACAGTTTATTGATTTTAGATTGTGTAGGGGCAGGGCAGCCGACCCGGGACCCGAAGATCCTGGGTTTGATCCCCGGTCATTGCACATCTCATGGTGTCTCTGAGCAGGACACCCCATCCCCAGTTGCTCCCCGGGCACCTCCAAAGGTCACCCACTGCTCCACCTGGTGGTGGATGGGTTAAATGCAGAGAGCCAATTTCACCATTGTATGGAAACATATCCGATCCAGTATCTGTGTCGGCCTCCGATACCAGCATAATTTACGTATCGGATTTTTCCGATCCAACCTGCAGAAATTTCCGATCCATCATGCATGTCTGCCTCCAAGTAAAACGTCTCCACATGTGATTCCCAGCCAGCTGCTCTGCAGGTTGGCTTCAAACTATGGAATGGATTTCCTGAACGGAGGCGTGTCTCATGAACCCAGAGTAATAAGACCCGCCTCACATTCAGGAAATCCAGTTCAAAGTTTGCAGCCAGCTACAGCAACTTTTCATCTAAACATAATAATAATAATAATAATAATGTCATCACAATGTCAGCACTGTATGTTTCCATACAATGGCGAAATTAGTCTCTGCATTTAACCCATCCACCACCAGGTGGTGCAGTGGGCAGCTATTGAAAGCGCCCGGGAGGCTTTTTGGGGATGAGGTGTGCTGCCCAAAGACACCACGTGATGTGCAGTGACTGGGGATCGAACCTGGGACTTTTGGGTCCCAAGCCGGCTGCCCTGCCTCTACACCATCTCGGCACCCATGTCAGCTGTGTGGAAGTATTTTACACTAGAAACACCACAAAACAAGACAGCAACGTGCAATGTCTGCAGAGCCATAGCGCCACATTAAACTGCGGTAAAGTTAGTTTTACG